>NW_022196912.1:130877350-130882068 GCF_008632895.1 Mastomys coucha | reverse complement strand
TCTGGCCCTGGCATTCCCCTACACTGGGGCACAGAACCTTCACAGGGCAGAGGTCCTCTCCTCCTATCAGCAGTGTCTTATACAGAGTGACAGTTCTTGTCACCCTTCTGAGCTCAGGTCCATTTCCACCAGAGGCACCCCTTGATGCCATTCTATGGGTCAGTCATAATCTATGCCTGAGAAACACTTCTTCCCCTGACCATAGACAAGTTTACTGTTCCTCCTCTCTGTCACCCACTCCCTCACAGTGACAGAT
The DNA here is from genome assembly GCF_008632895.1 of Mastomys coucha. Lineage (NCBI taxonomy): Eukaryota > Metazoa > Chordata > Mammalia > Rodentia > Muridae > Mastomys > Mastomys coucha. The sequence continues at coordinate 130,881,812 of NW_022196912.1, read as the reverse complement.
TCCTCCCTGGTTAAGACCTGGGAATGTCCTTCCTTTTCCTTATATCATGACCTCACATGCTGTCAGTGTGACTGTCAAAGCAGCTGAGGAGTCGGTCCTGTCAAAGACATCCCTACAACCTTAGATGGGGGCCGATCCTCGTGCTGCCTTGAAGTAGCTTAAACTACTGCAATCTATTTCTCATAGTAGTGGAAGTGCAAGCTTAGGGTAACAGTGCAGATGGGTTCTTATGTAACCTCTTTCTCTGTTAATACATGACACCTCCTGTATCTTTACCCAGTAGAGAGAGCCTGTTAGTTCAGTGTTTCTCTCCTCATGAGGACAACCACCTCTTCCTGAGGGCCCTGCCATGACTTCACTTAAACCTCAACATCCCTCAAAGATGATATTTCCAAATGCCATTGCTGTAGTTATTATGATTTCCACACAAGATCTGGTAAAATGCAGAGAAGATGGCTGTAGAACAACGTTCTAATAGCATCCTGCATCCTTCCTCCAGTCAGTCCCACCTGCAATCAGCTGGAACTGTATTTCCAGGGTTATCATGTGTGAGCAATAGTCAATGCTGGGGGCCATTGTCTCCCATGGCCTTTCTACTTCAGGTAAATCTGTCCCCTGGCATAGCAGTCTGGCATAGCCTTAAGAGCTTCTGATGACTTACAGAAAACACTCGAAACACATCTTATACAAGTACACACCTCACCCCACCTGCCCCATACACAAGCCACTTTAGAGTTACCAAGTGCCAGAGACACGTGGTTCTCACTTCCAGCATCTACTAAGCACAGATTTTTCTGGTGTCATCTCTGTCACATCACTTTAAGGTGTCCCCCATGTGCAGAGAAAGCCAAACTTTGCTCCCCGGAGAGTCAAAGCACTTGTGCCCAGATCTCCTAGTAGCTGGAGCGTGGTTCTTATCCAAGCATACCATTCTTCAAAGAACATACCTTCCTGGTACCTCAACGTTTCTCTGGCCATGGTACTCCATCAGGGGCCCCTGACTTTTTCAGTGAAAATTGCATGCCATTGTCTAGTCTTCTAGCTCTCCCAGATCTCCCCAGGAATAAATTGGGAATCCCCCTCAGAAGGCATACATCCGAGAGTGACCCACAAATCCCTCACTGGTGATGGATCCTCTAGTCCAGCTCTGTTTCTTGCCACCAAGTTAACTGAACACACATCTATACATAAGTTGAGTCTCACAGACCATTCTCCACCCATGCCATCTGCCAGATGTCCTTCTATGATCTCCAAGTGCTTCCTATCGAAGCAGCCAGTGCTGCTCTGAGTGAGCATCAAGGGCTAAGTCTAACTCTTACTCCTCTGTCAGTCCCACGCCTGAGTAACTGAGGGCAGGAGTCCCATTTGCTTCCTTACCTGCACTGCCCACGTCCTCCCTGGAAGACAGAAACTCATCTCCATGAGGTCATTAGCCAAACTCAACTCTCTCCTGTTGGAAACCAAGGCTAGACCATCCTCTATCCCTTTTTCTTGTCTACTTCTGGGTCTAGATGCTATTATAGGCCAAGTTTTAAAAAGGCTTTTTGATAGCGAGACAGAGTTGCCAATATGTTACTTATTAAAATGAAAACTTTTTTTTTAAATAGTGTTTTTCATTATCATCATTTTATAAAAGAAAAAAAAAGTTAAGTGGCAAAAGCAACCAGAAGCTGGAAACTCAAAAGGAAGGACAGAGCTTCCGTCACATAACTTACCCCAACCCGCCCCTCCTGCTCTTTTTTTTTTGTTGTTCTGCTCCTATCAGTTGATGCTGACAGGGTGGAAATGGACCACAATGCTGACCTCCACTGCCCGGTAGTACTTGTCACAGTGATTTGTACAGTGATTCATTGTTAGATTTGAATAATGAGGAGTGTTGTAAGGGCTTCTCAACCTTGTCTCAAGCCCACTTTCTATCTCTCTTGGCTCTCCGTCACTCACTACATCCTATCTACACAGTGGTATCACTGTTTAGAGCTCAGATCTGGTGATTTGTTTAACTTGATGAGTTCCTGTCTAGGAGTTTGGCACAGTGCCCCACAGACTGAGCACTGAACAGAATTTAGAGGGGCTGTGTATCTTTCTCAATCTATGCTAAAGTGTTCTCCATTCTTTGTAGCTTTCTGATTATCAAGCCGACTTCAGTAGATGGTGGCATAAGGAAATGAAAGCAGTGAAGTTTCCATCCCAGGGAACCATCTTTGATTATTATCTGGACCACAAAACTAAAAAATTTTTGCCTTGGACTGACAAGGTCCTCAAGTTCACCCTGGATGCTGCTGTTCCCCTCAAGGTAGGTGTGCGGAGCAGCAGGAGCCCAGCTCCAGAGTGCCTGTGAGGCTTGGGAGGAAAGCAGCCTGCTTCTTCTTTCTTGCCAGAGGCACAGGTCTTTGTGCTCTATGCTCTGAGAAGGACACTTTTTTCCTGTGAGAGAAGAGTCAGCTGTAAGGATGCTTAGAGAGGAGGTTGGTATGTCTGCAGACATTTTGCCCCATAGTTCAGCATAATCCCATGGGAACCCCTTTCTTAAAATTTCCTAGAAACCGTACAAGCTTTGGAAAACCAGAGCAGAGTTGAATTAACTCAGTGATTCTCACTTCTTTGTCTATATAAAGTTACATATATATAATATATAAAGTTATATTAATATAAATATATAGTGATATATTATATATTATAAATATATAGTGATATTAATATATATAACTTTATATAGGCATACATATATGCATATATATGCATATATATTTATATATATATATGTACATATATAACTTTTCACATAGAATTTCCTTCTTTTACCAGCGCAGCCACAAAGGAATGTGTTTGATCTTTCCAATCCCAGTGTTCCACGTTCTCACAGCAGCTGACGATTCCACACAAATCTTTCTCCATTGTTTCTCATTCTACATGGCCCATCCCTACCTCTCTGAGATTAGATTTTTCTGTGACCAACTTCTTGTTCTTCCCTAATATCATTCTTTTTAATATATTTCTCATTTCGAATCACTTTAGAGTTTGCTGTTTGAAGCAGCGGAGGATGAATGACTGGTTGGGGATGGTTGCCACCCCTGTGAGGATGCAGCTGGTTTCAAGTAACAGGGACCTGATAGCCTTAGCTTCCTGGAGCTGTCATGAGAGCACATAGCAAGGACCTTAGGTGACAGGGTGAGGCTAGACATACCATTCAAGGTGTAGGGTAGGTGTGCTGATGCCAGTCTTCATTGACACTTAATCTGTCTCTGTGTGTGTGTGTGTTTCTGTCTGTCTGCTTTCAAATGTTCCCTCTACTTACGTTAGTTTACAAAAATTTCCATAACAAAATAAGATATGCTGAGTAGTCTAAACAATAGAAGTTTATTTTCTCACAATTCTGAAGGCTCCATGCCAAACAGACAGGGATGTGATCCAAACTGGTGGTACCCTTGGAGTAGTAGCATTGAACCCTTAGCCTAGTGTGACAGCCCCACTAATATATTCTCAGATAGCAATCCTATCCCTGAGATCTGGGTAGTGCCATCCTGGCCCACTGAAGCCTGAGGGACCCCACCCTCTTCAACTGAGTCAGTGCCCTTTAGGACCATGGTGGCAGTGGCAGCAACAGCAATACTGATCCCTAATTGGTATTTTAGAGTCTCAGAAGTCCTCAGACCTCTAGTCATGCTATTCTGTATCTATCCCCTTTAAGCTGAGAGCCCAGAGGGCTCTAGTCTCCTTCTAGAGCTTGTTCTCTGTGAGCTAATAGTATCTACCAGGTCCCACCTCTCAAATAGTCTACCGCCACTTTCCAACACTACCACATAGGACTGAGACTTTACTCCAAGAACATCTGAGGCTCACAGATAGCAGTGACAGCAAATGGCAACTTGAATGCAGTGGAGGCTGGCAGGAAGGGAAAGTCAGGCAGACTGTGAGGTGTTAGGAGGCTCCCAACCATGTCTACTGCATGTACTTCAGTCTCTTGTCTTGTCCAGCCTACCTCAAACTTAGCTGCTCAGCAGTCTTTCCTAGCTGGCTGAAAACTGATAGCCAACCAAACAATCCTGAAAACAAAAACTTCTATGAAAGCTTGGTGCAACTTATCAATCAAATTCAAAAGAGGACAAGGAAAATTGATTTTAGTCAACAGATTTTATTGAACCAAAAAATCAATTTTCCTCCTGGGAAGTTTTATACTTACTTTACATATAATAGCACTGAGTGTGGCTGTCCACTAGCAGCCTCTCTTTATGTTGGAGCAGGATCATGAGAAATTAGAAATAATATCCAGATCCTTTCTGAATAATTTAGATCTAGGAACTAATTTATTCTTGTGTGTGTGTGTTTTTTTTTTATACACAGAAGTGTTTATTTCATTGTTAGTTATAGTGACATGATATTAAGTGTACAAATAACAAATATATCACAGGATATAGGTGTTATTGATTGCAGTGGACTGGAAGCATGTGATCTAATATAGAGT
>NW_022196912.1:130837081-130874204 GCF_008632895.1 Mastomys coucha | reverse complement strand
GAGGCTCACAGCCATCCATCGAACTGAATACAGGGTCCCCAGTGAAGGAGTTAGAGAAAGGACCAATCTTGTGTGTGTTTTTGTGTGTGTGTTCATGTTGTGTGACTGTGTGGTGTGGGTATGTGTGCCTATGTGTGACTACACTTTCACATGGGCATGTGAGCATTCAGAAATTGACACAATGTCTGCCTCAATCACTTCACCACCTTTTTTAAATTTATCACTGAAACTGTAGCTCACCATTGGCCAGACAGGCTTGCAGGGAAGCCACAGGACTGATTTCCCAGTGCTGGGATAAAAGACACTATGGTGCCTGAATTTTTATGTTGATACTAGTGATCCAAACCCAGATCTTCATGCTTACATGGCCCACATTTAACCAGCAAAGCCATCTCCCTATCTGCAATTAACTAACATTCTTTACAGGAACCTGGTCATTAGACCCCATTTAATATGTGGAGAAACAGAACTGGGAAATGTTTCTACAGTGATTTTGGTAGTGAGTATAAAATGACCAGTGATTCTCATTTGTGTGGGATTGAAGGCATTTTCCGAATATTAAAGTGTTAACTTTTTTAAGCTGGGAGAGTTGGTCAGCTGATACAAGCACAGAGGCCCTATCAGTCTGACTTGCAAGTCCATGCTCTGAAGAGCTGTTCATGTTAGGAGCTTATTCTAAGCTCAGGCTCCTCAGGATGGATTTGAATGAGGCATCTGTACTTATTGCTAGCTGTGACACCTCCCAAGTGTTGCCTGTGAGGAAGAAACAGCAACAGAAGCATCTCAGGAGTTGGCTGTGGATGTCCGGGTTGTACGGCATATGTACATGCTTCATGCAGGCCACCCGGCTCTGTAAGTGTTCACTCCTGGTATTTATATGTGAAGAAAAGAGCTGACAACCAAAGAAAAATCTGGTGATGGCAACTGTGGGTGAGAAAGGAAAGCACTATCTTGTACGTTTAGAATTCTAGTGTTATTTAATGGCACAGAACACAATATGGCCTTTAGGAGGTGCTGGGTGTCACTGTTAAAAAGGAAGTTGGAGCTGGGCCGTGGTGGCACATGCCTTTAATCCCAGAACTTGGGAGACAGGCAGGCAGGTTTCTGAGTTCGAGACCAGCCTGGTCTACAGAGTGAGTTCCAGGGCAGCCAGGGCTATATAGAGAAATCATGTCTTGAAAAATAAAAAAAATAAATAAAAAATAAATTAAAAAAAGGAAGTTGTAGAAAAAATGGTCATATCAAAACAATGGCCTGGAATGACCAGATGACTCAATTTTATCAGTATGCACTAACACAAGTAAGGAGGAACTATATCTGTTATGTTTTTGTGTGTTTTTTTAATGTCAAAAATCAACTCTGTAAGTAGGGTTGTGTGTGTGTGTGTCTGTGTGTCTGTATGTATATGTCTGTCCGTGTGTCTGTGTGTGTGCCTCTGTGTATGTCTGTGTGTATGTTTATTTGTATTATGTTTACCACTTTTACATTTGACCACCAAGAAATGGACCAAAATAACAGCTATATTCAATTGTGCATAATTCAGTATCTATGTCTATCTTTTGTCTGAATATTTTATTTTGGTCTATATTTTCTGAGCCTGTTATCCTTCCCATGCCCTGTGTGTGTGTGTGTGTGTGTGTGTGTGTGTGTGTGTGTGTGTGTATGCGTGAGCACGCTTTGCAATTCATGCGACCTTGTAGAATCAGCTCTCTCTGCCTTTGACTGTTGAAGACTGACTTCAGGTTGCCAGGCTGACACAATAGGTGTCTTTTTCTGCTGAGCCATTTTGCCAGTGAGTATTAGCCTAATTTTTAACTCATTTTATTTTATTCTCATAGATAATTTTCAAATACCTATGGAACATAATGATACAATAATTAAATATTAATAAACTGCCAAATTTTAGAGTATAAGAATGAAAGTTTAATTTCTTAACATAGCAGTCAGTGGCAGTTTCAGATACACTTGGATCTGTGAATACTTTACCGGTGTCTCTTTGCACTGAACTCTTGTGCATGGACTGTGCCATTTGGGAAGCTTCACTTCCCACTGTCTGTCTTACCAGCTTCCAAAGAAGGCCTGACACTGCGTATCAAGTTCACTATATTCTCTCCCATTCCTAAGACTGCTGGGGGAAGGAAAGAGCTCTGGGAAACAGAAACAGACCTAAGAGTGAGTCTTCACCTTGAAACTATGTATCAGTTGCCTCTGCTATAGCAATTGATGGCACCACCCAGCTGCCCTCCTGGAAGCTGTGATGTCTTAACACTCATCTTTCCTGCTGGACATGAACTTGTATAGAGAACTCCTTGGGTTTTCATTTAAAAATTGACTGTTAAGTCAGCTCTGAAGCTTTGTAATGCCTAGGTCTTTCTCTGACTTTTTTCCTGATTTTTTTTTCTCCCAGACAGTCCTGGTACACACACCAGAGACAACTCGTCTTAGGTATTTTACTGAGTTGCTACTTGACAAAGGCAAACCGCTAATGCTGGTTGGAAATGCAGGAGTGGGGAAAACAGTCTTTTTGAGCGACACCCTGGCAAGTCTCTCTGAGAACTACATAGTGTCCCGTGTGCCTTTTAACTACTACACGACATCCGCAGCCCTACAGAGTAAGTGCCTCTCCTCTGGCTAGACAGAAAGGACACTTTGCTATATGGTCTACACATCTGCTTAGATCTCTGGTGAATTTTTACTAAGCATCATCTTTGATAAACATTTTAACTATTGCTATGAGTTTGTTCTGTGTTTTATTTTCAGACAAAAATAAAAATCACCATATATCCCAGGCTTTCCTGGAACTCCTATCTCAGCCTCCTCAGTGCCAGGGTGACAGGCATGTGCCACCATCCCTAGCTAAGTTTGACCTTTATTTCACTCATAGTCTAGTTGGGTTATTACTTTATATATTAAAATTTTACATTCACAGTGATAATTGTGCCACCTCTAAACCATTTAATTTCCTGTAATTAAATCATGGAACTGGCAATACAAGAGTGTTAAAGAGGGTCCTCTTGTTCCTCTTTCAAACAAGGAATTGATTCAGGAGACAAAGTATATTAATGATGTGCCCAACTTTGAGTTATTAATTACATTTCCATTACATTTTTTCAGTGTGTGGGTGGTACACATGGTGAAGACAAAGAACAACTTGCCAGAGCAGTTCTATTTTTTCACTCTGTGGGACCCAGAGATCAAGCTCAGTTTATCAGGCCACAGGACTCGTACTTGCTGAGTCCTGTTGACCTTGTCATTCAGTCACAGATATATTAGTGTGTGTGTGTGTGTGTGTGTGTGTGTGTGTGTGCCTAATGTTGACCTATTGGGTACATTTATTGTCATCAGAAGAAGCACAGGGTGGAGGAGACACAGCATGAAGAGCTGATGTCAGTACTCCTGCCACTGCTCCACACAAAGAGAGGGACAATACAGCATTCAGGTCTCAATTGTTGATTAAAACTGTTGTGTGGCTTTCCAGTTAGTATCTTGCCCCCCTCAATGGTTTGATGTTGTTATCGTGTGAAATACAGTGAGCCTATATTACCTAGAGTATTTTGGAACTAGACAGCTGATCACCCTGTCTACAGCATAGCTCTGATTGGGCCTCTTGGGAAGAGGAATCTGAGGTCAGGAAGACCAGTTCCACTGAACATACCAGCTAATGTTACATGGCCCTGGGCCTGAGGCCAGAGAGCAAAGGAGGTGGCATCAGAAATATAAGGACATGGTATGAGATACCATTTGTAGATTGTCATTGGTCAGATGGAACCAGAGTGAATTCTTGTTTGGCTTTCCAAGCTAACTGAGAGAGTTTTGACCTCATAAACAGGAACACATGAGCACACAGGAAAGAGGAAAGAACTCTGTGTGTGTGTGTGTGCGTGTGTGTCTGTCTGTCTGTCTGTCTGTCTGTCTGCCCCTCTGTCTGTCTGCCTATCTGTCTCTATGTATGTGTCTGTGTGCCTTTCTGTCTCTGTGTCTGTCTGTCTTTCTGTATGTCTCCCTGTCTCTGTGTGTGTGTGTGTCTGGGTATGTGTGTGTCTGGGTATCTTTCTGTCTGTGTGTGTCTGTCTGTGTGTGTGTCTGTATGTATGTATGTCTCTCTGTCTCTTCTCTGTATGTTTGTTGCATGTCTGTCTCTAGGTCTGTGTCTGTATGACTCTATGTGAGTGTGTGTCTGTCTCTTTCTCTGTGTCTGTCTGTGTGTAAGTTTCTCTGCCTCAGTCTGTGTGTGTGTCTGTCTTTCTCTGTGTGTGTGTTTGTGTGTGTCTGTCTCTCTGTGTGTCTATGTCTAAGAGATAGTGTAGAGATGTATTTAGAAAGAGACACAAGTGGCAGTGGTACTAACCATCCAGCACCTGGAAACAGTTGTCTGCCAAAGGTTTTTTATCTACTGTGCACTTCTTTGTTTATTTAACAAATGATGAATAACAATAAAAATTGTCATCAGCAGGATATAGCAAAACACACACACACGCATGCACACACACACACATACACACACACACACACACACACACACACACATGTCCTCTTTGACCCTGAGTTATTGGTAGTCTAAAGAGTCAACATGACTAGATACTGTATCTGAGAAACACAGTACTCGGGACTCTTTCCACCCTCAGAGTCATCAGTCACATAGAGTCACACAGAGTCTCACACACACACATGCACACACACACACACACACACATGCACACACACAATTAGATACTGTATCTGAGAAACACAGTACTCGGGACGCTTTCCACCCTGACTCAGAGTCATCAGTCACACAGAGTCACAGTCACAGGAAAAACACCACATCACACTTGGGTGGGTGACCTCTAGTTAACAGGAAGCAGATGAGCAGGGACCAAGTTTACAGACAGTTGCAGCCAGAGACATATCTCTGATGAGAAACCAGCAACCATGACATAAACAAATCAGCATGAAAGAGGAAGTAAAGACAGAAATGTGACATCCCATCAGTCATTTGTAGACAAAATTATCTATATATTTTTAGGAATTCTTGAAAAACCTCTAGAGAAAAAAGCTGGTCGTAACTATGGTCCAAGAGGAAATAAAAAACTGGTTTATTTCATTGATGATCTGAACATGCCTGAAGTGGATTTGTATGGCACTGTCCAGCCTCATGCACTGCTTCGGCAGCATATTGACTATGGGCACTGGTAAGTAAGTCTCTGTATTGTACTGCCTATCAAAACCTCATCTTTATAGGAGGAAGACATTTGAAAACAGAATTGTCCTGGGTTGCCTCATCTTCTGGGAGCATTTTCTGTATCTTCTATTTGTAACCTTGTGCATTGTGTGTGTGTGTGTGCGTGTGCGTGTGTATGTGTGTACATATATGTACATGTCTGTACATATATGTTTGTACAGATATGTGCACATGTGGAGGCTGGAGCTCTAAACCAGATACCAGATCACCATCTTATTTTTTGACACAAAGTATTTCCATGAACCTGGAGCTCACTGGCTCTAGACTGGCTGGGCCCAGAGACTCTCCTGTATCAACTGCTATGAGTACTGGTACAAACTGTCATGCCTGCCTCTCACTTGTGTACTGGAGATCTAAACTCAGGTCTTCATGCTTGTGTGACAAGAAATTTGCTGACTGAGACATCTCCCAAGCCCTCCTTTATATACCATTTCATCCTATCAAACAGGACAGTTTCCCTTCATATTTTTGCAAGATTGGATTGAGAAGTAGCTGAGCAACATAGCAACTGTATAGAAATTAAGTCTCACTACATTAATGAAGAAAATCTTGGCTTTACCCTGTAGGCTGTGAATGTTTGATCATATCTGAGCACTCTACTTTACTATCCATGACAGTAGACACAGGGTAAGGTTCCCAGAATGCCCACTAAGCTATACTATGAGGACAGCATGGCTCCCAGCCATGGTAAGAGCCGCAAAATTCAATAACCAGTAATAGTTTATATTGGTATGTTAGAGCTTTCGCCTCCATCATCTTCCATTTTCTAAGGTACGGTTTTGATGTCCCTCAGATATGACCCAGAAGGTCAAGCTTGCAGAATTATTGTGAAGATAAAGTGTCTGTGATTAAATCCTTCATGAGCTGGTGACTTGCTGTTTTGTCACCTCATTTTTAGATTTGAGGTTCTGTTTTCTCTCCCATAGGTACGATCGACATAAAGTGCTGCTCAAGGAAATCCGCAACTGTCAGTATGTAGCCTGTATGAATCCCATGGTGGGTAGCTTCACGGTCAACCCAAGGCTGCAGGTGGGTTTACACACACTCTCTCCAGTGCCCTCAAATGTCATACTCAAAACTCTAGATCATGCTGGCTATGTTGGCACGCTCTTGAAATGCCAGCACTGGCAGGGTGAGAGTGTAGGCTCAGGCAGCCGGGTTAGGAGTTCAAGGCCAACCTAAACTACACTGAATTCCAAGGAAGATTGAGCTTCATGATGAGACTCTCCCTCCATCAACAACACCACATCTTGTTTCTTGGTGCTTATGAAGTAAGATTCCTATTTCCAGTTAATTAAGTAGATGTATTCTTTCCCAAGCAATATAGAATTTTTAGTTAACTTTTACATTAATAGCAAAATAAGTCAGAAGAATTTCTGTCTAGTCCCTCATCCACCCCCCACCTGCTACATGTGAACTCTTCTTAACCTCTTGCATTAGTTACATGTGATGAGATGATGCTGACACATAATTACTAACTAAAGCTCAGAGTTTCTACTGGGGTTTCTTCTTTGTCTTACATATTCTGTAGGGTTGACAAATGTATAATGACAGGTGTCCACCATTAAAATATCACACAAAATAGTTTCTCTGGCTAAAGACCGGTCTGCTATGTGGTCACCCTTTCTTTGCCTCTGCATCACTGCAACCATTAATCTTTTGAAAATCATTTATTTCCATTTTGTTATTATGGTTAAATACATGTTACATAAAATTTATTAGTGCAACCAACTATTCTAAGTATGCAGTTGAATGTACTAGATGCTTTCTTATGCCATACCATCTGTCTCTGTGACATTCTGATGTGAAACTGAAACTCTGTCCATTAGCAATCACACCCCTGTTGCTCTCTCCTCTGATACTCTCTCCCTCTCTCCTCTTTGCCTAGGCAGATACCATCCTGCTTTCTGTCTCTGTGACCATGACTTCTCTAAGTATTTCCTGTAAGAGGAGACCTACACTGTTTGTCTAAGGACTGGTGTGCCTCACTTAGTGTTGTGTTCAAGATCACACATGTAGTATATTGCAGAATTTCCTTTTGTAGCCTGGAGGATGAGCTGTTTTGACTTACATACTGCATTTTGCCTGTCTGTTCATTTACTAGTGAACACTGGGTCACTTCCATCTTTTTGCTAGGATGAATAAAAAACATAGGTACACAAATATCTCTTGGAAATCTGCTTTCAATTCTTTCAACTGTCTGTCTACCCAAGAGTAGAATTACAAGACCAGACAGTAATTTGGTTTGTAGCTTTTTGAGAACCTGTCATTTTGTTCTTTCAATCTCCATGCCACCTTTCACCCCTACCTATGGTGCACAAGGGTCCCAGTTTCTCCACATCTTTGTCAGCACACAATTCCCACTTTGCTTCTTTACAGCAACTGTGCTAATGGGAGTGAGGTACTATTATTATAGTTCTGTTTTTGCATTTCTCTGGTAATCAGAGATTTGAGTATTTTGCATGCATTCCTTGTATATTTGTATATCTTCTTTGGGAGAGATGTTATTAAAAATATTTTAATTCATTTTTGGAATAAACTTTTTTTGGTGTTAAACTTTAGGTATCTCCTCCATATTGTGGTTACTAAATTCTTAAGCACTGATCACCTTATTATCTCAAAAATTTGTTATTCTCCAAAATAGTCTGTAGTGAGAATCACTTTTTAGATTGGCTTATTTTAGTCACCCAAGCCATCACAATAACTACACAGAAGGTACTTTCTCACTTAGCCGAGTTCTGCAGGTAAGCTAACTGTTTCTGCTGGCCACTTTGAATAGGTCACTTTGAATGTCTGGGATATGACTCACAGCTGATCTTGTGTGGCATAGGTCGGAGTGGTGACAATGACAATATGCCTCTGCCTTCGTCTTTTCATCCTTTACAAACTTTAACAGCTCAGGGAAAGTCAGAGGCTTAAGGGAACAAAGATGGAGACCAAGACTTGCCAGTGACTAGCATTCTCTCTGTGGAGTCAAACAGGTTACATGGCCAAACCTGAGGTCAGGGAAGATAGCAGTCATAGATTACATGGCAGTGATACTACGTAAAGAAGAGAGTAAAAACCAACTATTCGTTTGTTTGCTTTATTTGTATGTTCTGCTTTGACTGTCATCTCTATTTTGTACTAATTGTTTTTCAGAGACATTTCACCGTGTTTGCATTCAACTTTCCATCTTTGGATGCACTGACCACCATCTACGGTCAGATCTTCAGCTTCTATCTCCAGCAGCAAGCATTCTGCCCATCGGTTCTCAGGGCTGGCCCCTCTTTGATCCAGGCAACAATAGCGTTCCATCAGACAATGGCAGAGAGCTTTATGCCCACAGCTATTAAATTCCATTACAATTTTAATCTAAGAGACTTATCAAATGTCTTCCAGGTACCTCAACTGGCAAGCTAGCTTCTTGAGTGTCACAGTAAATTCTGGCATTCATTTATAGAACAGTTTCAGTTTTAAAGCTATGCTTTGTTGTATCATGTGTCTCTTTTCCTCCTAAGCCTCTCTGTCAGGTCATGACAAGCTGCTGCTCTGTCTTTCTTGTCAGTGAGATGGGGGTCTCTTCAGGTTGCACTAGATATCTGTGCTAATACAGCAAGGCATCTGAGACTTGGTAATTCAAAAGCAATGAGAATGTATTGTTCATAGTTCAGTGGTGCTGAGAAGTCTACAGCTGAGGTAGTAGCAAGTTCAGCATCTACTAAGGGCCTGGTCTGATGGTGCCTTGAACATTGCGCCTCTTTATGGCAGACAGGATAAAAGTGCAAACACTTAGCACTACTAATATGAGGTCACCTCTCTTAGGAAAGGCCCCACCTCATCATACATCCACATTGGAAATTAAGTATTTTTCCATTCAGTGTGTGGTGGGAGGGTATATTCTACACACCCTTGTGGAGGTCAGATGACAGCTTTATGGAACTAGCTCTCTCTAACCTTGACAAGAGTTCTGGGGGTTGAACTGAGGTCATCAGGTTCATCAGGTTCACCCACTGATCTGTCTGTCTCGCAGCACCCAACTGCGTCAAACATAAATTTAGGGAGACATACAGACCATGGTAGATAGTAAGTTAACAATAGCAGTAAAGTAGAAATATGAACCTTGTAAATTAATGGCTTATTAAGTGCCAATTAAGAGAAATTGATCATGGTTTTGCATAAAACATCAATGTTATCATTTTAAACACATATTGAAATATGAAATTTTAAATTATAGATCATTTTGTTTGATATTGAAAATTATCTTGATTGCATAGTGTGTTAGGGACAGACCCAGAGACCAGGGTTCCATTATCCCTCTCAAAGACATTGCCCTAGTGACCTAAAGTGGGGTGAGGTGCCATTGAGATTCAAACTATAGCCTGTAGTAAAGGGGGCAATATTTACTATTAATTATATAAAGGAAATTATAAAGAGGGAATAGAAGGTCTGGAATTTTTAAAATGGATGTGGTGTACTCTACTATGTACAGTGAAGTACCTGGGAAGTTGCCTAAAATTCAAAGATCCGTTGTGCAGGAGAAAAAGACAAAACTCCCAAACTTCTACAGCTCTCTTTAGAATCACTCCACAGAAGCGTCAGAGCCCTACAGCAGCAACAGACAATAGCTTGTGATAACACAGTCCATTTGCTTTCACATTTGCATTTCTCCCACCTGTCAGAAAGGCTCTGCTTAGTGAGACCTTGTCTAAAGCAAGTCTTCCCCTTAGCCGAAAAGGTGACCTAGGATATGATCCTGCCTGCTTAGCCTTCAGGTCCAGGCTGCCAACTACATCTGATACCTTCAAACATTGTCAGCCTCTCTCAGATTAATCCTCCACGGCATCCTTCTGTTCTCATGGGTGGAGAGCAAGCTGGCTACTCTCAGGTCACCTGCACCCCAGATGCTGAAGTGCAATGTTGGTGGGTACAGGGGGCATAGTGAATCCATGCTAGTCCTGGGTTAACCTTCCAGGATGATCTATGTTTCAGTTTTGGGTGTTTTGTTTTGTTTGTGAAGTAAATAAGTTAGACTGGCTTGCATCAAGGAAGTAAAAACACGGAAACTGTTACTTCATTCTGATTATACTTTGGTTTCATAAAATCTGTTAGAGACTGAGATACCTATATGTGCGGAGATGTGTCAGTTAGCTCCCACTGACTTGAAATGGTTTTAGTTACATTCCTTAAAGTTGTTATGATGAGGGAGCTGGAGAGATGGCTCAGGAGTTAAGAGTGCTTGTGGCTCTTGGAAAGGTCCCAGGTTCAGTTCCTAGCATCAACATGGTGCTTCACAACTATCTATAACTCCAAATCTCAGGAATCTAGCTCCCTCTTCTGAACTCTGAGAATTCTGTTCTACATGGTATACATCCATACAGGGAAAATACTCATGCATATAAAATAAGAATTAATAATTTTTTAAAAGTCATGTATGATGAGGGATAGAGAGATGACTCAGCATTTGAGAGCACTGGCAGTGCCTCTAGAGGACCCAGGCTCAATTCCCAGTAACCACATCTGGGCCATAACTATCTGTAACTCTAGTACAGGGAACCTGATAGCATTGTCTGGCTTCCAAAGGCACCAAGCACTCATATGGTACACAGACACGATTTTTTTTAAATGGGTACGATACTAAACTCTTATGCTCCTGTTTATCTGAAGTGAGTTTTATTTGCACATGTACATACATACCCTCTCCTGCCTGTTTGTTTCTTTCCAATTGCTAAACTCAGTATAGGTTAAACAAATACTAAAATTGTTTATTTAGAATGGCATTGTCCTCTGAATTAAAGCTATGTACCCCATCCCGTTTATACAGGGAATTTTGTTTGCCTCTCCTGAGTGTTTAAAATACCCAGAAGACTTAGCACGCCTGTGGCTTCATGAAACATCACGTGTTTATGGAGACAGACTGATAGACACAAATGATTTGGACTTATTTCAGAAGAAAATGCTGGAAACTGCCGATAAGTACTTTAAAGTAAGTAAGTATGAGAGTTCTCTGTTCACTGGGCTCCAGCTGGCATGAGGCTGGCGTTAGAGTCTGTGAGCTGCAGATGAGCAAGCATATTGCCCTTTCCTGCAGTGTCTGAGATTCACAGACATACTGGGTCCAGATTAAGGAGCAGTGCCCTACTTCTTCATGTGCAGATCTGCTGGCTTGTGATTCTTAAGGTGGCTCTCATACCATGGTCTCTGCTTCCTTCTGCAGGGTGCAGATGCTAACACGCTGCTGCAACAACCCCTTGTCTATTGTCACTTTGCCAGTGGCAGGGAAGACCCTTGTTACATGCCAGTGAAGGACTGGGAAGGACTAAAAGCAGTTCTTACGGAGATGGTAGACAACTACAATGAACTCCACTCTGCGATGCACCTGGTGCTGTTTGAAGATGCCATGCAACACGTGTGAGTGAATTGGTCATGGTGGCTATCAGCCAGCAATGGTTCTTACAGCATTAAAATAGGCACTGCTGTAAATTATGTCAGTCTTAATCATGTACATGCAGGAAAAGTATTTTCTAGAGGGCCACAGATCCAATCAAAACATTTCATTTCACTGAAGTCCTTTTAGAGAAGGCTATTAAGCAAGAGGAACAGAAAGTACTTGTGGGATTTGTGAGTAGGAGTTAACCCAACTTAACCTGATTTTCATGGATTAAGTAGGCCATGCTGAGTACCTGTTGCATTGCAGGTAGCAACATGGCCAGTTCTTTTTAATGTCTTACAGCTGTTATTGAAAACAACTTCTTCGTAGGAGAAAATTAGAGGAAGTTGTCCGCCTTGGGGTAGAGCCTGGCCAACAAGGTTCCTGTCCTTGTCAGAGCACCTCCATCCAATCCCTTCTTCAGTGAAGCTTGAGGGCAGAGTGCTCTAGGTGAACATTTTCCAGAACATGAGCAAATGAGCAAGAAAACTGTCTAATAGTAATGTGTCATGCCCAGGAGTGCAACAGGTAGACAGAAGATGTAGTTTGAGAGAGCCTCAACCAAAGGCCTGGGAGCAAAAGGTGTAGAGTTTCTGATATTTTCTTCAGGCTTTGAAGTATGCATGTACTCGGAATGAGACATCCCCATCTGACCCACGAATCTGTTTACTTTTAATATTAAAGTTTCCACACATGGCATCCAGGTACTTTTACTGTAGCAGAGATTTTACTGTAGTCTCTCTCCTAGACCCATACTATATTTTGGGCTTTAGAGCAATTAAGATTTCTGTATAAAGGAGGCTCAATCTCTATTGGATTTCTAAAGAAAGACTGGGTATCCAAGTGAGGCAGTGGCATTAGTCTGAGATCTACATGATAAATATTCCATATTATAGAAAGATCTGGGAGAAGTACAACACAGAGGGCCATTGTGGTTCTGAATCATGAATGGCCAAATAACAGAGTAAAGGATGAAGGTGGCTGTGGTATATGTAGCATAGGTTTAAAACAAGGCACACAACATATGATGAGGCCAGAGAGGCTGAACAGGCCTTATGTATGCAGAACATTTTCTTGTAACAGAGATATAAGGGGCCTTGAGGACAAGCCGCTGGATGGACCACAGTACAGGATCACAAACTGCTAGTCTAAACAGTTTCTGTTGCCACCAGGTGGGAAGTCAATTGTGTCTTTACTGCCAACACAGTTCTCCCAGCCACCCTCATTCCCCAATGTCTTTCTATTAAGTAACAATGGATAAGAGTTACAAACTTAAAAAGTTAAGTCATTAAAATAAGAAAAAAAATATTTATGAAATGAAGTGAATGTGGATGGGGTGAACTACAGGAAATTCAAGTTTCAGAGAAGTTATTATAAGATGTTTATCATTGAGACTGAAGGAAAATGTGAGGTACCTCCCCACTGTCACCTCCCACCGTCACTTGCTATAAGCTTGGTGAGTATCAATAGTTCCACTGTGCCTTTTCAGTGATCCTATGATTACACACACAAGGGGAGCTTAGGTGGGAACCAGTGGCCATACTGTTCCCTGTGGGGTCATGATACTCTGACAACATATGTGACAGGTGAAACCAACACCCTCCAACACTGAGGGGAAAAGAACCCTTCCTATATGGGGACGCTCATAGGATCTTCAGTATGGGATTCTCAGTGGCCTAAACTATAAAGTGCTTCTTTGATCAGGAATTATGAGATTAAAGATGCTTGACTCAGCATTAGAGATGATGTAGTGTCCTTAAGCTTCAAAGAAAGGGTTGTTGCCACTTAGAGAGTCCTGTTATATAAAAACTTGGAAGCATGTATTAAGATGCAACCAAAGCCTGTCTCTGGACTTGGGGTTCCTCTTCTGCTGTATCTTTCCCAAGATTATTTTGTTTATATAGTCATATGACATAAAGTTTAAGACAATCACCAAGCTTGTAAAAATAGCTGTCTTTTCAAACTTGAAGTGAAGATACATATCAGTCATGGCATAAGTAACTCCAGCATCATTTTCCAAAAGGAAGAACAGTGTGAGTTTTTCAGGGCTGGGATTTAAGTTTGTTTCAGAAGAGCAAACATAGTATATCCAGCTTTTGCAGTTGGACTTCTACATACTTTTTATTTTGTAGATTGTTTCTTAATTTGTTTGACACACAAATAAGCCATTTCTTCAACTAAACCAACATTACACTGATGTGGAAATCAATGCATTCATACTTGAAAACTGTAGCAATGACATCAGTAGTGTAAACACTCAGACTCTTGGCTAAGGAGGATGAGCGTTGGATGATCTTGTAAGAAACTTGACTTTGAAATGACAATGGCTAATGCTTTGGCCTATGCATGGGGCTGCCTTTAGTGGAAAGGAAGCAAGGGTCAAATCAAACAAGGGAAAAGGTTAGAAAGGAGGCTCAGCTTTAAGAATACTTTCTGCTCTTGCAAAGGACCCATGTTCAATTCCTGGTAGTGATATAATGGATCACAACCACTTGTAACTATAGTCCAAGGGGATCCAATGCTTCTTCTGGCCCTCTTAGGCACCAGGAACAAACTTGGTACATGTACATAGATGCAGATGTGAAGCACTCACATAAAATAAATAAATGTTTTAAATAAGCATGTCTTTAGTCTCCTTGAATGAAGCACATGGAGGTGTCTGTAAATCTATTTTTTTGCAAAGTGATTCTACAGCAAAGCTTTCATGCAAACAGATATCCTCCCTTGAGGTCTTTGTATGAGATGAAGCTGACAGAGAGTAGGATTTTTCTTGTTAATGAAAAAAAATTTAATGGACCTTACATACAGACCTTGTATATATTTGCAAGTAGTTTTAATGCAGTAAGAATTCAAAATGTGACTCCAGAGAAGTTTTTAAGAAAATACTTAGAAACTAGATGCTGTCTTTGTTTGATGAGGAAGCATACAGACAGAGATTGAGTGATTCCAGTAAAATTGGCATTTCATCATAAATCTGCACATTTATCTAAAATATAAAGCAAATGCCACCCAGGAAGTTTTACATCATGACTCCTATGGGAGTGCTACTTTCTTTTTCCAGGTGTCGAATCAGCCGCATTCTTCAGACCCCTCAAGGCCATGCCCTCTTGGTTGGAGTTGGAGGCAGTGGCAAACAGAGTCTGTCTAGGCTGGCAGCTTACATCTGCAGCTTGGAGGTCTTTCAGATCACTCTGACAGAAGGCTATGGGACCCAAGAGCTTCAGGTGAGCAAAGCTGGAAGGCAGAGCAGTCATCCACTGTTGTTCATAGAGGACTAGGGCCTGGATCCTGATGCAATTCAAGTCTGTGGATGGTTGTCTTGCTTCAGTAACCTGAACATGGTCCTGTGTGCTTTAAGTCACCTTTAGGGTGCTTACAATACCTAATGTTACAGCAGTAGTTACTGTGTTACAGTGCTAAGGGAGAAACCTCAAGAGAAGAAAGGCTGTAGGTGATGAATACACACACAAAGTACCCTCAGATTTTTGTTCTCTTTGTTTGCTGTTGGCCAGATCTGTGGCTGTGGAGGGCTGATTGTGTTTCTGGCCCGTTTGTCTGGCAGATAGAGCATAAACAGATAGTGAATCCATGTCAGCTCTGAGATGTGGACAGGACCCCCCATCCCTACAGGAAGAGGGGATCTCTGTAGATGCCTTTGATACCTTCATCTTCATGGTCAAATACACAGCACATTTCTATAATTTCAATATAGGTTCAATAACATAAGCCTGGTTGGAAAAGAATATTGTCTTAAATATACAAACATGCTTTTATTTCTGCCTTAAATGGAGTCAGTGTTCAATGCTATTCGTGCCCTTATATGACAAAGGGCAGAAAGAAAAGAGATTTCCTTTGGAATTTCAGGTAGGTTTTCTTTCCCCTTGGATGAGAGCTACTGAAACAGCATTTTTAGACAATTATTCTATATCCTTAAATGTTTGTTTTTCAGTCCATGGTAGTACTTACAAAGCAATGCCTAGAGTTTGTGGCAAAGGCTATTTCATACTTTTAAAAAAAAGTTTTTAATATTGCTGACTGTACTGGCTGGTTTTGTGTGTCAGCTTGACACAGGCTGGAGTTATCACAGAAAAGGGAGCTTCAATTGGGGAAGTGCCCCCATGAGATTCAGTTGTAGATCATTTTCTCAATTAGTGAACAAGGGGGTAGGGCCCTGTCTTAGTCAGGGTTTCTGTTCCTGTACAAACATCATGACCAAGAAGCAAGATGGGGAGCTTACTTCCACATTGTTGTTCATCACTAAAGGAAGTCAGGACTGGAATTCAAGCAGGTCAGGAAGCAGGAGCTGATGCGGAGGCCATGGAGTGATGTTCCTTACTGGTTTGCTTCCCCTGGCTTGCTCAGCCTGCTCTCTTATAGAACTCAAGACTTCCAGCCCAGGGATGGCACCACCCACAAGGGGCCCTACCCCCTTGATCACTAATTGAGAAAATGCCCCACAGCTGGACCTCATGGAGGCACTTCCCCAACTGAAGCTCCCTTTTGTGATAACTCCAACCTGTGTCAAGATGACACACAAAACTAGCCAGTACAGGCCCCTTATGGGTGGTGCCATCCCAGCAGGCTGAGCAAGCCAGGGAAGCAAGCCAGTAAGTAACATCCCTCCATGGCCTCTGCATCAGCTCCTGCTTCCTGACCTGCTTGAGTTCCAGTCCTGACTTCCTTGGGTGATAAACAGTGGTGTGGAAGTAAGCTGAATAAACTCTTTCCTCCCCAACTTGCTTCTTGGTCATGATGTTTGTGCAGGAATAGAAACCCTGACTAAGACACTGACCAAATAATAAAGTAAAACTTTCAGTGAAGAGGCAGCTGTTGGAACGAGCAGAGGACTGCCACTGGACAACTCGACAGAGGCATCGCTGAGCTCCCATCTGCTCAGAAGAAAGACATGGCTCACCCCTGGGCTCCCCCAAGTCACATGATGCTCACTAGGAAATGCCAGAGTTGGAGGTGAAGTGTCAGGTCACTGAGAGGGGAGATACAGGCGCTGCCCGAATCCTCTTCACTCATTGCCTCCCAGCACCCAGCCACATGCTCCAACATCACATCAGCATTCTAACAAAACATAAGCGATGTCGTCCTCTCCTTACAGGTAGATCTGGCCAATTTGTATGTCAGAACTGGAGCCAAGAACATGCCCACTGTGTTCCTGCTGACAGATGCCCACGTTCTAGATGAGAGCTTCCTTGTGCTGATTAATGACTTGCTGGCATCAGGTGATTAAATGGACATATTTCTTGAAAGATCTTTCCCAGTGACAAATTATCTGTAGTTTCAATGAACTTTAAAGAGAGATAATTTGTCTTTGAGATGTTTGCTAGGGCAGTCTTTGGGGAGAAAGCTATAAACCTAACTAATTGGAACTACATTGCTTTCTTAGTCAGCTTATGGATGAGAAGTACCTCCAAGAGGCCCAAACTGAAGTAAATGTTATTCCTTTTTGTGCAGGTCTGGAGGGTATGGGGGGGTGTAGAGGGTGCACAGGTCAGTGGAGTGCAGGTCTAGGGTCTGTGTGGGTTAGTAAATGAAAGGGCCCTATTCAGTATGTGTCTCGATGGTGTACACATTCAGGGAGATGCTGTTCTCAGAGTCTTGTGGGTCTACTGGGTGTGAGGGTCTGACGGGGTGTGGGTCTACAGAATATGCAGGTAACTACTTGCTCTCAGTGAGTTCTGTGTCTTATCAGAACAAAAGACAAAAAAAAGTCACTTCTAATTTCAAGCCTTGTCTTTAACTGGAGCTTGCTTTGTCTTTGCTTTTCAAACATTAGAAAGTCCACTGTAATATGTAAATTGTAAGATTGTTTTATAATTCTGCCCATTCTTTGGGAATAGGAGACATCCCAGATCTGTTCAGTGATGAAGATATGGACAAGATCATTTCTGGGATTCGTAATGAAGTTCGAAGTCTTGGCATAGTGGACTCCAGGGAAAACTGTTGGGCATTCTTTTTGGCCAGAGTCCGACAACATCTCAAAGTAAGAAATGTTTGCTTTACCTATGTATTGTTTTAAAGCCATTGTTGATACTTAAACATGCATCTCAGTCAGGACTCATGTTATGGTTTGAGTTTCAGTGACTTCTTTGAAGGAACTGGTGCATTTATCTAGGCCATCTATAGTGTTTGTCCCTGAGACCAAGTGTGGTGTTGAGCTCCTGGGAAGCCCTGGGCTGGGCAGTATGTTCAGTGTGATAGTAAAGCCACATTCCTCTGTCTTCGAGGAGCTGACATTGTTGTAGGATGTAAGGCATGTCACCAAGAACTTTCTTGTGGGACAAGTATAAATAGGCCCATGGGAAGGCATGAGGGGACCGCCTCCTCCTTAACGGGAATAGGGTTATCCCTGGAGGAATGGCGTTCCATTGTCTGGCACAGGTAGGAAGTTAAGGCAGGAACACTTAGGGAGAGGAAACAATATTGTTGGTTTTATTTATATTTATTTATTCTATTTCACAAGTATGGATGTTTTGCCTGAATATATGCATATACACCACATATGTGCCTGGTACCCATGAAGGTCAAAATGGGTGTCATATTCCCTGGAACTGGAGTTATAGATGCCATGTTTGTGCTAGAAACTGAACCTAGGTCCTCAGTAAGAGCAGCAAGCACTCTTAATGGCTAAGTCCTTTCTCAGACTCCCTGAGAGAGGAAACATGGAAGGTGAACTGTGAAGAACCTATTTGGGAAAAGCTGAGATAGCTCTAAAGGACCAAAACATGGAGTTCTTGTAGGGAGAACGTGGTCATTGAAGCTGGAGATGTGTACTGAGGTGAAGTGAGGTGCTTACATCGAGTGAGCAACAGTCACATGCTGTACTAGTGTGTCCTTTGTGGAATGTGATATAGAGGTGTTGTTCAACTATTCTTAAAGCCCTTCCATTTAAGCCTCACTTTGTTTTGGAGCTTCGTAGAGAGTTAATGCAACTAAACAGTGGCATCAGCAAAGGTCAAGTATTACAAGACAACAGACACTCCAGACTTGCAGATGCCAACCACCTAAACTGTTGTAGCGATTTTGATCTTCCTAGTGCAAAGTTAGAATCCCTGAGAAGCTATTGCTTTGCTGCTTCTTCTAGTGTCTCTGTACCTGTCAATGCAGTGGAAGGCTCTGTGGTACCTACAGAGCATGGGGCACTGGAGAGGGATGGATGGACAGTAACAGTGGCACCAGCCAGAAATGCTCAGTTCCTTAGGGAGAAGCCTCTGAGGCAACTGAATCTTGGATGTGAACCTTCTAAACTCAGCCCAGAATTACTCAGTAATGTTAACATGAACATCCAAATCACAGACCACTAAGGAAACTTGCCCTTCTGTCAAGTTTAGACAGGGTAGCGACAGCCTTGGGAGTTTCTTGTCAGCTTAGAAAAATCTCCTCCTCCTCCTCTTCCTCCTCCTCTTCTTCCTCCTCTTCCTCTTCTTCCTGTTTCTCCTCTTCCTCCTCTCCTTCCTCTTCCTCCTCCTCTTTATCTTCTTCTTCCTCTTCCTCCTTCTCCTCCTTCTCCCTCCTCCTTTTCCTTCTTCCTTCTTTCTTCTTCCTGCTCTTCTTCCTTCTTTCTTCTTCTTTGATTACCTTTTACCCTTTTTTTTCTGGACTAGAACTAATAATGTAGCTCAGGCCAAGTTGGGACCCAGCAATCCTCCTACCTCCATCTACCCAATGCTAGGATTACAAGCATGTGCTACCTTGCCTGGTCTTCCAAGATTATCTTGCTTAGAGCAGGTGTTCTCAACATGTAGGTCATGACCCCTTTGGGGATGAATAACCCTTTCATGGAGTCACACATATCAGATATCCTGCATATGATATATTTAAACTATGATTAATAACAGTAGAAAAATTAAAGTTGTGAAGTAGCAATGAACATAGAATTATGGTTGGGGGTCACTAAATCATGAGGAACTGTATTAAGAGGTTGCAGCTTTGGGAAGTATGAGAAGCTCTGGCCTAGAGGCAATTGTAACTCACTGTGGCTACAGAGGAGAAAATCCAGCTAATCCAGCTAAGAGCACCTCAGGACCTCTCCCATCTGTCAGCACAGCCTGGCCCTTGAAGACCTATTGTCTTATCAGTCTTAGTATCATCTGGATGCCTCCTTCCTCCTCATCACAGAACCTCAGAGTACCCTTATATTGCAATCAGGGAGAGGGAAGAAGAAAAAGAGCTGGTTACCTGTTTCAGGAAACTAGAACTCACCTCTCCCAAAATACCCTGAGCTGTTGTCCTGGTGACCATAAATATGTTACAGCTACAGTGGGTTCCGGGTGGGGGTGTTGATCTTCACACATTTTTTATGACATAATATTGAAAATTAATTTGGGAACACAAGTGTGCCTCAGCTCACCACAAGGTGATGTCCCAGTAAGCCCACCATAGGTCAAGTATTGTAAGTTGAAAATGCATTCCCCTGTA
The DNA here is from genome assembly GCF_008632895.1 of Mastomys coucha. Taxonomy (NCBI): domain Eukaryota; kingdom Metazoa; phylum Chordata; class Mammalia; order Rodentia; family Muridae; genus Mastomys; species Mastomys coucha. The sequence goes on along the minus strand of NW_022196912.1, from coordinate 130,854,144 downwards.
GGATGTCATAGCTGAGCCTCACAGTACACTAGGCCCTCAAGACAGGATGACTGGTCATCATCAGAAGACAGCTGCCTGTATGCCACCAGCCTAGGAAAGGTTAACATTCAAGATCCTCAGTATGATTTCTACAAAATGTATGTTGCTTTTGTGCCATCAGAGAGTTGAAGAATCCCGGAGTTAACAATCACAAGTTAGGTATGATTTAGTTTTTAAGGAGTGCTACCTCTAGAAAATATTTCCTGCTCTATGTGGTAAAGAGTGAGCTGAGAGACATCAGGTTATTTTGCCCCAAGGATATCTTTATCCTTAACTCTGGATGTTCCTTCCCTAACGGTTTCATGCATCATCTATATTAAATGCGGTTACAATCTCTCCAGATTCTCCATTCTCTTTCCTTACTAAGCTCCATTGGTTTTAACATTGCCCTATGCAAATTAGCAATACTTTCTTACATATTCTAGTATCTAATTGCTGTTTCTGATCAAGCTTTTCCTTATTCTCATGTGTTCGTATGTGTGAACAAGCACTAGAATCATATTGTCACATTCTTCCACCATCTTAGTTCTGACTAAATCATGCTAATTATTTAATTTCTGTAAAGGGGAATTTGATTTTTATGATATAGTGTGTTCTACTGTTCTGATAAACTGTCTCTTATTTTAGTATGGAAAATATTACCTTTTAATTTTGTAACTAGCTATCTTATCTCCTGTTTTACCAGTTTGGTTATTGGTTTTCATGGATATGTGTGAGTTTGTTCATGGGAATGCATATATATGCAGGTATATGCGTATGCCAGTGCACACTGTAGATGTATTTATGTGAGTTTAGAGATCAGAGCAACCCCACTTTCGTTCATCCAGTGCCTTCCATCTTTAATTTGAAACAGGGTCTCTCTTCCCTATCTCTGCCTCCCACTTCACACTTGCTAGAATTACATGTGTATAACAACCAGCTTTTATTTTGTTACTTGAGACCTGGTTAACCTGATAACCTGGTGTTACCTATGACTTGGCCTGGGCTAGTCTCAAACTTGCAACCATTTGACTTTAGCCTTCCAAGTGCTGGATTACAGGCCTGCACCACCTGCTTAGAAGCACTTAAAGCAGTTTCTATGAGTTGGTTGATGTCATATAGCCTTCAGGGACAAATGTGTTTTGACTGTGTGGCTTATCACTACTACCTTGGTAAGGAGTGTGGAAGAAAAGTTCAAAAAGTGATGCTAACAGTGATTGTTTCTGGATCCTGACTTGGGCAGGAAGTCTCTCATGCTTCACAGTAACATCTCCTATTGGCTTTTGATTTCACACATCCATTTTGTCAAGGAAGTCTCTCCTGAAGTCCTTTTCAGTGTCTATTGAGATAATTGTATAGTTTTTCCTTGGGCTTATTAATAATCCCAGAGTTAAGATTGATACCCTGCTGTTCTGGATTTTCATATTTTTTTTTACAACCACTACTCTTCCTTTATACATTTCTTTCATTCCATACACAAGCAAGGCTTGCTGAGATAGAGACCTGCTTGTGCCTTCCTCAATCTGCTGACCTTTTCACCCAAAGAAGAACTGGTATGCAAAAACAGACCACCTGCCAGCTTTCCAATTAAATGACAGCTTTAGTCTTTGAAATCTCTACATATGACTTTCATCTCTGTTATCTTAAAAAGCCGTCCACATTACTCTGATGTCTTCACAGACCATGCAGTTTATCAGTTCAGGCTACAGATTGGATTTCTGATGAGTTGATATCTTCTTTGCTTGTGCTCCTGACTAAACAGGAGCTAACTGTGCCACAGGGGTTGCTGGTCCCACCCATCACTCATGCTAACCACTAATCATTTGTTTGTTGGAAATGCAGGGCTGAGAGAATCTATTGGCACATAGAGAAGTGTCTTCTTAGTCCACAGGCTATTCTCAATTACCACTGATCAAATGCATGTTCTTGGATTGCTGCAAAGGAGCGAGTGGTCCAAGCCTATGTAGTATGAGAGTCCCTACAGGGTCCTCATCTTGTACTAGAAAAATATCAATTTCATCTCTCCTCCTGTGGGCTTGGATTAACCCAAGAAACTTTATTTTGTTTCCTTTGCTGGCCCTGTGATATGGGCAGCACTTGGCTTATTTATCAACCTCTACTCTGTGTCCAGATTTAGATATCTGTCCATTTCATTATCTGACTGTCTAGGTATATATAGAGTGATTCATTTCTGATAATATAAGAAACAAAGTCATTGTACAAAATGTAGAAATAAAGAGCTACATAAAGAAAATATCTTTAATTATATCATCTAAAGATAGCATACTGATAAATTGCATCCAAGTTTACTATATATAAGCATTGTACACATATTTGTACATAATGAATGTAAATTCAGGAAGGCTTTAGGTAATTTTTCCCTTTCCTTTATTTTTTATTTAATGTCTTTTAGGTTTGAATGACTACCTAGAAAAAAAAAAGTAAAATATTTCAGGAATTTGATGTATAGAATAAACCATTTAAGGCAAATGTGGTTTATTCTAAATATTATTTATCAGAAAGTGTCCAATAAAATGTCTAGAAAATTTATTAGAAAATAGTATATTTTCACCATGAAAAATATACCCAAGCCTCTTATTATATAATATCTTCTCTAACCAACCATTTTTTGAAGTGTTGCCTATCTTATGTATTAAATTAAATACACACATATATGGGATACAATATCTAAGAATCTCCTTAGGTCCGGTTGATTTGCTCACCTATGAACAATCAGCTGACCATCACTAAGACAAAACACCTGAGGAAAAAGTTTGAAAAGCAAAGGTCTATAGGTTTTGTAGCTCTCATCTGTATTTACTTAGGCAGAACATCATAGTGGGAAACACATGATGGGGCAGAAATAGTCATGGTGGCCAGGGGCAAAGCACTAGAGTGTTGAGGTCCCGGAGACAAGACAATCCTTCTAAGGCAAGAACCCAGTGACCTGCCCCCGCCCATTGCATCCACCTCCTAAAATATCTCAGCTTCTTTAACCAGATTGTCAGATTGTAAATGAACTGATTCACTGATCAAATCAGAGTCCTCACAAAACAGTCACTTCCCAACAGCCCCTGCTCTGAGTACTTCCTTCTACAACATGATCATGGAGCATGGCTCCATCTAGGAGAGTACTATCAGTACCCCTCCTGCCCAGGATTCTAACTAGATTCTAACTCACACTGATGAAGAGGAAGCCAGGGGCTGGCCGCCTAGGGCTAGGGTCCCTCTCTGTTTTTCTAGAGCCTTGCTTGTTGGGACCACCACTGTGTCTTTCCATTTTCTATGATTGTTGGTAAATTGCAAAGAAATTAAGGAGACAAAAGATGCTGTGTGTATCAATTAATTTTCTGTGGTTGTGATAAAATACCAAATCCAAAATACTTTAGAGGAGAAAGGGCGTTTGTTTTGGCTTATGACTACAGAGGCATGGAGTCCTTCATGACAGAGAAAACAGGGAAACAGGGAAGGCAACCAGCTAGAGCAGGAAGCAGAGAGGGTTGGGGGAGGGAGGGAGAGAGAGAGAGAGAGAGAGAGAGAGAGAGAGAGAGAGAGAGAGAGAGAGAGAGAGAGAGAGAGAGAGAGAGAGAGAGAGAGAACAGACAGAAGTGGGATGAGGCTATAAATTCTCAAAGCCTGACCCAGTAACAAGCTTCCTCTTCCTATTCTCCACCTCCTAAAGGGTCCTAAAGGGTCCAAAACCTTCTCAGCATCACTACCAACTGGGGACTAAGTATTCTACCACTGTGAGGGATAATCTTACTCAAGCCACCACACTATCTTGTGATGTATATCTGAGATTCACAAGCTTTGATATGTGATAAGCCAGCACAACCTATAAAAATTATGACACACATATTAGTATTCTGTTTGCCCAAATGGAGCTTCAGAACTGCTACCACTTAGCCATTTGTCATTTAGCATGTGTTTATTGGGGTCCTGTGATGTGTCCTGGGGAGACGGCAGAAGTATGACAGCCCAGCCCCAGCCCATATGGAGCACACCTTACTGCAGGGACAACAGTCATTGGTCTAATAGCTACTGTAAGTACTATGATCCTACATCTATGAAATGAGAGGGAGATTAGCTACCATAACAGAAAGCCCAGTGATAAAGGTTTCACTGAGAGAATCACTAAAACGTAGATGTCTTCTCTGTTATTTTATACTCTAAATTGTGTGTGCGTGTGTGTGTACATGCCCATATGGGAAAGAATGTTCATGTGCATTTAGATGAATGTATGTGTGGATACATAAGCAATATGTATAAGATTTGGATGCCAGAGAACAGTTTTGGGTATCATTCTTCAGGTGCTATCTACATCTTTTTTTCCCCTTCTATCTTTCCTTCCTTTGTTCTTTCTTTTTCTTTTTCTTTCTTTTTTTTTCTTTTTTTTTTTTTTTTTTTTTTTTTTTTTTTTTTGAGACAGGGCCTCACTGGCCTGGAGGTCTCTAAGTAGGCTAGACTGGCTGGCCAGTGAGCTCTAGAAATCCTCCCATCTCTACCTCCCCAGCACTGAAATTGTGAGCCTGCACCATCACACCTGGCTTTTTTATATGGGTGATTTCTAGGGGTTGAACTAAAGTTCTCCATCTTACAAAGCAAGCAAATGAATCACCTAGCTGTTCCCATAAACTTCTAAAAAAAAAAAAAAACCTTTTAACACCCACAGTGAAAGGCTCAGTCTCTAAACAAAGGTCACTTTACACAGACTGTACTTTGCATTTAGAAAAGCAGTCTGTGTTCGTAGTATTTTCCAATAGAGTGTGAGGCCTGTCCTTACATATGAAAGATGGTGTCATAATAGTGCCAGCTTCTCTAACAGTGGTGCCACCAGAAACTGCATGAGATGCCTCAAATACTGACCTATTTACAAGAAAAATCACAGTTGATTTTTAAAAAATTAACAAAAATGAAGGATTGCATTAAAGGGCTGCAGATTAGCCTGCAAAGCTGTACATGATCACTGAAATCCCAGGGACAAACAGTCAGGGGAAGGAGCTCCTCCTGCTGCCTGGGTTCCTCAGGGTTAGATCCATTCCTCAGGGTTAGATCCATTCCTCAGGGTTAGATCCATTCCTCAGGGTTAGATCCATTCCTCAGGGTTAGATGCTATGCAGATTGCATGTGCATTTTTGTAAGTACAATGATTTCCTTGTTTTAAAGAATGGAAATAGGAGCCAAGGAGATAATCTAGTAGGTAAAGCACCTTCCTTATAAGTGTGAGGACTTGAGTTCAAATCCCAGAACCCACATAAAGCTGAATGCAGTAGCAAAGGTCTGCAATCCCAGCACTCCTACAGTGAGAAGGGAGGTAGAGACGTTCTTGAGCCAGCTAGCCTGGCTTATGCAGCCACAGCAAACAACATAGAGACCTGTCTCAAACAAGGCTGAAGTCAAGGACAGACATATGCCCTGTGCTACAAGCTTACCCATGTACACCACACACACACACACACACACACACACACAAAGAATTACAGAATTAAAATGAATTGAAATTCTCTTGTACCAAATATTACTTTTAAATAAAATCTGAAATGCTCAGCGTTACCACATCAGAAGTTCTGAGATGATTTTATTGTACACTATCTAAAGCAGAAGCTCACATCGAAGTGTCTTATGTGTACACCTTTTGAAGATGTTGTTGGATCTTTTAAAAAGAATTGAAATTAAAAGCTGGTTAGATGGAGGATACAGGAAGAAGGCATGAGGAAGATGATAAAGTGACAGTTTTCAAACACGGAATGCATTCTGTGATAAAGCCCCATTCCATAGGGGCTGCCTCAGCAAGACTCGGGGCTTATTATTCTTGAAATATACTGGAGCTTTGGATGATAAATGCAAACATAAGTTATGGATAGATGCTTTGGAAATAAATATGTGGGAGGATTCCTTCTACCTGAGAATAAACTACTTCAGCTGGAAAAAAATACAGTGACTGTAGCAATTCAAATTTCCATTAGGAGATGAAATGGCCTGAGTCCTGTTAGTAATACACAAATAAATATGTACTCAAGGAGGGATTGTATGTACAGGAAATTGAAATGTGTTACAAAGCATGGTGAAATGTACCAAATGAGTCATAGCACCTGTGTGGGGAAAGGAAAAAAATAGAAAATTTTATAGTATAGATCCTAAAAGCAAATTCTTGACACCTGACACCCAAATGTCAGAGCTGCTGAGATGCATCTCTAATGATTTGGGGGTTTGCTTTTGTACTTGGGAGAATTTGGTTTTAGAAATAGTACAGCTGCCTGCAGCATTTAACTTGGTTTCCATCTAGGCATTTAACTTTGTTTATATCTAGGTGCATTTCTTCCTGTCCCCACTGATGGTCCATCTGGCATTGTCAGGCACACCTTAAAAGGCAGATGACTATTGCATTGACTCTAGGTACTTGCTTAAAGATAGCCAAACTGAATTCAGGTAAGGGTGGGGTTCTTTTCTCTAACACACACTAATTTGAGTTTTGCTTCAAGGCAAGGATATCTACTTCCGAACCTTGCTTCCCTCCCCAAAGCTTGTTAACTAGCACCCCTTGCAATCTGGCTTGTGGGCTCACTGCAGTCTAATTCTTGTCTTGTGGAGACCTGACTGATGTTTATGTAGCAGGGTGTTTCCAGGCAGATGTGGCAGAGCTACTGTAGTGGGATGAATCTGACCATTTCTTTGGGATCCTGTTTATGCAGTCTCCAGCTTGGGCTACATACACAGTCTCCAGATAGAGGCATAGTGTACAGTCATTAGGTTTACTTCAGTATCTAAGCTTTCCTGTCTTGCTCATATATGAGTAGAGATGTTAGTACAGTATTAATGTTTTAACTCAGGTATCTTATTTCATGAATAATAATTAAAAAAACCATCCGTCTGGTAAAGTGCTTACCAGCAAGCCTGCCAACATGAGTTCAATCCCTGGAGCCCATGTAAAAGAAGAAAAGTAACTTTGCAAAGTTGCCCTATGACTTTCACATACGTGCTTTAACACACATACACACACTCACCCATACACACACTCACCCATACACACACATGCACACACACCATCTATGTGCCCAATAATAAGATTTATTTTTAAAAATTATGTCTAACTCAAAGACAATGCCTAACAAAGGGTTAGTGTTTATGAGAGGAGGTGTGTAAGACCTCCTCATAGCTGACCTGCACCCTGGGCTTCCATGGGAGTCTGCAAAATGGCAGCTCCCGCACTCCGACTCCAGCATGCATACCAGTTAGATGCCTCAAGTATCAACTAGCTCCCTCAGATGTAAAGTTCATAAAGGGAACACTCACATGCATATCAATAGAGTCTGAAATATTAAATTATGGACAAGACAATAATATGGCTAATCAATTTTTATATCTTAGAAAATATCCTTCTTTATGTTAATCCCACCTAAAGTTATTGAGGTTATAATGAGAAAACTATTCAGAATGACCATCAGGTCCTCTAACACAAAACAGTTTTCCTATGGGTTTAGTATGGGTTATCAGAAAGTTGTACAGACCATCTTTTAAAAAAAATAAAGTAACTGATAGTTGTAAGCATTTGCATGGTCTCTGGGAAAACCTCATAGAGTACTGTTGCCAAAGGCGGGGTGGGGTGGGGGATGGCAGGAGTACTCTGTACTTTCTGATTAAAACTAAACACTCCTAAACACTGAATTGGGCTAACAGTCGAAGCCTCAGGCTAACAGCATCCTTCCAATCACTTCATAAGAACTGTGAATGAGCAAATATCTTTCTACAGTTGAGTTTCCAGGTACTAGTTTAGATGATTTATCATTCCTAAAATTATCAAAAGTTTCCATTTTATTCTGTGAGTACTTGACCAGCTACAAAGTTACTGAAAAGGTGACCAGATGCGGTGGTGTACACCATAGTCCCAGCACTTGGGAGCTTATAAAGGAGAATTTATACAGAGTAATTTCCAGACAGCCCATGTTACATAGCAAGGCCAGGTCCCAAGATACAAATAAAACTGGAGCTGGAAGCTGTCTCAGTGGGTGAGAGCACAGACTCTCTTGCCCAGGACTGGAGTTGGGTTCCCATCACCCATGCAGAGTATCTCACAACCTGTAACTCCATAAGCAAGGTATCCTGCACCTTTGTGTTGTTTGGTCATCTGCACAAACATGCACATACCCACACATATACATAATTAAAGAGAAAAATGAGATATTGCAAATTATTCGCTTACGTATTCCCATGGCAAAGTCAAACTAGCATGCTGTCCTGTGAGTATCAGATTGACCTAGAATAGCTTAGTCCATTTTGAGTTGATCATTGCATAGTGTAAGGTAAGATTAGGTTTCCTCTCGAAGTTCAACATCACATGTGCCCACCCTTTTCATGATATGCATATTGATGATCATATATTCATTTATTAGCCTGATATTAGTTGTAAGTTGATTACTCAAATATTACATGTTCTAAGAAAACTTTGATGACAATGTCTAATTTTTTAAATTACAGTTCAGGTCTTAGGTTTCTCTTTCCAGCCTTTTCTTCTTCCCATACTCAAGGATTCTGCCTCTTTTCCCATGACTCCAGCCTTCCACAGCTGATTCTCTTTGACTGGCATGATTTCACAGACTTCATTTGAGTACAGCAGAGGCAGAGAAAAACAAAATAGCATCTCATATTTGAGGTTCCAAGTATTTTCCCATGACTTCTATATTTAATCTATTTCTATCCTCATCACTGCCATACTGTTGACTCTTAAGAATTGTGTCTGAATCATAGTTATTCAGCTTTGGGGAAAAATGATCTTATTGTGTTACTTTACTACCATGCCTAAATTATTTAGTGAAAGACAATATAACAAGGTCTTTCAACAATGTATTTTTGTTTTCTAGAACTGGAGATATTTTCTTGTGTCTTGCTACTAGTAAATAATTAAACAAGGATCATCATCAGATAATTTCATACTGGGCTGGGCACTAGATAAAAAAGACCCATGGCTCTCAAAAGATACTCTGGGAAGTGACTATATATTATAATAAAATCTAAACATTAGGAAATCTGGCAGGACAGCTTGGCAATATATGATTTCAGGAAGCAACTGAAAAATATACGGGCAGATAAGGGGAAAATAGACATAAACAATGGGATATTATTCTACTGTAAACATTTGCCACACCATAGATGACCTTTGATGGCATTCTGCTAAGCCCATCCCAGACAGGCCAATACTGCATAGTTTGTTTATACTGTATCCACTGAGTTAAACTTGTAGAAGCTGGTACAGTGTCTGCCATAGACTCAGGAGACTATGAGGAAGTCACTGTGGACAAATAAAGAGTCAAACCCATAAATGATGAAAAAGTTCAAGAGATATACATTCTGCCCACAGCTGATAGCACCAAATTACACAATGACACAATTTAACAGTGTAATCATAGTAGAAAAATAGATATTAGCTTTGTCTGTCTTGAAATGTTAACTATGTTAAATGAAGTATTGTACAGGTTGATATATGCTAGAGTTTTTTTCTCACATGGATTTTAAAATCCCATAAATAATAAAAAGTGCCCTCTGAGACAGTGACAGCATCCATTGGCTGACCGTGGTCTTGACTTCAGCCTTGGAACCTGGAGGGCCTCTACCGTCAACCTGTCCTAAGAAGACAAAAGAGATACTCTCCAGGCTGACCTTTCCCAGCTCATACATAACCTAGTTTTCAGGTCTACAGAGGTGAGGGCAGGGGATAAAGAGTCCTTGCAGGCTCCTGTGTCTTCATGCTCCCCCTAAGTTTCTGCCACTGATGATGGCCTTCTGGAGCTCAGGACCCTTGAATGGTCACACCTACTCTGCTGACAATGAAGAGCTCCTCCCATCCACTGCCTGTGGCATGCTGTTGCTGCCAGCCCCAGGCTCTACTGACAGAATTCCTGTGTCTAGAGAGAGTATACAAATACATAACTGGATCCTCCAGCTGTCATGTCCCCATCTATGAGTCCCACGAACCATGCAGTGAAAATGTTTGAAGAGGAACTCAGCAGTACTGAGTGTGCACATAGCTGTACTGAGCATGCACATAGCTGTACTGAGTGTGCACACAGCTGTACTGAGCGTGCACACAGCTGTACTGAGGCGCGTGCACACAGCTGTACTGAGCGTGCACACAGCTGTACTGAGCATGCACACAGCTGTACTGAGCGTGCACACAGCTGTACTGAGCGTGCACACAGCTGTACTGAGCGTGCACACAGCTGTACTGAGCGTGCACACAGCTGTACTGAGCGTGCACACAGCTGTACTGAGAGTGCACATAGCTGTACTGAGTGTGCACACACTTCTTTTTATTGTCTTGATTCTCTAAATAGCACAGAATAACAACTCCCTACACTGTTTACCTTGTCTTAGGGACAATAGTCAATCCTAATAGGAAGGACTACTAGGTAGTTGAAGGATATAGGTTTGATCTGTGAAAATAATATACTTTTCTCTTTTTTTTCTTTTTTTTTTTTTTGTTTTTGTTTTTTTTTTTTTTTTTTTTTTTGTTTTTGTTTTTTTTTTTTCGAGACAGGGTTTCTCCATGTAGCCCTGGCTGTCCTGGAACTCACCCTGTAGACCAGACTGGCCTTGAACTCAGAAATCCACCTGTCTCTGCCTCCCAAGTGCTGGGATTAAAGGCGCGTGCTACCACCGCCCGGCCAGTAATATACTTTTCATGAAAGTGTTTGGAAAACTTTTGAGTTATGTTGGGGGTCCTGGAACTGATCCCTGGCAGATCCCAAACACAGAACAATGGCTTATTTGGGTATTAATTAACTTTTAAATCATTACGTAGCTAGTAAAAAAATCAAGTTTACATCAGAAACTATTCTTAGCAGAAACATGTTACTCATGTTTTAAACTTTTGTCTGAAAAATCTCCGGTGAGAACTAAAGCAGGTAATTTTTATTTTAGATGTAAACAGAAATTGATATCATTTGCAATGATAAAACTGGCTTTATTTTATTGTTTTATATTTTGTTTTGGAAAGGGTATTTCAGCTTTGTGAAACCTACTGAATTATGTAACAGAAGGAAATTTGCAGGTGGAAGTATTGACAATCTTAGTTCATGGTGACTTATTTTTATGTAGCTTGTGTTAGAGAACAAATAAAATGTCCCACTCCCAAAGGTAATCATGAGCTATGCTTGAGAGAAGAGGGGCCACATTTTGAAGAAAGCACCACTGTACTTCTGTCTGCCCTGTGGAGCCCCAATCTGAAGGTCAAGGCTGCCTTGCACCAGTGGCCTAGGCTAGTAGCTGACCGACCGGTATATCTGGCCTCACCCCCCCTCATTGTCTGAGATTTCAGTGTACTGCTTAGCACATGCATCCCTCTGTTGTTTCTGACCTGTCCCCCCTCACCCCACTCCCTACAGATGGTTTTTTGTTTTTCACCGGTTGGTCACACACTGCGAGTTAGAGCTCAGAAGTTCCCAGCCATAGTTAACTGCACAGCTATAGACTGGTTTCACGCATGGCCACAGGAGGCTCTGGTCTCAGTCAGCAGGAGGTTCATTGAAGAAATCGAGGGGATTGAGGTAAGTTGTGTCAGCCTGAGGTAGGTACCCAAGGTGCACAAGTCTCAGTACACTATTGGCAGGAAGCTGGGTCAGCCACTTTCAGTTTCACAATCTCTGTATCAAATACGTATCTCTTGTTTTATATTGTTTTTCATTGTTTCTGGTTTCTGTGCATTGTTGTGGGTGGGATTCTGGCCCTATAGGGTTTTAAGTTCTGTTTGCCACTTCTTGATGAGCATGGTACCTCCAAATAAGTTTTTAAATGTCTGTGTGAAAAAAGCAGGTATGAAGAGTAAAGAAAGCAACTGAAGCAAGCCTCCCGATTTCCCAGATGTGGAGTTGAGGCCTAGATCCTTTCTGATTAGAGAGATTGTGTTAGGGTGTGACTCCCAGAGAGCTTTGCCACCACCTGCCATTGAACAATAAGGTGGGAGTGCCTAGAATAGACTCAGAATTAGTGGGAGTGACTCTAAGCCAAAATTGATAGGGGACATATAAGAAGTAATGTCTCAAGTCCTCATCCTCTCCCTTACTCCAGAAGCCATTACCATCCCCTTCCAAAGTAGCATTCCACCACTTTGTTAAATAGTATGTGCTTGGGTGGCCAGATGGCTAGAGTGTGGGTATGTTTATGAAGTTGAGCAGTCAGTATGCAGCTAGCTTTATTGCTTGGTATGTCACTTTTCCTTTACTTCTCCTTTAAAAGGGAATAACCATGTAGGTGTGCATATTTCAGGAGTGGTGGGAAGCATTCACTGCTGTGTCAGTTCACCACCATGGCCCCTTCAGTGTGGATGGGAGTCAGTTCCCCTCTCCTCCCTTAAAAATGTTTCTGAACCTGTTGATCACTGGATTGCCAGGGGAAGCAACATTTAACATGGCAGACACATCTGGGATGAGAGCACATGTCTGCCTCCTCTCTCCTCTTCTCCACAGTCATCTGACCGGCACATGCACAATGAAACAGAAAAGAAAAGGTCTTTTGAAGTTTGAGGTGGAAATTAGATTTTCACGTCTAGAGAGCCATTAGCTATGATAAAAGTAGTGTTAAGTGTTGCTCCCAGCCCCTAGGGCAATCACCAGGTTCCTTACATTGTTGAAGTACTGGGGCATCATCATGTCTTCCAAGATCCAGAAGAGAGGCTGGAAGTTCTGAACCTACAGGAATAGACCTGTGCCGCATACTAGCAGATTTCTAGTTTCCTTTGTTTCTAGTTTATCAGGCTTAAAATGGAAGAAGAGGGTTGATTTCTGAATATAGTTTTGATTTTCCTCAGTTGGTAGGAGATCCAAGCTAGTGGCTCTAGGGAAGCATAGCACAGCCTCACAGCCTGCCCATCTTTGCTGCCCTGTGTCTATGTCTGCTTTCTCTGGTGGAACAGCAGCTCAGCCTGGCCAGGACTATTGACACCTGCTGGATGAGGCGGGCTTTGCAGTCCTGAGGCTGAACAAGGTGCTGCAGTCTATCTGACGGTGTCATGCCGCCTCCTATAGGATCCTGGGTGTCACATAGGAAAACTTTCCTAGCACTTCAGCGTTCCCATCAAGCTGAATTACGCCTGCTAACAAGCAGCCAGATGATCTCCTTTCAGAATAAGGTACTTATTTAACCCTCCCACCTTCCTGATTTGTCACACAGGAAGCACTAATTATAATTCAGAGTACAATGGGACCATGTTCCCCTAAAAACATGTGGAGCCTTTTCTGTAGAGGTCAGAAACAACTTTTAAATTTTTGAACAAGTGCTAATTTGTTCACTTTCTTCGTCTTAATTTCCATCAGCAAGACTGAAAGTTATCTGCATAATTTTGGCACTTCTTAATTATTGACCTCATTGGGTGAGTGGAGATACTTATACAAGGTGACTCCTTTTGTCTGTAGACAAGCCATTTTATATATGTTGACATCAGTAGATATTGAAGGCTGAAGCAGCCCATAGCCCTCACTGCATCTAACTGAATGCGTATGCTATTTTTTTCCTGTTACCTGATACTGAAGTAAATGACAGCTGACAAATAAAGGACCAAAAGCAGTCTGACACCTAAGTGTCACCACTGTGTTGCTCATCAGACACTCCTGTCAACATGCTGTGAGGTAGGAAGTGGCAATATAAGGCAGGAGGGAGGGACAGTCTTGCATACCACTAGGAGTAGGTTGAAGGTGCAGACAGAAGCACACTGGGGATGTGATGGGGAGAGAACCTTACTGGTTAGTGCACAGGCTCCAGTTAGGAATGTGTGTATCGGGAACATAAGAGAAAAACATTGCTTTTGGTTTCTTTAAAGCAAAATGAGCCTTAGGCATCCTCAAAAGCAGGGTCATATGAAAGGACATATTTTAATGTAAATTAAAAATATGAGCTGATGAGGGAGGGTGAATTTTGTTGCAGGATTTGAGGACAGAAGCAGCCCATGTCACTTGGGCATGGCATCTGACTAACAGAGAAAGGTCCACCCTCCTGAGGTAATGACACTGTAGTGTGGGCTCACAGCTCAATGCCATGCCACTATTACAGTTAAATGTGGTGTTGCCGCCATGTCTGCAACCCATACCTGAGAAGATGTAGCACAGAATGGTAGGGGTGATCTACTCAAATAGAAGTTCCCTATCTGCCAAATTTAGACTTGATGCTTCTCCAGTGCCTACATACGTGTGTGACTACACATATACACCCATACACATACTCACACACAAACTCCTGGTGCCAAATAGGAGGGACATTACATTTATTGTATCAGTGATAACTATGCTGTATCGATGATTTGGGCCACAATTCTTTCATTGAAATGTCAATTACAAGTGTTAACTCATAAAGTCCAAAGTTGACCATGCAGACATTACCGTAACTTTTAAAGTCAAAGCTGACCATGCAGACATTACCGTAACGTTTAAAGTAGAATCTTGGACCTTGTTGGTAGCCCTAGTGAACTAGGATTAGCTATGCATACTCGATACAACGAAGAAAGACACACAGAATGTGGAAATGGAAAAAAAGAGTTTGTTTAATGTGGTGACATTGGGGAGAGTGAAATCCTGAGTCCATCTTTAAGCTACTAGCATAAGGTTAGATTTAAATAGACCTCATAAGCTTTATGTGATTAGGAAGTCCTGGTCCAGGTGTGGCCCCACCCACCATGGCCCCTTCAGTGTGGATGGATTTCAGAGCCCAGGCTTTCCTTGACTGCATTTGTGCAGATATTTAGAAAGCAAAAGAATTGATGGAAAAGAATTGATGCAATGGGATCATTTTGTGGGCAGGAGGAAGCAGGGGGAACATGAGCATTTACTTAATTTTTCAGACCTGGAAATGTAACCTAGGTCCTAGGATTCAAGCCTTATTTCTGCTTCATTAGTTTTTATGTTGGGGTGAGTGAGCTCTGTGAGGCGGTTAAAGGTACTCAAATGGAATACTGTTCCTCTGTTTTAGTATTAAATTCTCTTTAACAAGCCTTCTTGCCCTGAATATCTAATTCAGTCAGTCTTTTACCAACCCACAAAAGAGCGAATTATAAGTGAATTATAAATAGTAGATTTTATAACTTGGTAATTTGACATTTAAGTTCAACAAATAATTTCTGAGAAAACATTTCAAGACTCCCTACAAGGCCATGACATAATATGTGACAACATTGTCCTGGGTTTAGCTAAAACAACCAAACAAATGACAAACTCTTTAGTCTCTTCTGTGTTTTCATTTGCCTTTCTTGAAAATTCCAAATTTAATTTTATAAACAGGTATAGTCTGCTTTGCTATTCTTGGAAAGAAATAATATATCTTTAAAAAAAAAATCACAGAATTTGCATTCACCCTCTGGTGGCATTCTCATCAAGGGTGTTGAGCACTGGCTTGTAGAGAGGCCTCCTGAGTACTCGGTCTGGCAGTGAAAGCCAGTGCCGGAGAACCATCCCACCAGGCACCATAGAGTTTGTTTCTATGTTTACAGCAAACTAACTGAGGACTGGAAAATAAACATTCCTTTCTTTATATGAGGAAAACCCCCATCTTATCTGTGCATTGAATTTTGCAATAGAGACAGCATGGCTTCCCAAAGCAATCTTAGCAGGAAAGCCATGGATTCAGTGCCATTGCGTAATGTCGCTCCGCTTATTTTTATTTTTGCCCTCACCACTACTGGCTGCAAAAGGACTACAAAGTGTTGTCAACTGGTTCCCCTGAAGTGACAAATCTGGCAGAAAAGATGGTCTCTGGAAGTGTGAACTGCAATGCTGGGCTGCTGCAGCCCTCAGCACCTCCTCTCCGCCCCCCTCAGAAGAAAACTGGAGATAAATGAATGGCAGAATAAATAATTTATGCTAATGAAATTACTGCAATTAGTAGTTCTACAATGACCCTTTTAAAAGCCACAGCTGTTAATGTCAGGAAGTGCTGTCACTACTGACCTTATCATAAGAGAAAGTGACAAATTGAGAATGCAGGGAAGACCAGTCATCAAAGAGGTCTGTTCTGGAACGATTAGAGTTTTCTGAAAAACAGTGTGAATTACAACCAGCTGCTCCCTGGCTCCGTGAGACTCCCATGCTGAGCCATTTTGTTAAGCCCGATAACAATAGTTATTTTGCCCCACTGAGACAAGTTGTGTCGGGCCACTTCCAGCTCTCCCGGAAGCCACTCTTTCCATCAGAGATTTACAAATGAAACTGTTGTTAAAAGGAGCATTCAGGGCTGCTGAGGAGCCTCCTCATAAGGATCATGGTTGGGCAGAAGCCAGCTTTTTTTTTCTTTGTAAGGAGGTTGCACTTGGCTGAGGAGGTGTTTGTCTGTATCCTAGGAAGGTATGTGTGAAAGTTCTTGTCAAAGTAAGACAGGATGGGAGCAGGCTTGTGCATGGTTATATGGGAGCCAACCTGTTTTGAAAATAAAGTCCTCAGGGGAATGTGATGCCTGTGACATTTATAGACACTCATAAATTTTATTTTCTGAGTCCACTAATTGCTAATGCTCATGCATCTTGGATCCCCTGGAATCTAATACAATTCAAGTTTTGTTTCCCTGAGTTTTGCTTTGAACACACATTTTTTCTGTGACTAGTGAGACAGATTTTTAACTGGCTCAACAGTACACTTATATGAAGATTTTACCTACATCTGGGGTTTGTCGTGAAGTTAGAGATCTGTGTGTTTAAGGACACCACAGAGGAACTGTTCACTTTCCAGTGCTGCTCACACTTTTGGTTGCAATATTGATGGTCCAGGTTTGAAGCGTTTAACTGCATCATCGGCCACTTGTGTGCAATTTCCCTGAAGCTGCCTGAGCGTTATTGACAACACTTTGGTAAATTATGTGTGACTTTCCAAAGAGTTGGTGTAGCTCATTTAATTCATATTAATTGATTTTTAGGCTTCCCTTGATTAATTGAACTTGGTTCATCTTGTACAGAATGCAATAAATAATCATTAGAATGAGGGAGATGTGGCTGTACAAATTAAAAAGTTAACTATTCCAGAAGTCACAGAGGACACATGGAAGGGATGGCAGGCGATCTGCAGGGTCTGTGTGGGGTT
>NW_022196912.1:130824470-130837064 GCF_008632895.1 Mastomys coucha | reverse complement strand
AGTAGAGGGGGTGGGAAGTGGGGGAGGGGGAGCTGTAGGGTGGAGGAGGGATGGGAGGGGAAAGGGTGGGATTCGTGGAGGTGGGGGAGAGGTGAGAGGAATGGGGGAGGGGTGTTCTGCCTTGTGTTAGTTTTGTTGTTGATGTTCACTTCTCCAGATAAGAATAGAAATGACCATCATACTTTTCCCTCAGAATGAATGGTTTGGATAGCTTGCCCATTTGTTCAGTTTGACATAGGTTCCCATAAAGCTCTATTTCTCCACTTGTTTTGTGCCCCCACTTTGTATTGATTATTTTTGCCTAAAGTTTAGCTTGAAAGCGACATCTCCCCCCACAAAACTCCCCTTTAAAATATTGCCATGCATCTTTTCCTTCCACTCCGTTCCGTTCCGTTCCGTTCCGTTCCGTTCCCTTCCCTTCCCTTCCCTTCCCTTCCCTTCCCTTCCCTTCCCTTGCTATGCATTTGATAGGTGAAGTTCAAATTGTAAAGATTGGGACTTTGTCCTTTCTGTTGGTTTCTGGGTTTTGGTTGAGAACCACATAAAAACATCCTTTGTCCTACCTAGCATGACAGCAAAGAAGGCCAAGTGCTTCATAGTTACCCCCCAATCCTGTGGGTGTCTCAACAAGATGAAGTAAAATTTCCTAACTTCTATTGTAATCCTCCCAGGCTTGAAAAAAATATTGTATAATTTTTGGTTGTTTTTTCCCCTTTTATTTTCTAAATTATATTTTCAACTTGAAAGGATTTCATGAGAAATGTAATATCTATGTTTTAGTCACAGCACAAAGATTCTATCAGCCTTTTCATGGCACATGTTCACACCAGTGTAAAGGAAGTGAGTGCCTGGTACTACCAGAACGAGAGAAGATACAACTATACTACCCCCAGGAGTTTCTTAGAACAAATATCGCTGTTTAAGAGCCTGCTGAAGAAGAAGCGAGAAGAGGTACAACTGAAGAAGGAGCACCTGGGGAATGGGATCCAGAAGCTGCGGACTACGGCCTCACAGGTGTGTCCAGGGAAGTCCCACAGGTGTGACCAGGGGGACAGGCCTCACAGGTGTGACCAAGTAATGGGCCTCACAGGTATGATTAGGGGAAAGCCCTCACAGGTGTGATCAGGGGGCAGGGTATGACCAGGGGAGGGCCTTCACAAGTGTGACCAGGGGGACAGGCCTCAGAGATATGATCAGGGTACAGGGTGTGACCAGGGGAGGGCCCTCACAGGTCTGACCAGGGGAAGGCCCTCATGGTTGTGATCAGGGGAATGGGTCTCACAAGTGTGACCACAGGGACTGACCTCACAGGTGTGACCAGGGGGACAGGCCTTAGAGGTATGACCAGGGGGCGGGTACCTCTTTCTGAGAGAAGCCTCTGCTTGCTTACAGAGAGCTGGGGTTCCTTGTGGTTGTTTTGTTCTTTCTTTGTTTTGTTTTTGTTTTTTTATTTTGGCATTTTTTTTGAGATTATCATATAATCATAGCATTTGCCCCTTCCCTCTCCTCCCTAGTAAACCTTCTATACACCTTTCTTCCACTCTCCTTCAAATCCATGAGCGTTTCTCTCACTAATTGTTATTGAATGCATGAATTTATCTGCATATATAATTCTAAGTACAGCCTGCTAAGTCCATTTACTGTTAGTTGTATTATGTTTTCAGTGGTCGTTGGACGCTCTCTTGCATCCAACTTTCCTTGGTTGCTCATAGTTCTGTGTGTGGCTTTCCCCTATCCACTTGGGTGTTTTGTTGTTTGATATTGTTTCTTGTTCAGCCTGTGTTCAAGCATTCATGCTGGTGAATCTTTATGGGTATAGTTCTGACATTACTAGGAGTCACAGTCTCACAGCAAATTCCCTGGTCCTCTGGCTTTTTAAATCTTTCCTTCCTCTCTTGCACAGTGTTCTCTGAGCCTTAGGTATGGGAGCATTTTGTAGACTGGGATCCACACTCTGTGGTTTGATTGGTTGTGGCTTTTTTTGTAGTGGTCTCTGTCTATCACAAAGAGAAGCTCCCTTATGAAAAGTGGAGGCTACACTTTTCTGTGGGTGTAAGGACATATGTTTATAAATTGTTGCCCCTATAGTCCCTATTGTTGAAGGCACTATGCAGGTCCCAGAGGCCCCTGAGCAGGAGCTGGTCTAAATGCCCCCTTTCTGAGTACTAGTTTTCACGATACCAGAAAACACAATGCAAGTGTCCAAAGGAGGAAAGGAAGCAGCAGTCCTCCCTAGCTCTGTGCCTATGAACCACACTAACAACTAGCATGGCAGGCAACCCTAAGGGTACATTAATAGCACACATACCTTGGCAGTAACCAACAGCATTCTAATATGACTTAAGAACTGTTTAAGAAGAGTGATACTGTGCCTGATGCCAGATCCCTAGCTTACTGCTCAGTGCTAGTGGAGTCATGGTTACTGGAGGAGAATCTATAGCTATTACTTCACTAAACTAGCTTAATCACTAGGTTCCCCTTGAAGCAGCCTCAACCTACTTATCTAGGATGTCTAGTTTTGGCTTGGACAGTTTAAAGACAAAGCCATACACTATTGTAGATTTTCTGAGTCAGGAAAGGATTTACTAGTTCCTTTTTGCCCCGCTGGTTTGAGGATGCACCTTCTCTTCTCAGTCTGAAGCTGTGCAAAGCAGTATGGATTTAAAGGAAACCACTTCCCATCTCCTCTCTGGTCCCTGACTTTTTAGGCTCTCTCTGGCTTGTAGTCAGGGGTTTTGTCATGTTGCCAGAATGGAAGTAGGATTTCCTTGTTGTCTTTGACACTCAACCCCAGCGAGGCCATCAGGACCTGCCAGATGACTGTAGAGTAGTCCTTGGTTCTGTACTTCTCCCTGACCTCAAGATCTATGTGCCTGCTTCAGCTACCAGCTCTCTCAGATGCCCTACCCTGTTATCAGGACCCTATTATATCAGAGTATGGTATCCCAACCTAAAGAGCAAACCAAAACTTATTATAGTGTCAGAGTCTCATTTCATTGTTAAAGTGCTTCTCAGCCATTCAAGATTCCTCTTTTGAGAATTCTCTTTTTAGCTCTGTATCCCATTTTTGAATTGTGCTGTTTGGTTTGTTGTTGTCAGAGTCCCATTAAGCCAAGAAGAAGATGAAGAAGTTGTGTGTTGTAGCACTTAGAGCCCTCCAATGATCTCTCCCACTGAACCTACTGACTTTGCCCCAGGAAATAACAGTGTTGTCACCCAAACTGAGCTGTTTGTTTCCTTGCCTTTGGCAAAGAAAAGTAAGTCTCTTCCACACTTAGAGTTGTCTTCCCGAGTACCAGAGCTAAAGGCAAATAACATAGAATCTTGGACAATCCTAGAGGTGGTGATATCTCAGTCACTGGGGAAAAGAAGAAAGCCTGTGGTTTCTTTATCACCCCATCTAAAGTATTGAGGAGTCAAGGTTGGGGAAGAAAAGGGAAGAAGAGGAGCCAGTCCACTTTCTCTGCCAAATACAGGACTACCTGGGGCCTCACCTGTTCCCCTCAGCTAAAGACAATAGGAAAGAGTTTTGTGAAGATACTTGAAGCCTTGGAGTAAGGCATCTAGCTGGATCCTCTTTATTATATGTTTATACTTGGAATGCTTCTAATATCAGAAGAGTGGTTGGATGTCTAATAGTTATTTGACAGTTGTGTGAAAATCAATTTATTATGTAAGGAAGGTATGGTTTTCTATGTGGAGACTTGAGTGTTGAACCCAATTGTATTTGAGACAAAATGGCTGTTTCTCTGGATTTGCCTGCCTAAAGTAGGGTTGGCTAATGTGTTTCAAAGTCACTTCCCTAGAAACTGTAAGTAGGGCTTGAAATTGTATCCTGCCTCCATCCCTTTCTCTTAAATGACTATGGCCCAAAAGAAGACTAGTGTCAATGGCTAGAAGAACAGAGAAGCACATGTGGACACACAGAAAGGCCAAAACTCAGTCCTGGTTTAAACTGCAGCGGATACACCATGGCGGTGCTGGTTGTGTAGAGTATAGACATGTATGCTTGGATGGATGGAGATCACAAACTTACCTGGACACAACACAAGGGATGAGTGACACAGACAAAGCCTCCCAAGTGTTTTTATTAATTAAGCAAAATAAATACTTACTTTGCTCTTTCTATGAGTTTAATTGGGGGAAGATAGGAGAAGGAGCAGTTATTCCAGTTTCATGTTTTGGAGGTGGAGTCAGAATACCTTCAAGTAATTCTTCACTTCTGCTTTCTTTTATACAGTCCTCTTAGGAGCCAAATGGCACCTGTTGAATCCAGGAGAATCTCAGCTGAAAATGGGCAGAATCAGTCATTTTAGCTGACACATATGTTGATGTCACAGAAAGATTGTTTCTCAAGAGCTAAGTGGGCTGTTCAGTGATGAGCCAAGGGGAAAAAAATGCACACATGGAGCATGCAGTGGGTTTCTGTAACCCATGCCCTGTGGTCCCCAAAGTGCACACACAGTTCACCCTTCTCAGTAGTACTAGGGTCTGTGTGGCTCTACATTAACACCACAGAGGTGAGTAATAAAGAGAGTCATTTTGTGTGAGATGAGAGGAGGAAAGACCAGCCAGTTGGCAGGGCAGTATGAGGCTAGTTACTCTGCAATCAAAGACAGCTCCTGCCTTTTCATTATTGAAGCTTACAACAGTTTTCCTTCAAGAGTACAGGCAGGTGTCACGATGTTTCATGGCCTTTGTGATCTTGAGACTGAATTTATAGCCAAGAAGGAAAGAGTCCTGAGGTGACAAGTGGACACCTTTGTTAGTATTTCCCTAAGCACACAGGTTTAGAATCCAAGATAAAGTTCTGCTTGGTGCTGACACACAGTAATCCTGCGAAGCTGTATTCTTCTTTTCTCTTGCTACCAGCTCTCAGATGCTCAAAGCTATACATGGAGCTATGCTTTGGCAAATGGGAGTGGAAGTGAAATCGAGGTAGAAACAGATGCATGCTAAAACTGCTAGGGACCCCAGCATCCATGCTGAAGACTAAGCCATGCTCTCATCAGAAGTTGCTACAAAGTAACAACTTTTCCTTCAGGTGGGAAATCTGAAGTCCAGGCTAGCCTCTCAAGAAGCTGAGCTGCAACTTAGAAACCACGACGCTGAGGCCCTGATCACAAAGATAGGGCTTCAGACGGAGAAAGTGAGCCGGGAAAAGGCCATCGCAGACGCGGAGGAGCGAAAGGTCAGGCTCATTCTACCATTTAGAGAGCTGAGCTATATTTAGCACAAAATAAACCTTTGTAGGTGAACAATTTTGAACAACTTCCTCTCCAGGGAGCATAAAGTCTAAGGAATTATTATCGTTACACATGTAACAGCATTTCACACCATGATTACCACTTGACCTTTCTTTACATTATGCATTTCCCCAACCTTTTAGCTCTTTAATGATATGAAAGAACAATAAATACTGAGCTCATTCAAGCATATAATGGATGTGGATCTTGCACATCAGGCCTATTTGTAATACAGTAAAGGTCAGGGAGTCACCTCAGAGGTTTCTAAAGGTTTCCAGTTTTTAGGCAAATTGAACAACTCAATTGTTAACAAAGCCCATTCCGTCACTTTGCGAGATGGTTTTCAAGTTTTGCATTTTAATAATACAACTAGTGTTCACTCACTATGAAGTCCTAAGCTAAATATGTTCTTTTCAATGGGACCGAGGCCTTGGCATTCTGTACAGTGATTTGCTGTTGGAGACAATAGCCTTCCAGGTTTTTTGGATGCTGTTTTCTTCAAATTTGAGTTTCTAGCATCTCCAATATAAATAAAACTTTACAATCTTTATTCAGCCAAATGGAGCATGGTCCTTGTGGACCTGATTTCCTGAAAGATACAGAATAGGAAACATAAATTCATTAGAATTAATAAATGCTTATCACCATTTATTATTTGTAGTAAAATATTGCAATCAGGGCTACTTTATTAAAAACTGGAAATTGCTTATAGTCTCATAACTGTGAGTCATTATGCTGTTACTTTGTATTTCACTGTACCCAAAAATCAAGGTTTTTCTGGTTCCAAGTTATTCTCGCATAATCAAAATTTTTTCCTCTTTTCTGAGGTGTACTGAGCGTACTTTGTTTTGAGTAACCAAAGGTTTGGAAACTACATTGAAAAAACCCTAGACAGTTAAAAACTATGACCCAGCATTCTTGAAGCAAATAATAAATGCATTTCACTCAGCCAATAAGCATATCATGCCTAATTTTAGTGACTTGTTTCCACCAAGTTTCAGATATGTACAGAGTGTCTTTAAAAGTATATTATGAACTTAAACAATCAGGTTTCATAGGTGGTATGATCATCAGAAACTAATCCTTCCCAGGGGACCTATTTAAGGTATCACATAGCTATGTGATGGTCTAGTAATTATAATCACTAATAGATACCTCAGGCATTTGAAAGGCTTTTCTTCTAAATTTGATTTCATGTAAATTCTTGAGGTAAAATTACCAGCATAAAGGAAGAAAAATATTTTAATATAACACACCTGATAGGTAATTTCATTGGGTTTACTAGACATAAAAAGAAATATAATATTTTATATTCAATATATACCAAGAGATATAAATAATGTTTACATTTTCATTTTGTCAGTAGAGCTTGATTTTATTGTATCAATTTAGTATATGTTTATGTTTTGTGTGTTTGTGTGTATGTGTGTGTGTATATGTGCATGTATTTCATTGTTTTGGTTTTGGAGTGATGGGCAATTTTGTATTAGTCAGGGTTTCTATTCCTGCACAAACCAAGAAGCAAGTTGGGGAGGAAAGGGTTTATTCAGCTTACTTCCACATTGATGTTGATCACCAGAGGAAGCCAGGACTGGAACTCAAGCAGGTCAGGAAGCAGGAGCTGATGCAGAGGCCATGGAGAGATGTTTCTTACTGGCTTGCTTCCCCTGGCTTGCTCAGCCTGCTCTCTTATAGAACTCAAGACTTCCAGCCCAGGGATGGCACCACCCACAAGGGGCCCTACCCCCCTGATCACTAATTGAGAAAGTGCCCCACACCTGGATCTCATGGAGGCACTTCCCTAACAGAAGCTCCCTTCTCTGTGATAACTCCAGCCTGTGTCAAGTTGGCACACAAAACCAGCCAGTACAGGCACTGTCCTAGGATCTTGGGAATATCTGACAATCATGGATCTTGCAATGAGAAAGCACTGTGTGGTTTTTATTGGACCAAACTGAAAGGCTTAAGCAATAAGCTATTTTTTTCAAGTTTGGGAAGCTGATCTCAGGATCCAGGTATTGGCTGGTTAAGTTCTCCTGAGGCCTCTCCTTAGCTTGTCAATAGCTGCCATTTCACTGTATCCTGACTGGGCGTTTCCTTTGTGAATTCTGATGTCCAGTGGCCTTTGATGTGTTGAAAAGCATCCTCCTACAGGGATACCAGCAAGATTGAAGTAAGGCCCATCTTAACTCTTTTTCACTTCTTTACTTCTGCGAAAGTCCTCTCTCCAAACATAACTACATGGTGGGATACAGGGCTGAACTGTTGACAAAAGAGTTCTGGATGAGTTCAATTTAAACTCTGCCCCTTTTAGACAGAGTCTCAAGCATTCCTAAGCTGGCCTTGTACTCACTATACAGCTGAGGATGACCTTGAACGTCTAATCCTCCTGCTTACACTTATGAAGCATCATGCTTGGTTTATGCAGTGCTTAGGACCAAAGCCAGACTTTCAAGAATACTCTGCCAACTGAGCTACATCCCCAGGTCAGCTTTTAACATGAAATTCTGGAGAATCTGTAGTCAACATAGATTTTTATGAAAAATGTCAGGGAGTCGTTGACTAGTAGATAGCAGAAAATGTGTGGTGTCCCTGAGGATGGGTCTATCTCTGATTCCCTGGTGTAGTGTCATGGCAGAGGGAAACAGGCATCAGAGACAGTACAGTACATGTAGCTATTGCCCTTCTCCAGGCTGAGCCTTTCTGATCACTGCCTTGCAGCCATTTAACAGAGGAATCTGCCTGCTGCAGCTTGGTGACTCACCAAGATCTATAATCTTTCAGGGCGGTGATATTGTTACAAAAAGTATTAGGAATGAAAAGTGAGCTCACCAACATAGAGTGCCTTCTTCATTTGTGGGATTGTTTTCAAGATTATTGCCTTGTCTGCAAAAATTACACAAAGGACGGATACCCTGTGAGTTGGCTAAGAGTCCAAAGGACAACAGCTAAAAGAAAAGGTCCTCGCATTTCTCTCAGTGCCAGAAAGTTGATGAGACTGAGGAAAAATGATTTTAAATGATGCCATTATAAATGTTATAGGGGACATTGATGAACTCATATCTTCATGTGATGTGAGTATACTTGAGTTAACTCCCTCACACACACTCCTGTTGTGATGGTGTGCTTCAACACTCTGTCAATAACATGCTCGGAGCTCTGTGATCCACTTTTGGCCCTGTTCTCCGGGTGTGCTTTTGAAGGAGTTCTTAGTAAGCATGCAGTTTTCTTATTTACATTAGCAGTTGCTGTGTGTGTGTGTGTTAGCAGGAGGTCACATATCTACCCTGAACCAATTATACTCATAAAAGGTACAGTACACAGTAAAATAATTGTTAATCAGGAGAAGACTAATTGCTACTAATGAAGCTGCTGCAGACAACATAATTTGTTGTGAGCCATGTTTAATTTGATGGTATGGCTGAACCTGTTCATTCCAAACACATCTGAAGAAATGCACTTTTGTTCCAACTTTATCCCACAATCATCATCACCCCAAGAATTGTCCCACCAGGACTTGATCCTGGTGCCCAGTGCCACAGCTTGAAACTCAGACCTGCTGGGGAAAAAATTCACTCAGACTTGGCACTGAAATTCTGTAGCATTCTATGAGGGAGAAGATAGAATTCCAGCCTGGAATATTGGGTTAGCTCCCCAGCATAGCTTCACACAGAGAAATAAGGTGGCTTATGTAGGAAGGTTTATACAAAGCCCTGTTGAGAGGACAAACAGATAAGTGTCGGAGTATTTATTACCTGAGAAACACTTGGGAACATCAATGGCTTCTTCCTAGTCCATCTTTTTTATAAAAATTCTGTCTGTGGTTATGCATGTAAGCCATGACCATAGAGCAAATGATCTTCTGTTCTGAACAAAAGAGCTTCACAGATGTTTTGTGTGTATGTTTGTGTGTGTTTACATGTTAATGCATTTATATGTATTCAAATAAGTGCCTGTGTACTAGCGTGAACATGTATGTGTGTTACAAGCCAGAGACCATCCTCATGTGACATATCTTTGGAGTCATTACCTTAGACTTTGAAACAGGGTTTCTCACTGGCTTCAAGCTCACCGGTTCAGCTAGCCTGGCTGGCAGGTAGACCACAGGAATCATGTTTCAACTCTCAAATGGTGGGATTTCAAGCATATGCCACCCTGTTTGGCTCTTCTATGTGTATTCTGAGGATCAAACTCGGGGCCGTATGCTTCGCAGCAAGCACTATACTAACTGAGCCAGTTCCATAGATCGCACCTATGTTCTTAAGGGAATGGCCAGCAAGACTGCTGAGTGAACACTAGTAACAATTAGATGGAGGATTCTACAACACTCTGAGAACTAGCTTCCCGGTCCAGTCTAAATTATCTCTTAATAGAAGAAGCCCTAATGTTATGGGAAACCTAAGAAGAAAAGTAGAAAACAGAAAAATGGCTGCTTACTCTCTTGTTTTGTGTTTCATTATTAGTGGCATCTTATAATCAAATGACTCTAAGCCGTTTTAGCACTTTGGTACTAAATATATTTGTTTGGGGGCTTATTATCATATGTTTACAAAGTTCTCTGAACATTTTACACTGATGGGAAATTCGTCACCTGTTTAAACTCTAGGCAAATGGGTTGTCTAATAGTGCATCTGGTTCATCTACGCTTTGTTGGAAATCTCTGAGATGATATTTGGGGGTGTGGATCGGGGGGCTTTTTTCTCTAATTATCCTCTCTAATCAGGTGGCTGCCATTCAAACTGAAGCATCCCAGAAGCAGAAAGAATGTGAAGCTGACTTACTCAAGGCTGAGCCCGCCCTGGTGGCTGCTAAGGATGCACTCAATACACTCAACAGGGTAAACTGCTTCCTTCACTGCTGGGATCTTATTAAATAGTCAACGATGGATCAGAGTGAATGGCTCGGGCATCCAGAAGCCCTTCAGAAGGACAGAGCCTAAATATCAAAGTTAAACAAACTGTTGAGGCTGCCTTTATAGTTCTGCTGCTTTCCTTACCCACTATATCATTCTATAGATCAATGTGTCCTAATTCTGTTTTTCTGACTTAAATGTGTAAGCTTTAACTGTAGTGAATATCAACCAAGAGGGAACCACAGATATTGAACTGTCTTTCCTACTGCTTAATTCCCTCAGTGCATGGACTTATGGACAATGGAATTAGTAGTTAAATCAGAATGAGATTGAGGAAGGATCCTCTAGAGCAGGCATTCATACCTGTTGTCCTCAGCCCCCACAGGAATGCCCTGTCATCTAGACATCTAAGATGCAGTCTAGTGAGCAATGATGAATTCTCCAGTCCTTTACATTGTATGCTACCAAGGACTAGCTAAGGAGTTCTTTATTTCCTCTCAAATACACACACACACACACACACACACGTGTGTGTGTGTGTATGTGTGTATATATATACATATGCATATATTTACATATATATATATATATATACATATATATATATATATATAAATTAAGACCCCTTCATTGTTTTGGCAGTGAAAGCAAAGAGCCCAGGCATTCCCTAGCTTTTCCCTGGAGGAAGACCTTATGGAGCATTCTGATTTCTATGAGAGAAATGATCCGAGTTCAGCACAGGATATTGCAAAGGAGACTGTAGGCAGTGTTATTTTTAAAGCCAGTAGACAATCTTGTCCTGAGCTGTTCCAAGCCACCAACAGAGAGAATCCAAGGAAATTGCCAGGCCCAAGTTTCTTAAGATTCAACTCTAAAGGTAAAAGATAGTGATTTCACAAGAAAATCCTCAGTTCCTTTTCTGAGTCTTTTTTGGGGAAGAAAATAATTTTGCCCAAGAGCCTTGTAAGAGTTTTATAGTGTTATCATAAAGCTGAAAATTATTAAGAATGTAACTGTACCAGGAAAAATTATTGCATGCTTATTCTACTGCCTTAAAACGATACTGTTAAATATTAGTGAGCCAAACAGAAAATGTTCACAGTTAGTAAAACATACTGTAAAATAAGACAGACATGCATGACTCATTTGTTTAAATGGAACATTCATTTACATTGATAGAAATTATAAATTAAAGTAAAAATAGAAAAGTAACTGATTGCCTCTGATTTATGAAATATTTATTTCTTTTCCTAAATTTGCAATTTTTCTCTAAATATGTTTATTTTTTGAATATGAGAAGGCACACTAAAGAAACTGCCAACATGACTGCTCCTTGATATGGTTAAGGCTTTTATTGTAAATGTGTGAGAGAGAAGAGCCAGAGTTATCTGGAAAAGTCCAGAGAGAGCAGGAAGAGAAGAGGTAGACTGAATGAGGTCAGCCTAGTCTGTATGCCCAGGGCTACCTGTGAGAGAAGGGAGAGTAACCAGAGATAGGGAATAGAGGGAGCCTGATGAGGAGAGCAGGGGTGGGTGTGGTGGGGTAACCTTGTCTTTACAGAGAGAACAGAACAGGTATCTAGGTGGAGGGAAGCCTAGGAGACAAGATGCCAGCATGCTAGGGTGGAGGCTTTGAGATGTGTGACAGGTCTTGTGATGCTGAGGGAGCTTGGAGGCCAGCAGGGACTTCGACCTGCAGCCACAGGGGCCATGTGTCCTGTGGCCAGAGGTCAGGGAACCGACTTCTTCTGGCAGATGGGAACTAGTTTCACAAGTTCCTGAGGAATACTAGCTTTTATCTAACGACCAGAAATCCTCCTATAGTCCAGGTTGAGCTTGAGCAAACCAGTGTCACCTGCAATGTAGAACCAGGTATGCCTAAGTGATGGAAAATCCTAGCTATCCAGATCCTAGCATCCACTAGAGTTCTGCTGTGGCTTCTAGGCCTGCTCTATTCTTTGTATAAATAGATAAGTTTGAGTAAAGGAGGAGAATCACATTTGGTCTTGCTTTTAGATCATGTGTTATGGAACCGAAGACTTCTAATAGGTATGAGTGTCTGCCCTAGCAGATCATCCCTCAATCTCATTCTGATTTAACCACCAGCTCCATTGTCCACAAGTCATCATTCAGCACTGAGGGAATTAAACAGTAGGAAAGACAGATCAGCAACATGGACCCCTCCCAGTTGAGATCAACTGTGGTTTAAGGAAGAGATGTCAAGTTACACATTTAAAACAGAAAAACAGAATTAAGATACACTGACCT
The DNA here is from genome assembly GCF_008632895.1 of Mastomys coucha. Taxonomy (NCBI): domain Eukaryota; kingdom Metazoa; phylum Chordata; class Mammalia; order Rodentia; family Muridae; genus Mastomys; species Mastomys coucha. Next base: position 130,824,699 of record NW_022196912.1, on the reverse strand, counting down.
GGAGAATGATATTTACAGGAGAGTCTGATTAAAATACAAGTACACTACATAGTGAGGTAGAATCCACACATAACCTATACATGCACAGAATCTCATGGATTCTGTTCCTGGGGCTCTATAGAAATGGTATTTTCTTTTTTCTTGAAAGCAACAAAATTGCAAGGTGTTTCCAGATTATCAGAGAAGTGCCCAGGCAAAATTAAGACCCCTGTCCTGTGGCTCCTAGCCT
>NW_022196912.1:130796180-130824460 GCF_008632895.1 Mastomys coucha | reverse complement strand
ACATGTTAGAAAATGGGGGGATGAAAGCCAGTCTGGAAGCTGAGTGCCCCCAGAGCTCCTCGCCTTGAGTCTCTGTATAATTGCTTTGTTTCAGGTGAACCTCACAGAGCTGAAAACCTTCCCCAATCCCCCAAATGCTGTTACCAATGTAACTGCAGCTGTGATGGTCCTACTGGCCCCCCGAGGCAGAGTGCCAAAAGACAGAAGTTGGAAAGCAGCTCGAATCTTCATGGGAAAGGTATGATCAGCCAGAGTGGCAGGAAGAAAATCTCAATCACTTTGACAGTGTTCTCATTATAGATACACTTGACAGCAGGAGATGTTTAATTAATTTTAAGTCAAAAGATCCATCTCCATAGCTGCTCAATGTCAGCAGCCATAGCTCCCTAGATGGGTGTCTAGCTTTTGCTGGCCAAGTTGGAGATTAGAATGGGGTGGTGGGTTAGCTAAGTCAATGCCAGCAGCAGGTGGAAGGTTGCTAATTATTTGCAAAATTATGAAAGAGGCTAAGTGTAGGAGGGAGAAAATTACACGGATTTCTTAGGCTGGAAAAAATTGTTACTAATGTACAAATGTAAGGAAGTGAGGCCGAGGGGCTTGGGGCATGTGCTTTTCCTTTTCTTTCCTGCCTTTCTTTTCTTCAAACCGTGAGCACCCTCCTGCTCTGGTACAGAGTGTTTTACCCTGGGATAGGAGAGGTTTTAAACGTGTCCATTGCTAATTGTAACTTCGTACTGTAAAGGCTGAAAAAGCCAAGCAGTGGGATAAATGCAGCTTGCCAATTGTGCCTTTGTAATGCAAGTCCTAAAAGCTGATTTTAACTTTTGATCTTGGAATTTTCTCTGCAGCCAGAATGGACTCATTGCAGTAAGCCCTTTTGCTTTACAGGTTGATGATTTCCTACAAGCGTTAATTAACTACGATAAAGAGCACATTCCAGAGAACTGTCTAAAAGTAGTAAATGAACAATATTTGAAAGATCCAGAGTTTAATCCAAACCTGATTCGGACCAAATCTTTTGCAGCAGCTGGTCTCTGTGCCTGGGTCATCAACATCATTAAGTTTTATGAGGTAGCCCTTTGTCTAATACCGGTTTTGAGTACTGTCCACCAAGCTATGGAGATCAATTTCTAAAATTGTTTCCTCCTTTTTGACAATTGCATCTATAAATACAATGTATTGTGATCCTATTAAATCCCTTTTACCCTCTCATCTCTCCGCTCTGAGTTTTAGTACTATAGCACACCTGTTGCTACATTGTTAAAGAAAGAGACACCCCCTTACCTGGCAACCATTAATTCTCAATACCTTATCTCCCAGTGATAGAGACTCATGACCCATCCCTCCATCCGTGGAATCCTGAATGGCCCAATCTTGTGCTTGTCTTGTACAGGAGCCACAACTGCTTGTGAGCTTCTGAGTCCAATGGCCATATCCTGTCAGAAGACAGCATCCTGTAACATTTCTTCCTACCCCCTAGCTTTTACACTACTTCTACAGTGTTCTCTAGGCCCTAGGTGGGGACAAGATAGATTTTTTTTGTTGTTTATAGATAAGCCATATAGTCATTTATTCTCAGTACTTTTACCAGTTAGAGATCTCTGCAATTACCATTTGTCTGTAAACAGGAGTTCCTCTGATGTAGGCTGAGTAGTGCTAGGACATTGACTTAGCATACGCATTTAGAAGACAGTTTAGTTATCTCTCCATAGGAAAACAACAGTAGTAATTTCCCTCTAGGCCTGGACCTCACTAGCCATAGAATTTTCCCCAGACTTACAGTACTAGCACATGTTCCCTCCTATGGAGTGGGCCAGAAGTCCAATCAGAAAGTACTTGCTTCCTCTTAGTCATGACTGGCCTGTACCAGTGAGCATATCTTGCTGTCAGATGAGTGTCATAGAACACAGAGCCAACAGCAGGATGAGTCCATCTCTGCTATCAGATTAATTTTCAGGTCAGCAAAAAATGTAAAGTTATTTAGTTTTTGTAAGATGGGTATATGATTCTAAGAATGAGACATGGCATGTCAGAGTTAAAATTATTCTAAACAAGAAGATACTTAATAATGTTGGAGAACACTGTATAGGGGGAGGGTGGCTAGCAAGTTTCAATACTTTAATGCATTTTTAAAAATGTAACAACTGATTTACATGTACAAAATATGTTAACACTAAAATATTCATTTATGTTGACCTGAGACATCTGCAAGTCTGAATTCATATCAGATTAAATGAAACCCTACTGTTAAACATTTATTACCATCTTCGTTATAGGTACAATGAGTTGAAAAAATAACTATTTGCTTTAGTGTTTAAATGATGTTGATTTTGCCTTTTTTAATTGGAGGAAAATATAAAAATAGATGATCATTTCATTCAGTTATTATTTATCTAATACTTATTACCTGTCAACCATGTCTCCAACCCTTCTCACAAGCCAGGTAAAAAGGAAGTATGTGTGGCCTGGACTCTGAAGAACTGATTCATTTTCTTGAGGAAACTTGTATGTTATATTCAGATTCCAAACTACAGAGTAAAAGCCAATCATACCGTCATTTCTCCAAATTATCATCATAAAATCTGGCTGTCCCCTGCACAGTGGAGGGCCTGTTGAAGCAGGACTCCGTTACTCTCTGTCTGTCTCCCAATGTGGAAACTTTCACTCATGGTTTATACAAGCCACAGTGCATTTATGGCCTCTCTCTAGAGTCCAGTGCCTGAGTACTGAGTTCTGTTTGTTTCCTTGGGACAATAGGGAAGATGAATAGAGAGCTCTACTAGGGCTACATTGTGCTGTTTCTCCATAGGATAAGAAATAGCATTTGACCTGCCCTGATTCTCCAACCATCCATTCAAATAATATTCTCCTGAGGTAGTTAGGAACTTAAAACAGAGTTCCAACTTTGTACCTGTCTTGTGAACAATAGTTTAGCATGAGTGGTTAAAAAGGTGTGGGGATATCTCGCCCTGCCCCTTCATTCAGAGAATTTCTCTACCCTTAGCTTTCTAACCTCTCAGGCTACACTTCATCTCTGCTTGGTTAGATAGCTCTCATGGGGGTTAATCATTTTAGGACAAACTGATTTTAGTATATTGATGGTGTTTGACTTATGTAGCATTTTATGCAAGGATTTATAGCTCTGAAGTCCAGAATCAATGAGTATTGGAAAATCAGGGAGCATGGGGAAGGCTGAGTCAGCTGAGGTAGTGAATGGCGAGGAAACAAAGGGCCCATTGCTCTCTGCTCTGGGATTTATGCTGGAGTGTGGGGTTGGAGGGTTAATGTCCTCTTTGTATCTGCTTTGCCTTCTGAATAAAACTCATGTGAACTTTCAGGTTTATTGTGATGTGGAGCCCAAACGCCAGGCATTGGCCCAAACAAATGTAGAACTGGCTGCAGCTACTGAAAAGCTAGAGGCTGTAAGGAGGAAGCTTGTGGTAAGTATCACCTAGAAAACCAATATCCCACAAGGAGGTTTCCATACCAGCCTTAGAATCCTACCCTTTAAAAGCTGCCTAGGAGTCACAGTGATAAGGACAGGAAAGGCGTTCCTGCAGGGATGAAGACCAGGGGAAGATGCAGGGGAACTCTGCATTGCCACACCTATGCTCTAGCAAACAGAAAAGAACTTGGTCTTCCATGAGCCCATTCGTGGACAGGCTAACCTTGTGGACATTTCCTGTTTGCTATGTGCTGGACTCAAACTACCATCACTTGCTCCTATACTTTAATAGATTCCCAGTCTAGTAGAAGGAGTAAAGTGGCTCCTGCGATTGAAATCAAGGCAGATTTACTGGGTTGAGCCTGCTGCTTATAGTTCTACCTATACAAGTTGGTTAATCTTTGATAACAGAGATTTTCTCATCTGTGGCCTGGTACAAACCAAGCAATCCTTATTTGAAATCCAAAATGCTTCGAAGTTCAACACTTCTTTGGTGCTCCCATGATGTCCCAAATGGAGCATTTTGGATATCCATTTTTTTTTAATTAAGAATGTTCAACCTATAAAATCTACACAAGTATTCAAAAGTCTGACATATACAGAACTCTCAACCTGTATAATAATAGCATCTAGATACATAGATTGCAATGATTAAATGCATAATTTAAATTTAAGAATTTAGCATGAGGTCGTTTACATACTCAATGCTTGGGAAATATCTATACCTATGAATACCATCATTGTTACTAGTTTTACAAACATACCTTTGTAAATCTTTTGGTGTGACATTCTAAGCATATACAAATGCAACTACGGTGCCAAGCACTACAGCCAGGGAGATTAGAAAGCTGGTTAGTGGAAGTGTAGTTGACATGCCCTTTGAAAGCTGCCTGGGAGTCATAGAGATAAGGACAGGAAAGGCGTTCCTGCAGGGATGAAGAACCAGGAGAAGATGCAGGGGAACTCTTGAAGAATCACAATAGGCGAGGGCACCAAGACAAATGCAGGGACACTGACAGCAGGAAAGGTTGAAGGCAAGGCATTTTGAAAGGCATTTGCAAAGATGAGCAAAGGCCTTCTTAGCCTTTTATGCTACAGAAGTTCAATTTTATCTGACTGGGAAAGAGTTTAATAGGTTAGTGACACCATCAAATAGCTTCTCAACAGCTGAGAGGATGCTGGAAGGAAAGATGTCTAAGGACTGAAAAACAAGTTCAAAGGCAACCAGAGAAGGCTTTATGGGGGAACCTCTGCTGGGGCAGGGACAATTGTGGCACAGGGCCAAGGTGGAATCACAGCTAGCAAACATATGCGAAGAGCAGGAGGAAGAAGAAATGTGGACACAGAGAGGCTGAGGTGCAGGGCAGGGAAACACGTAGAAGCACCATCAGATTGACAGCTCACAGAAGCCTGCCCGCCTCCAGGTTCTCTTCTGTCATTTGAGAGGAAAACAGTGGCCTCTCAAGGATATAAATGAGTGTTGGGGTGGCCTGGCCCTGAATCTACCTTCTATGAGGAGAACCAGCCTCCTTTCTTTGTGAGAGCCTCTCCCTCCTCACATGACACTCTTTTAGCTGGAATGACTTCCTGGCCAAGGCCTAGATACATATTTTCTCCAGGATTCACTAAATTAATCCCCTGTCTCTTGAATTTGAATACGAGCAAAGGGAATATAATGGGTGGAGTGGTATTCACAGACCATGTGGTATTGTTGAAGAGCTGATGTCGAGGGTTGATCCTCTACTGCTCCTTCTTCCAAGGTCCTGTTGAGTTCTGCACGTATCTCCTGCCCATCACCACCCCCACCCCTGTCTTGAGGGCCCTGCCAATCATTTCTAGGACATTCAGCTGAAGGTGGCTAACAGGGGCTCTGTCCTCTTTGCCTGCTGGATTAAGAGACCCTTTGGTGTACAGCAAACAGGACATTTTATAGACCCAATTCCCATTATTTTCCTATAGAAAGTCCATGTGGTGGTGGTCAGGACTTAGTGAATTTTCTATTGAGAGCACATTGGAATGCTTGGGTTGATGAGCATGTACACCAGGCTTGCCATGTGAATTTGTGAAGAAAGAGCAAGGAAGGCTAAGGGTACACATCAAACCACTGCTGTCTAGAGCCCTTGAGGTGTCCCTGTGACCACATAGGCCTTTTATAAGGCATATGCTAGGCCTGCTGTGTTAGTGGCCTCGAGTGCCCAACTTGATAAAAAGGGGTGAGCTGTTTTCTCATAGAGGTTCTTCTAAAAAAATCTTAAGGCAAGTTATAAGAATCAGAATGAGCTCAACTTTCCAAGGCAGAGACCAAAGCAATGACTCCCTGCGTATCCCAGGAATGCACTGAGTTGTCTCCCCCCCAACCCCCCCCCCTGTTTCAAGGCCTCTCCGTGGCAATGGTTTGCATAAGATGGCCAGTAATCCCGAAAGACTTGTCCTCTGACAACTCTCTCAGTATGTAATTCCCACCCTCCTCTCTGCTGGGGAACCCATTCAATAGACCTTCACTACCCCACCTCACCCAGATCACCTGACCACACCCTCCTCCTGCCCAGCCAGCATGCTCTTCCATCAAGGACTGGTGGAATAGAACCAGGTCAACAGCAAAGATAGCTCTATCTATCTATCCTAGAGAAGTCTAGGATGAACATGTATAAAAATGATTTCTACCACCATTCTCAACAAAACTTAGAAAATGTTACCTATTCTTAATGGCTTCATGTAGCCATTAGAAGAAATTTAACATTCATAGGGAAAGTGATGGTGCTCAAATGACCATGGAGCTGACTGTGATCATGGAAAGATTAGTTTGTAGAACTAATAACCTTTTGGAACAGGCTGCAGGTTGCTGGGAGGTATTTAGACAGACAGTTTTCACAGAGACTCAAGGCATATATTGATAAGCCTCAGAGCTAAATACTCAACAGAGAAAAGGACATAGTAAAGCTTAATGTTTACCAAAACTTATTTCTCCCAACTCATGGGCAAAGATGGATTTCTGGGAAGCAGCAAGTTCCTCCAAGGTTTACTTCCTTCCCAGGGCCACAGGGATATTTATGCTAGGGAGAAGGTACCTTTGCATAGTTTCAGCCACTGATACATAGTACATAAGATCCAAACCGTCTCTGTTTGCTTTCATGGTCTCCACCATCACATTGTGCCTCACTTCTGGGTTTTCCTTGCTCCTGATCTTAACAAGTGTCTTACTTAGAGCAGTAGGGATTTTTCTGACAGATAACCCTATCTGGGCTGCCCAGTGTATTATCTCTGTGTCTATTTCTAGTTTTAGAATAAAAGACAGCTTTATAGTGAAGACTGAGTAAAAAAAATTGCTAAGTTCAGTGGAAGAAAGGCTATCATGCTCTGTCATCTGTCTATCATCCATCTATGAATCTCTATCATCTGACTACCATCTATCATTATCATCTATCTATCATCTGTCTGTCTGTCTATCACCACCACCACCACCTCCATCATCATCATCGTCGTCGTCGTCGTCGTCATCATCATCATCATCATCATCTGGGGTATGCACATGAACACACACACACACACACGCACACACGCGCACACACACGCACACACACACACACACACACACACAGGTACACACTTACTTTGGTGCATACATGTCTGGAGGTCATCTCAGGTGTCAGCCCTCACCTTCTACCTTCTTTGAGGTAGGATCTCTTGTTTGCTGATGCGCGTATGGCAGACAAGCTTCCAGAGATTCTCCAGTCCTTGCTTCTCATCTTGATGAAGGAGTGAGATTCCAAAGGCATGCTGTCGCACCAGGCTTTACCTGCTTGCTGTGGACCTGAACTCAGGTTCTCAAGTACAGCTACTGCCGAGTCTTCTACACAGCCAAGGCTTAGTGGTGACTGTAAAGGAAACTTCAACCCCGGCTCCTTAGAGTAGTGTCTCTCAAAGTGTGTTCCCAGTCACATGGGGACTAGTTTAGAAGTACAGATTCTTTAATCCATGTTCTAGTGGAGCCAGAAATCTGTTAGTCGATCCCAGTAATCACTATGTTTAAACAGGAAGTGGCATGAGTCTATATCCCCTTAAATCCATAGCTGGCTCTACAGCTTGTGTTGGCTTCAGCATTTTATAAAGCTATTTTGCTGTTGTTATTGTTTGTTTTTGAGACAGAGTCTCACTATGTAGTTGCTTATTGTTTATAATGGTGCAGTTATTTCATGACTTGCACTGCTACTGCAGTACAAATATACAAGAATGAATAATGTCAAAGCTGTGAGAATTGGTGACATCTATGTTCTACTGGAAAATAAGACAGAAATAAACATAATAGACCTATTTCAGCTTGTTATAATAAAAACTTAGCATCCAATACTTGGGAGGCAGAGGCAGATGGATCTTTGTGCATTCAAGGTCTGCCTGGTCTTCAGAGTGAGTTCCAGGACAGTCAAAGCTACATAGAGACTTTACCCCAAAGAATAAATAAATAAGGGTACGGAGAGATGGCTCAGGAGGTAGGAGTTGTTCTTGATGAAGTTGTTGTTCTTCCAGAGGACTTGGGTTCAGGTCCTAGTACCAACCCTAGGCAGCCCTAGGATTGCCTCTGTGACTTTAGCTCCAGGAGATGCAATGGCCCAGGCCTCTGTGAGCACCAGCATGTGTGTACATATACCAAGATGTACATATACACACACTTACCAATAATTTTAAAATGATAAAATAAGTAACAAATAGGTTGTGTTTCACTACATGTCTTATCAAAAGATCTGAGAATCTTGCATGTACGTATAAAAGCAGTGTTGTAAGTCTTAGGTCTCTGAGAACTTACTAGTAATAAGATGGCCACAGTGAGGTATCTCAAAACCATCTGACATCTTTTTGGCTGTATGTAAACTCTTTTAAAATGTCCTAATCTACAAACAAAAATCATATGACTAAAAGGAGACAGTATGGTTGGACCTCTCAAGAAATGAGAAAGTTCCCATAATGTCTCCTGGAAACCCTCAAGAACCAAGATTAATTCATCCTGCTTCTCCTTATAAGAGCCTTTGGGCTTTCACTATTTAGTTTGCTTTTCTGCATACAGGGTTGAAGATGGATGGTCTCCCTCTAAATGAAGCAACCCCCAGGACCAAATCAACATATCCAAGTTTTGGGGGTTTTTTTGTTTTGTTTTGTTTTGTTTTTGATAAAACAACATATTATGTCTGATTCTTTTTTTGTTTTGTTTTGTTTTTTCGTTTTTTTGAGACAGGGTTTCTATGTTTGATTCTTAATGCCTAATTCCCAGAAGAGAAATCCAATGAGTCAGATTGATGTGGTCTGAAGGGGTCTAGTAACTGACATTTTTCTTCCTTGTGTCAGCTCTGTACAGAATAAAGAGTCAGAAGGTATAAAAGCACAAACAAACCTCCACCATTGGCACAGGTGTCACACGGGCACATACCTATAACCCCAGCACTCAAGAGGCAGAGGGAGGGCAGTTGAGAGATCAAATCAGTCTGGGTTACAGAGTGAGATAGCCTCTGCTCTAAACTAATAAATGGCCTAGCTACTCCTGGAGGATGGGACTTACGCATCCAAACAGAAGGATTGGATATTGGATACTCATAGTATATTTGAGTCTTAGGGAACATCACTCGATCCAGTCCTCTGTGCACCTCACCCAGAGGAGAGGTAGCAGGAATAGCTTGCCATATAGCAAGCTATTGTCTAGGGTGCCTCTGACATATTGGTCATCATCATAGCTTCCTTTCTTTCATAAATATGCATGTACAAGAGCAATGGAAAGAAGGGGACTCATTTTTGAGTCAGCAGGTGTCTTCCAGAGTTATAACTAAAAACAGTTTGTTATGACTAAAAACATCTCTGAAGTTAATTTTGATTCCTTCTTTTAGGATCTGGATCATAATCTGAGCAGACTTACAGCTTCATTTGAAAAGGCAACAGCTGAGAAGGTCCGGTGTCAGGAAGAAGTAAATCAAACCAATAAGACGATTGACCTAGCCAACAAACTTGTCAGTGAACTTGAGGCAAGTTTTCCTCAAAACTCTCACAAAACATTCAGGCTGGTGGTTTTGAATTGGATGGTCATTTGTTCTCAATGAATAACTAAACATAGTGTTGGAGAATGTTTAATCATTACTCAGACTTAAGGATACAAGTTACCAGAAGGAGAAAGCCAACAACCATAGACCCAGACATGGAGGTATATGCTTATAAGCTCAGCATTTGGGATTTGGAGGCAGGAGGACTAGGAGTTCAAAGTCAACCTCAGCTACGAAGCAAGTTCTAGGTCATAGTGACTAATACCAGACTCTGCCTGAAAACAAAGCAAAAATGACCAACCAGTTACACACACACACACACACACACATACACACACACACACACACGTATGTATATATATCCATGTCAAAACAGACACTGGTTTTTATACTTTTATTATTTTCTACCACCAAAAGAAAGGAAGAAAGGAAGGAAGGAGAGCAGGAAGGAAGGAAGGAAAAGGGAAAGAAAGAAAAGAAAGGAAAACAAAGATCTGTGACAGAGTTAGAGTTAGAACTGAACAATTAGCTTTATACTTTCTTTCATGACTTTTCATTACTGTAAAACGCATCATGGACTTCCACAGCTTCAGAATGATTGTTCTAACTCTAGAGAAGTTCCCTGGGATGTGTAGACTTTGTGTCTGGTTAATTTAAGTATATCTTTTTTTATTTGCAAGTTTTTTTATAGTAACGTTTTAATTAAAAAAATACTGGTTTTGTCAGGATTTAGTTGTGTTTTAGCCACTTTGAGATGATGAGGTATGCTGGCTGGCAGGTCATCCACTTATTTTTTTTCCACCCTTTTTTCTCTCTTTGGTAGTTTTCCCTAAGATACAATATACAGGTCAGGACACCTACTAGGAAGTTTGCCATTGACTGACACCAGCAGACCATACTATTATACTAAAAGTGACAGTTTATGTTTGTGGTGTTCACTTTTCTTATGGGTCACTGACACACTAACATGAATGGCTTTCTTCTGATACAAGTCTTAGAGTAATTCTCATTAACTCTCCCATGTATGAGCATGCACAGCTGAACATGACCTCAGATGTGATAAGTTGCTGACACAAAATTTTATGTGTTCTGTTATATCACATTAAATGATTGAGACAAGTCTTTGAGGCTCTTTTATTCTGTTTTCTTGTCCCTTAAATGGGGATTTGAATAATGCATAAAGTACATTATCCATGTGCAATTGTGATGAGTTTCATGTTTACTATGACAATTTAAAAAAGATAAACAAGAAACATAAGTAGAAATTTCTTCATCTAAGACTTACAATAGGCCAAAGGCAGGCAATGGTAAGTGTTCGCCGAGGTGATTAATGGCAAGATGCTTCTCTCTTTCCCTGCTTCTCTGTGCCCAGCACATGGCCAGTGGCCCTTATGGGTTCTGCCTCCCGCCCCACAAAGCTGCTACAGTCTATTGTCTACTCCTCTGAACACTTCCTTTTTGCTGAGGATATGCACTACAATTTCAAATTTATACATAAAGAAAAAACTAGGTATCTGAGATTTTCTCTTATTATAAAACATCTAGCTTTCCTGGCAAGTGGTCTGGCAAACTCCCATTTAAATATACTTATGGAACTGGGCTGGCCACGCCTAATTGCAAAATAGGCTAGAAAGCTAAGAGATGGAATTATTGCTGGCTCACTGAATCACAGTCTATAACATGAGGGGCTGGGCACATGGTCATCTTATTCAAAACTAGGTTCTCTTAGCACAAAAAAAAAAAGATCTGAAGAAGCAGGAGTCCACAGTGACCTGGCTTCTTATGACTGTATTAGACTATCTATTCTGCCCACACATACACACCCACTCCCTCCCCCACACACACCCAAACACATACTTCCCTGCCCCCCCACACACCCATATACATACTTCTGAAATAGTCTAACTCTCCAGCTCAGGCTAGCCTTACAGTGTAACTGAGACAGGCTTCTGATTCATGGTGATCCTCCTGCCTCAGCTTCCTAAATACTTGTATTTCAAGCATGAGCTACCACACCAACCTTATACTGCTTTCTAAAGTCCAATTTAAGCTTGCTACAACTTTAGTGCACCATGCTTCTGAAGCTCATGTTATAGTGTGAGTACAAGGTTGTCCTGTGTACACTCTCAGTCCCAGCAATCTTCTCTCGTACTTCTGGCAAAGCCTTTTAAGCTTTGGATTGGCCTTAGTTCCTCATGGCGACTCACAGTCAATTTATTGGAGAGTCTGTGGTACTGCTGTGGAAGTCGGTCTTATTGCTTCTCACCTTCCTTGCTGGTCCTCATTTCCAGCATCTCTCTGGAGTATGTCCCATGCTCCTCATTGCTCACTGAGGCCCGCTTCTCTCCTTACCGTTGAGAAGCAGCATAAAGGCTCAGCCAGCCCAATGCCACCACTTTGCCTGAGCTCTCTCTAGTAGCCAATCACCTTCCTCAAAGCACTCTCCGAAGACTTTAAGTGACTTGGCCCCTGGATGCCTCGATGTTTCTCCTGCTGCATTTCCATACCTTCCTTGGTTGTCCTCCGAGAGTCTACCTGTGGCTTTGGCCTTCTCCTCTTCAGGTCCTACATGGGTCGGTATTACAGGTGGCTGACTCCTCAATTCCTTGCCAAAAGCTCTATTCAGCATATGGCTCTCTCAGACCTTGGTGTGTCCGTGTATTCAGTTTGCCCTGTTCAAGCTCACACTCACACTCTCACACACTCACCAAGCTCTATATTGTTTCTTGCTTCCTCTGAACTATGCTTTCTCATAATATCTCACAGCACAGATATCCACATATGTCAAGGTACATTCTCACTTTCACTTTGGCAAGTTCATATATAAATTTAGTGTGTTTAAGTCATATCCACCCCAACTCCTTCCAGACTCTTCCCCCAACATCTTACCAACTTTGTCTTCAATTCTTCCTCTTCTTTTTGTTTTATTACACACTAAGTCCAGTTAGTACTGCCCAAATGTGCACGGGTGTAGGGACATTCACTGGATCACGAGCAGCCTACCATGGACCTATACAGATAAAGCACATAAAGAAAGCTCACTCTCCTACCCTCAGCATCTCTCATTTGCCAAAAGCTCCTCAGTGAGGGGTGGAACCTTGTGAGCCCCTCCTCCACAATTCTTGCTGAGTACTGACTGGCTTGATCTTGTTCAGGTCTTATACTAGCAATCATGGCTGCTGTGAGTTCATGAGTACAAGGATCCTGTCATATCCAGAAGATACTGTTGGGCCTGGATCCTCCCTGACTCTGACTGTACAGTCCTTCTACCCAATCTTCCCGATATTCCCAGATTCATGTGTGTGTGTGTGTGTGTGTGAGAGAGAGAGAGAGAGAGAGAGAGGGGGGGGGATGCATACATATATATAAACATAAACTTATTGACAATAGGAGCTTCATATATTTTAAACTACTTGATCCCAGGCAGGGACTAGTCATTAATAGATATTTTTGAATGAATGGGTTATTGGAGTTTCTTTTGCTTGAGAGAGTGAGTGAGAGAGAGAGAGAGAGAGAGAGAGAGAGAGAGAGAGAAAGAGAGAGAGAGAGAATTCTTTGAAGACTCTTCAGATTAGTTGAGGAAGTTCACTATTTCTAGTCCTTACAGCTACTTCCACTTAATATGGTAAGATTTAAGTAGTTGACATGTTTACCACTTGCAAGGTACATTAAAAAATATCATGTAATTAGACTGCTTCTTAGATACTTAAAGATTCTATCATGACAGAGGCAGGGTTTTCCCAGTATCTCTAATTCACAGGGAGAGTCTCAAAGCCTGGACTTATGCTAATTTAGACAATAAGAAGAGGGGTAAACTTGTAAGTTGTTAAGTAGGAAAAATATATTTTTGAAGGATTAATTGAACATGTCAGTTCTTTTCCTGTGAGGATAAATTCTTTCTGACTAGAACAGGAGACAGTTAACTTCTGAAAAGCATCAAGACTGATGATTTTCTCTGTATAGCATTGACCTGGAAGCTCAGCCATTCAGACTAATAAATCAGGCAATTTATATTTAATCATTAACTAACTCCTGAGCTGAACAGCTGTTCAAAATTAGAAATGGGTCACCCCAGCCAGGATGACATTACAGGCAATCTATAATGCATTAGAATAAAATTATAGTGATTTTTAACTGTCCGGAAATTTATTACAGGACAAGTTCCAACTCTTAAACCCTTGTTAGCCAGTGTCAGTAATGATTTATGCCGCAGGGGTGGTGGGATGAAATTATTGACGCTCTCAACAGCCAATAAGTCTGTGTTTAGTAAACCTTCAAGTCCAGAGGTGTTTTTGGAGAATGAGGTAGGTACCCTTTATTATCATTTACAAAACAACAACACAGATAGTGGGTGGATGAGCAGAGGCGAGGCGGGGACGTCCTGAACAAACCGGATGTATTGTCTGTGGCTGAGGAAGGAAAGTAATGAATTCTGAAGACTAATAGCTGGACTTCCTGTCTTAAACAGGGTAACTCGGATGGTAATAGAGACTGTTGACCAGCTCTGAGAACTGTCTGGGATGCTCTTGTGAGCTGCTCTGGGACACACCCACCCATGTTCTTATGGTTTTGTAGGAAGCTGAGATAATAGTTTTTGTGTCATCTGTCAGTTATGTTTCCTTGGCCTTTTTTTTCCCCCTGAAAGGAAGGAAGAGTCTTAGGATTCTCTTTCCTTATCCTATGAAATTTCTGATTATTTTGGCTCCTATTAATTTTTATGTCCTTAGAATATTATATTAATTTTCAACATCCCTCAAAAGGGAGTGAATTAGTAAACTGTCCTGCAGCTCAGGCAATCCATACATATTTATTGCAGTTTTATACAAATCCAATATTAAGGGCTCTACATACTTAACCTGTAAATCAGATTTCACCTGACCAGCCCACTAAATAGAAGGACTTCAACACACACTTTCTGAGTGTATTGTCACTGAAGCCAGCTAGGTCCTGATTCCCATCATTTAACATGGCTCAGAGCTCCCTCCACTGATTTAATGATTATACTAGAAAAATGGTCCAAATTTGGTTACTACTAGAATCACTCTTTAATTAACAGAATTCAAAATAAGTGGTTATTTAAGCTGTATGTTTTAATTAATTAACATGAATGATGTTTGGCAATTTTCTTTGTCTGGTCAGCCAATAGCCAATATATTAAGAAAAAAAAAAATGTTGGTTTAGGCAGTATAGTGCTGTTGACCAAAAAAAGAGGGCAAGAATGTAGACTAGCCAGGCTGACTTCAGGAATTCTAGCAGTTGAGCATGGCCTTACACAGCCATGGGGTATCAGCATTGGAGAGTTTGAAGTAGAAGCGTAGCCAATTGGAGGCCAGGCAGCATTGCATAGCGAGATATTTTTTTTAAACATACAGTCCTAACATTACCTACTTACAGCAGGGGTCTTAGCTCTAGTCTTCCATAGGGACAGGGAAGCAATTGATTGACCTGTTAAAAGGGCTCCCATCATGATTAAAGAGTTAGTACCACCAAGAAATCAAGATGTGAATGAGCTCATATCATGTGATGCTAAACTTGACTGAAGAGAGTGGGAGAACTGTGTGGTGATGATGGGTTTCAGACATGCAAAAGATTATAGCAGTTGCTCCACCCAGTTCCACTCTCTTTCCCTAGAGATGATGCAGGAGGCCGTAGCCCTGAACTGTGTTGTCAGGTAATTGCATTAAGCATTTGCAAGTTGACGCTCACCCTGTAATTACGTATGGGTAATTTTATCCTTCAGTCAGAGAAGATTCGATGGGGTCAGTCCATTAAGTCCTTTGAAACTCAAGAGAAGACACTGTGTGGAGATGTGCTGCTCACGGCAGCATTTGTGTCTTACATTGGGTCCTTCACAAGACAGTATCGTCAGGAACTGGTGGACCACAAGTGGATTCCGTTTCTTCAGCAGAAGGTGAGGCTCATCATTCGCTCTGTCAACATGAGGAAAGTGTTGCAAAGGAATCCCATCAGTGACCAGTGTATGTTTGCCAGGGTACCTAGTACCTCTGTAATGGCATCTCTAACATCTTGTTCTATTTGTCTCATTTAAATGATGATTTGTACCTGAGATGAAAAGAATATTGACTCGTGGTTAGAGGGTGCATTTTACAAGACAATAGGAAGCAAAGTCAGAGTGTTAGCTTATTGAACATCATGTAGCATTTTGTTTTCTTTCTAATATTGATATTTATTAAGAATTTTTCAAGATTACTTTCAAATTAAAGTGCAGCATTTTGTAAAGTGACATTTAAAAAGAAGCTTACCATGCATTTGGACCATGAAGTCCATAGATGACATAAAATCAAAGAGCTGAAATATTTGAAATTCTGTGGCTTAAGATCTCCCATGTGTGGTTGAAAAAACAGAGGAGCAAAAATTTTCAACAATTCCCACCACAAAGCAGGAAGTCAACCCACCTGCTGTCCAGACCACAGTCTTCTTGTGACACCACCCTTGTGATTGATGAAGTTGCCTTCCAGTCTTCTTATCCTTCACTAGCACGTCAAGACATCTTCAACCTTCTGTGTGTTAGTGTGCCAAGGCAACTGTATCTCAGGATTCACAGTAGCTTTTCTCACAACTACATATATGCCAAAGGAAAGTTGGTGATTTAAAGAAAATCAGTGTTTTCAGGGAAGCTCATCACTAGAGGTACATAATTCATCATTTTCATGGAAAAGTCCCATTGTAACTAAATTATTTCACACACCTATAAATGTCAAAACTTGCTTTAGATTGAAGACTTCTTATATGAGATTATGGGTGTTATTCTCTAAATTTCAAGGCTGATCTTTAAATATCATCAAGGATCTGACTAGGTATGAGTCAGTCTGCTGATTTTACCCAGTTCTTGGGTCACTCTGAGTTTCTAAAGTGGTCACTGTCTGTTTCTCCTCTTGTCTTTTTATCTTCTCCACCTTGTCTTCTCCATGCTTGACTCTCCTTGTGTTTCTCCAGGTCATCCTAGGACTACTGCAGACCGACAGGTACCCTCTTTAATGCTTCTCTCTACATTCACCATTAGTACAGAGGAATTCTCATTCTCCTAGAATGATGAGGAAATTCACTGCTAACATGAAAGCTATTGAGTATTGTCTTCCTGGTATAACTGCTCACTTGTGCTGAAGTATAAACTTATGTGCCAAATCAGTTTATGTTTTCTACACTAGAAACTTGCCTTTTCTATGTCAGTTTTAAAACTGGTCTTTAACTGCTAGTTTAAAGTCATTTGTGCTTCTAGAAAATTCCCTATCAGTTGGTTTTTATTTTTTTCCATTTAATTCAAATCCTAGGAGTCTATGAAAAAAATAAACTGTTTTGAAAAGATCGTAAGATTCTAAAATTAACTAACTTGTCCAAGTTGACCTCTTAAATATGTGACCAAAGCAAAATTACAATTTCCATGTAATATTCACGAACAAGTATTAATTTCCACAGAAGGCCTGTTTATCTATGAACCGAAGATTCTCCCCCAGGAAACCCCATGTGGTTTTTAGTCACCACAGCTCTGTACCCTTAATGATTTGTAAGTCACCATACTGAGTCAGACTTTAAATTGACCAGCTTCTACTGCTCATCCCTGGGCATAGCTAAACTAAAGGACACTACTCCATAGTTTGTGAGAAAAAAATGAGATTCTGCTAGGAGGAGAGAATCCTAGAACATACTGCATAAATATAACAAATGCTTGTCCTTGTGGAGCCAAACATGGGTATTTCTCAGCTGCTTTGCCACCCTTTCCTCCATATTCAGTTGCAGTGAGGTGGGAAATCATATCCTGGATGTGTGCAATGGCTGTGGCAGGGTGGCTGGAACAGAAGAATCTATAATAGGTCATCAATGCTACTGTTTAACTGAATTTTTTCTAGCAGTTTCTGTATTTCTCCTCAGTATATAGGAGCTCTGTGTGTCTGTGTGTATCTCTTGCCTTTCTTTGGATTGTCAATTTGCCTGGGGGATATCCTAGGCCATCTATTGGATTAGATGCAAACTAGTTATCAAATATGATTTGTGGAAATTATAAATCTGTAAACCAAGCATGTCATTTATTGATGACCTAGATATTGGTAAGGTAACTTTGGAAGAAACTCTTCTCAGAACATTGAGAATTAGTTGTCCTCAAATGTTCTCACAAATGCACATAAATTGAACAATACATATTATTTTAATATGTATTATTATTTACTATATATTTAATTTATATTACTATATAAGTTATATATAGATAGTCTAAATGAATGTATCAGTCATGGCTTATTTAGTGAATATACTCAATTTGATTCAAGTTAGAGAGCCAAGGAAAATTGTGTTTTCACTTGACTCAATGATTGTACAGTTTGATGAAGGATATGCTTTTAAGGACAGCTAAGATAATTTTAAAATAGAACCATAAGATACCCTTGCCTTTCAAGACATTAAACATATATCCTAAAACTATGGAATTACAACCAAGTCCTTCTGTAGGGGATGCAGAAAGCTAGAATAGACTAGTGCTCAAAAGCATGCAAGGATAAGAAGAGTTATTTGACATCTGCTGTTTGACATGGCAACACGACAGCTTAGAAACACAGTTAATTTATCCCTGATCGTTGTTTAGGCTCACATATGCCGCCTTCTGTGTGAATCCTTAGAGGGCCAACCTCTCCTGCACACTCCTGGTCACTCTAGACAAGCTTTTATCCCAACATCTACCTATCAGAGTTTGTGTACAGTGCTAAGGTTTGCCGTTTTCCTTGAGTTTGGCTGTTGGCAGCACTCCACAGACTTAACTGTGCCTCCTGACATCTATGCTTTCTTCACTTGGTTGGAAAACACCCCCTCTCTGATTTTACTCTGCTGGTCAGTTCTTGGGCTTCATTGACTCTCCCAGTCCCACCCCCACATTCCAAGCTGTTAATACTGACATCCAGGACTCCCACCTGCAAACACTTCTGTTTCCACTCACACCATCTTTATCTTTTATCCAGGTAATGGCTTTACATGCCATCCTTATGTTGCTAACCTTCCAATGTGTGCCTCCAACCCAGCTATATGGCCCCTGTACTTGAATGTCTGAACGTTGCCTCAGATGCAGTAGTATGATCTCCTGACTTGCCCTTAGAACCCCCTCCACTTGGCTTTTCCTGTGTTTATTGGCAACTCCCTGCTGTCACCTCCATGTTCCCTTTCATATCACATCTACACCCAGTCCATTCAGGAAGCTGTATATACTGAGAGTCAAGTGTTTTCTGACACTTCTGGTACTACCATACTGGTCCAAGGCATCATGTTCTCTTAGATTATTATAAGAATCCACAAACACTTTTCTGTCTGTCCCTTAAAGTGCCTCTGAATATAACACCCTGTCTGAGATTTCAAAAATGAATGTCTATTTTCTTCTTAAATCCCTTGAATAATTCTCCATTGCACTCAGAACAAAATCCAAACATTCTACAAAAGCTTCAGACTTTTACAGGTTATTGATTGTTTCCCTGGATCTTACTCTGATTTCCTTCCTCTTCTGCTCTTGTCTTGCCATCCACTTCATATATGTTCCAAGTAGTTCGACCTCTGGCCTTTGCACTGCCTTCCTTCTCTGCCTAGGATTATCTTCTTTGAGGACATTCTGCATCTCCCAGCCATCAACTCCTCTTTCAATAAAGCTTATCCAACATTAGATATGATGGAAACCCCATCTCCCAGCATGCCTCTCTCCTTTAGTGCAACCCTTGCTTGCTTGCTTGCTTGTTTGTTTTGCAGTGCTAGGAAGAAAACCCAGAAACACAGGTAGTTTAAGAGTCTGAATGTTAGAAGTTAAAGAGAAATGTAGATGAATTGATGCATCATTCTGTCATTTTGATATGGAGGTGTGTGTGATGTGTACCCCATAATTCTGTCATATAGATGACATTACACAGAGGAGTGGAGGTGAGTGACAGGACTTTCAAGGGGCACATGTTCTAATCCCCCATTTCCCATCAGGAACAGTAGATTGAACTTTATGTTGGCATAGGAGGTCCCCAAGGGAACCAAAGTCTTTATTTATCATGACTATTGTCATCGTAACGAAGCTTGCCTCAAGGTCTAAGCATGACTTGAGAAGACAGGGATACTGAGTCCAGTCAGGCACAAAGTTCTGAGGCAGATAGCCAGAAGTATAGGAAGCAGGGAGTTCATGGGACTGGCAGAAGAAAATTAAAGTATAAGAGGCATATTTTAAGCTAGCTAGAAACCCGAGTTTAGCTGAAGGTAGATAAAATATAGTAAGATAAATACACAATTATAATTATGACTGAATAACCCTACTCATGAATATATGCCCCAAAGAAATAAAAGCAGAGATTCCAACATATGTTTGCATGCTCAAATACCTAGAAACATTGCTAATAACAAATAAAGAGGTGGAAGAAATCCAGGGACAGGTGAACAGATTTTTTTTTATGTTGCATAGACATAGAATAGACTATTAGTCAACATAAAACAGGAAATCTGCAGCATGGATAAATATAGCAGACATATTTCTGACTTAAATGATGCAGGAATAAGAACAAACCCTGTATGAATTTACTTGTGTGAGACAGAGAAGTTAGATTCATAATGACAGACACAGAAGTAGTAGATGCTGGGGCTGGGGTGGAGGGAATGGAGGATGTTCTGAATAGATATTAGATTCAGTTTGGGAGGATAAGAAAGATCTGTAGATGGAGGTGGGTGATATGATACTATGAGTACTTATTGATACTGGACTATGGATATTTAAAAAGCAATATTTATGTTGTGTATAATTTACCATAAGAAAGAAAACCCATGGTAAGGTAACAGCCTAGATGTTCTAAGGCTATAAGGTATATAAAGAGGGAAGAGAGGTACAAAATCAGAGAATTGGATTTGAAATGTCAAGCGAGTTGTAAAATAATTTCATGTTTTCTAAGATCAAGAGCAGTAACTGCAGTCCTACACTAAAGATGGTGCTATCACCCATGGAGAGAGATGAGTACCTAAAGAGGAAGATACATATGATCTTGTTCTGACATGCCTCCCCAGGATACTAGGATGGACAGAGAGTAGGTTCCTTCTATGCATTCAGGTACTTGAGAGTTAACAGCAAAACTTGGGAAGCCAAGAGCAAGCAAAGGGAAGTAATCATTAAGGTGAAATGACACAGGTAGGACTGTACAGCTGGACCATGTCAGCCTCTGAGCTAATGTTTTAGCTAAGGATAGAGGGGTGGTAGTCAGGCTGACCTCCAGAGAAGAATGAGCATCCTTTCTCATTCCCCTTTTTCAGTGATGGGAGCACTCAGAATACGAAGTCTCTCCATTTCAGAAAACCCTTAAGTGAAGTTTGCTCCTGGGCCATGCTTCTCTGGCACACATTCATGGTGAATAGAGCTACAAAGAAGAAAAACTGTCTAAATGTATTAATGTCAGTTGGAGCTGCCTTTGGGCTAAAGAGATGAAACCTGTTGAGAGATTTGTTTATGATCCCATTGACTATAATAGACAGCCTAGGTTTGAGAGTTGCTGGGCTTGGGGAAGGCAGGTTTGCACCAAAACAAGAGGATGGGAGAGC
The DNA here is from genome assembly GCF_008632895.1 of Mastomys coucha. Lineage (NCBI taxonomy): Eukaryota > Metazoa > Chordata > Mammalia > Rodentia > Muridae > Mastomys > Mastomys coucha. Next base: position 130,803,445 of record NW_022196912.1, on the reverse strand, counting down.
AAGGCTAAGATTCTAAAGAAAACATGGGAAAGACTGTCAGAAAAATTGCCGAAAGTAGCAATAGGTTCCAAGGCCCAGGATGAGGAGCGCAAGGCTTTATCCCTGAAAGGTAACCTAATCTTGTCCATTTTGGTGACAGTGACATGGTTTCAGCAAACGGCACAGACTTGATTAGCCCACTCCAGAAAGGGAGGCAAGGTGGATGAAGTTAATAAAATAGTTCCTGAATTCACAGCTGACAAGATTTGAAAGGTCTGTGTTCAGTCAGTTTCACAATACAAGTTGCATTTGGCTTTGAGAAGTCTGCAGAGAATTCATGTGTTGCCTGACTTCATTTTCTCTTAGCTTCGGGCTCATTTTCTTGTCTACCACAATCAACCCTTCTCCTCTGCCATGCTGCTAGCTGATGCCATTCAACTTTGATTTCAAAGGTTTCCATCCCAATAGCAGAAGGGCTGGACTTGATTGCCATGCTGACAGACGATGCTACAATTGCCACCTGGAATAACGAAGGGCTACCCAGCGACAGGATGTCAACTGAAAATGCCACCATTCTAACTCACTGCGAGCGCTGGCCCCTGATGATCGATCCCCAGCAACAGGGAATTAAGTGGATCAAGAATAAGTACGGGCCTGACCTGAAAGTCACACACTTAGGCCAGAAAGGGTATGTGGGTGTTACCTGCTGGGAAGTGGGTCTGATCTGGATAAAGCCTTGACCTTTTTACAGCATCACAGTTTGATCCCACTTGTCGATTTGCTAGCTCATGTTTCCTATAAGGTATTTCTGTTGAAAGGCACTCATGTTAGGCAGCATCCAATTAGTTAAAGGGAAAAAAATATTGTATCTGAGACTGAAAATGCATTAATTCCCTGGGCTAAGAATGGAAATGTGATGTGTTCCTTCTCTAGAGTGCTGGGTATGTGGTAACATAAGAATCATGCCTGTAGGCTAATGATAATTACAGTCACAGCTCTGAATGTATTCTTTGCCTAGGGATAATGCTAACATGCTTGTGGGTTCCCTTACTGGATGCCTAATCTCCTAGACTAGCTTTATTGGTCATTTTTGGAAGCTGAGTCTACTTAGGTACCATGTCACTGTGACTCATAACAGTGAGGTCTCAGCACCTGGGTGCTGTGAGCTCTGGTTAGCTTTGATTCAGTGTTGAATGGATTCTTTTGGACCTCCTGCCTTGAGTCTTCTCCTGTCTTTTCCTATGTAGTGAACTCCAGAGTTTCTGCAGCTTTGAGACACAGACCTTGCCAATCTCGAACATTATTTTGGTTAGGGAGAGATTGTTTTTGGAAAGCAGACATGAAATAAGTAACAGTTTACCACTTTGTAGCACTTAAAGGTATAGAAGCTGAGGGCTGTGAAGATAGCTGTGTACTGGCTGGTTTTGTGTGTCAAATTGACACAGGCTGGAGTTATTACAGAGAAGAGAGCTTCACTTGGGGAAGTGTCTCCATGAGATCCAGCTGTGGGGGATTTTCTCAATTAGTGATCAAGGGGGTAGGGCCCCTTGTGGGTGGTGCCATCCCTGGGCTGGAAATCTTGGGTTCTATAAGAGAGCAGGCTGAGCAAGCCAGGAAAAGAAAGCCAGCAAGGAACATCTCCCCATGGCCTCTGCATCAGCTCCTGCTTCCTGACCTGCTTGAGTTCCAGTCCTGACTTCCCTTGTGATAAACAGCAATGTGGAAGTAAGCTAAATAAACCCTTTCCTTCCCCACTTGCTCCTTGGTCATGATGTTTGTGCAGAAATAGAAACCCTGACGTAGACAAGCTGTCAGTAGTGTTTGCCCTGAAAGCATGAGGACTTGAGTTCAGTCTCCAGCAAAAGAGAGATAAGGATTGAAATCCCAGCACTGGGAAGATGGGTCAAGTGCATCTTTGGAGCTGCTGGCCAGCAGCAAGTGCAGTCACAGACAACAAGACAGATAGCTCCTGAGAAACAGTACCAAAAGTTGGCCTTTGGCCTACACACACACACACACACACACACACACACACACACACACACACACACGAATGTGTGCCAAAGCCATGCACAACAATGCCAAATCAGATCCCAAGGAGTGCAACACAAAAGATAAGAAAGACAAAGAGGAAGATATGAGTCTAGATTAAATTATTCACTGTCCTTCCCCAAGTTGGAATTCATAGTTGTGTGATTCCATAGTGGTGGTTGTGATTTGTCACGCCCTTCCCTGCCCCACCTCACTAATAAAGTCCTTTCTTGTACCTGCAAATAAATAAATAAATAAATAAATAAATAAATAAATAAAAATTTAGTTATCCATTTTATGTATATGAGTGCTCTAATTACATATACGTCTGTATGACAGAACAGGACATCAGACAGAAGAGGGCATCAGATCCCATTACAGATGGTTGTGAGCCAGTGTGCAGTTGCTGGGAATTGAACTCAGGACCTCTGGAATATCAGCCAGAACTCTTAACCGCTGAGCAATCTCTCCAGCCTTAGGTTCATTTATTCTAAATGGGCAAATGGAGTAAATATATATATATAATTATATATATATATATATATATATATATATATATATATATAATACTTAGAGCCTTTGTAGTTATTTCAAACACTGATTGTTACCAGAAGCAATTAGTTTATATTGGACTATAAAATTTCTCTCAAAATGTGACCCCTAATTTCTGGTGTAATCCTGAGAGGGGTCCAAGTCCTCTTTTATAAAAGCTTCCTTTATACTGTGCTATAAAGTTTCCTGTAAGTTTGTTTAAAATAGCTACATAAAATACAGTTTAATTATGATAATTTTGAACATTTTTCTATGCTTCTTTACATTGTCTTGCTTACTATCTGGATTCTGACTACACTTTCAGGTTTTTAAACACCATTGAGGCAGCCCTGGCCTTCGGTGATGTCATCTTAATTGAGAACATCAAGGAGACAGTGGATGCAGTCCTGGGTCCTCTGCTTGGCAGGAACACCAGTAAGAAAGGAAAGTGCGTATTATGTTGTTTCTTAAAGCTATTCCTCTGCCAAGTGAATTGCTGCTAGCTCTGCTTCTTGGCCTCATACACAGACACCATTCACTGGCATCTATTTGATGACATTTCTGAACTCCATTCCATGACACCTGTACCCTGCAGCCAAGGCAACCTCAGATAACCGGAACTCACCCCTCATTCCTCTTGGCAAGCTTCCCCTGCCCCCACCGTGTATTTACTTCCTGCATCATAGACTGAGAATATACTGTCATCTGAGAATAGTCCAGCATGCTCAGTTCATACAGCTTATTCTAACCTCAGCATCTTGCAGAACACTCCGTCTGTCTGTCCTTTCTACACTTCACTTGTTAGTTAGTATGTTATGTTTTTTAAGATTTATTTTATTTACTTTATGTGTATGAGTACACTTTAGCTGTACAGATGGCCATGAGCTAGCATGTGTGTGGCTGCTGGGAACTGAACTCAGGACCTCTGCCAGCCCTGCTCACTCCAGTGTAATTCACTATAGCTGTCTTCAGACGCACCAGAAGAGGGCATCTGATCTCATTACGGGTGGTTGTGACCCACCTTGTGGTTGCTGGGATCTGAAATCAGGACCTTCAGAAGAGCAGTCAGTGCTCTTACCCACTGAGCTATCTCGCTAGTCCAGTATGTTCTTAAAATAGACTTTAAATGGCCATTTTTTATCAACATATAGTAGTATAATAGCATCTAAATACCATATAATAGCATAAGGTAATATAATAGCATCTAAAAACGTCATGTGCCAACTTTTAATATATACATATTACTCTCTCTGTGTCTCTCTGTGTCTCTGTCTCTGTCTCTCTCTATGTCTTTCTCTCCCTCTCTCTCTCTCTTTCTCTCTCTCCTTCTGTCTCTGTCTCTGTCTCTCTCTCAAAAGAGAGTTTATCTCCATATCCCTGAAACCACACCCACACACCCAGTGATAAGTTACCAAGAGGGGACTGTACACTGCCCCTTTCCCAGTCATAGGTGTAACTGTCCAAATAGCTTCATTCCCCTTGGGATGTTACATGGCCGAACATCCTCCTAGGGGCATCAAAACCACTTCAGGTGAGTCATTCTGTCACCTTTCTAAGCCAGTTGGAAGCAGGAGTCACATCTTTAATCAAGCCTGCCTGGGCTGATTAAAGAGACTAGGCTGCTTTAGTCAAGACGTCATCTTTGAGGATGGGAACATGGTGGTGCAAGCATAGGGTCTGAGTTTATATTCTACATAAAGCTGAGTGTGGTGGCACTTGTCTATGCCAGACATCCTACTATGAGGTGGGAGGTGGAGGAAAGAGGATTCATAGACTCTCAAAGGCAGGCTAGCCTGCTGTGTACAGTAAAGAATAATACTGTGCCTTGTCTCAAACAAGGTGGAAGGTAAGGATGGGCACCTGCCTCTAGCCTCCACATAGGCACCATGACACAGTTATGGACAGTTCCTCACTCACATGCACACACATGCATGTGTACAGATGAACACATAAATCATTCCTAAACTGACTTCATCGAATAATTTTTTTTTTCATTTTTTCTTGTTTTTCTTCACTGAGGTAAAACGTCCTCAAACTCATTCTTCTTTGTCTGTCCCTCTATCTCTGAAGTGTCTGTCTCCTTTTGTGCTGCTGAATTTCTCCTGAAAGTGGAAGTGGGCAGATGTAAGGGTGACTAACTCTTAGTCTCCAGTCAATTACTATGGTATTTATTATACAGCTTCTCAAGTAAATCAATTTAGAGTGACTGACAACTTATAATTGTTTAATAAACCAAAATTTACCCAGACATGCATTTAGAAAATCTAATAAGCCACCTGACAAACTGTAACTCCTAACACAAATATAATTGCAGCTTTGTATGATGTGTTAAAAGTACAGTGTAGAATCTGGGATGCGCCAAACTGAAATCCTTGTCATTAAGACGCTGGTTCTATTATGAAGACCTAAAATTTTTGTCAGTAAAATATGTATTCTCCGAGCTTTAACATCAACTTGCAACAGTCTAATTTATGTATAAAAAATGTGATGGTTCTCCATCATATATGAGATTCTGTGATCTGAAATTGCTCGTCACTGATAAGTTTAAGGCATGATGTCTCCTGAAGCTGGGTGCAGTAGTGGCATCTGGAAGATCCAGAGGCTGGAGTTTAAACACAAGACATGCAGGGATCATTAAATTTCTTCACAATGCCAGACCAGAACAATCCAGATCCACAAGATAGCTCAGGAGCTAAAGGCACCTGTCACCAAGGCTGACAAACTGAGTTCCATCCCTACCACCCACGTGGTAGATGGAGATAAACCAACTCCTGCAAATTGTCCCCTTATTTCCACACATACACCTTGGCATTCACATGTACATACATGTACACATGTACTGTAAATAATAAATGGCAACTAAAAACATTTTTAAACCAAAATAACATTTAATCAGTATATATCTCTTGTGATGCCCTATATCATTTTAGCATTTTAAGATTGATTTACTTATCATACACACACACACACATACACACACACACACACACACACACACACACACACACACACACGTGAATGTTCTGACTTCATATACACCAGAAGAGGGCATCAGATCCCATTACAAATGGATGTGAGCCACCATGTGGTTGCTGGGAATTGAACTCGGGACCTCTAGAAAAGCAGTCAGTGTTCTTCACCACTGAGCCATCTCTCCACCCCCTCATTTTACCATTTTGAACCAAGAAAATTTAATGTGCTCCATAAGAATGTAACAGATGAAGACTGGAGAACTGGCTCAGCACTGAGAGCACTGGCAACAGTTCCAGAGGACCTGAATTTGGTCCCAGCACTCGCATCAGGCGGTTTACAGCCACCTATTACTCCAGTTCCAGCTTTAACAATCCTCGCTCCTCAGCATGTGTGTGAGAACCACTCGCTTCAGGGGAATATTAACTCTGCATCTCCAGTCTTGTCTGCTTCATTCATACGTGCAGAAGGTTTTAATGTTTCTTCGGAGATTAGAGTGTGGGTGGCCCCTGTGTATATCCTTTCGGTACAGAATGAACCCCTAGCTACTGCTGTATATCAGGACACAGCAGGGGACTGCAGACTCAGTGTGATGAAGTGCCCTGCTCACAAGAACATGTCAGAACATGTCCTTGGGTGAAAGCCAACTCAGAAACATTATAAATTGCTGCGTAGACTAATCTCTTGCTCCCACAGTGGAGATGTGAAGAGATTTTATGGGGAAAGTTACAGCTGATTGCATTGATAGTTAGTGAAGGTCTCAAAACATGAGGAGATGTTTATCAGATGGGCAGGCAGAGACAGGAGTCCTAGACAGAGAGCCCTAATACCAAATATCAAAACACTCAAACCATCCAGTAGTTCTAGACCACAGCAAATAGAATCCAGTGGGTGGGGAGTCTGTGTGGGCTATGTGAGGAAGGCAGTGTGCACAAGAGAGGTGAGCCTAGAGAGGTGGGCAGGACCCCCAGCATAAGCTTTCATGGTTGTACAACTAGTTAGCTTATCCCTGTAGGCATATTATTCTTCCCTCAACCCCAAACACAGCCAGGGGCCATTCCCTGTCAATGGGCAACAGCAACTGTCACCAGACCTTCCTGGAAATCTTTGAGAAGCCTGAGCAAAGCAAGTGGTAAGTGATGACAATTTTTAAGTACACAGTGGGGATTGCATTTCTGAAGCTACCCTGTTGTCACAGTGACAGCAAGTTTGAGAAGGAGAGAGGAAGAGAAGGGGGGGGGGAGAGGGAGAGGAAGTTAATATCAGCCATGATTATAAATTGGGCATTACTGGTGAGATAAAAGGACAGATCAAAAGTTATTTCCAGTCTTCTGCCAAGTACATAGTTGTATGATTTACAAATAGAGGTGTTGTGGGAATACATGTGTGGAAAGAGATAATGACTTCTCTTAGCAGACATTGAAAGATAGAGGTTGTTTTTAAACATTTATTCCCCGAAGAGAAGTAGCAGTTGACTATGTGAATGTGGCACTTAATCAGATTTTGGCTAACTGGTAAACAGAATAGCCACATGGAGAAGTAGTTCAGCTTCCAGGGAAACTATATCCAGTAAAAGGAGCAGAGAGTACCTTTTCATCATATGAGAAAAGTGGGGAACAATAAAACCTTGCTAGGTCTTCTTGGATGTTATTTGGCACAAACAGTCCCATATGGAGAGACTTAGCTTCTACGCTCTCCATTTTCTTTCACCTCCTATCTCTCCCTCCATACTTGCTTTCTTCCTTTCCTTCTTT
>NW_022196912.1:130776468-130796170 GCF_008632895.1 Mastomys coucha | reverse complement strand
TTATGTGCATTGGTGTTTTGCCTGCCACTGTGTCTGTGAGTGTGTCAGAATCACAGGAAGTAGAATTACAGACAAGTGTGCATTGCCATGTGGGTGCCAGGAATGGAACCTCGGGTCCTCTGGAAGAGCAGAGTCATCTCTGCACTGAGTCATCTCTGCAGCCCCCTTCTTCAGTTATTTGAATATCTTTTATATCCCCAGCTGGTCTCATACTCTGTATATAATCAGGGATGACTTTGGATTCCTGGGCACCATCTCTTAAGTATGGGGATTGCAGGCTTGCACTGCTACACCTGTATTTCTTAATAAACTCTTCCAGATGAGTTGGTGCTGTCACCTCTCGGATGAATTTCTGTTAGTGCTATATATACCTGAATGCTTACTCGTCTACTTTCTGGGCTTGTTTTCTTCTTAAATCTTGGATATTTAGGTATGAGGGTAGCATGCATGTGCCATGGCATCCCGTAGTGGTCAGAGGAGAAGGCTATTGTCTCTTTCCACCAGTGGGTCCTAGAGATCAAATTAAGTCATCAGGGTTAGTGACAGCCATGCTTTACCCACTAAGCCGTACCACTGCTCACTAACTGTCCACGTGTAATGTCTGCCACTCAGCACAGCCTACGTCATTCTCTCTCTCGATTCCTTCCCCCCCTCCTTCTCTCTTCACTTCTCTCCTCCTTGTCTCTCTCTCTTTTTTGGCTCCAGTTCAGTATGCTTGTTTTTGTTCATATCCGAGCTCACTGTTAGATCTCTGTAGAGAGGAACAACATACTTTGTGTCCCTTAAGAAAAAAATAGTTACCCAGGACAAAACTGAAACCATGAGGAAGAACACCATTTCTGGAACTGTGGCAGTCTGGATATGTGAACACTGGAAAACAAATAAATGTATCAGCTAGAGGATTTTTTTTAACATATCACAAAATAAGAAGAAAAAAAAGTATATCCAAAAACGGGACAGGGAGAGAAAGCAGGTTTTGCTTCATACAGCTTGATGATCTTGGGTTTCCTTCTGATGGATGCAGTGTTGAGATGCCCACAGATATTTAGGATCAGCAGTGGGCTAAAAGATTCCTATATAACACTGTGAGCCACACTCTCTATTTACAGTAAACTCTTTTAAAGCAATAAGAATCAATGTGTGACCACAAAAAAACAAAAAGAGGAAGGAGCCTTTCATTTATGGGTTTTCCCTAAGAATCTTATTCTAATAATTTATTTGAAAGGGATTTTTATAGATCCTGCTCCAGTGATATCAATAGAATCTAACAAAAATTCTGACTGGAATGCTTAAGCTAGACCTTAGTGAGTGGTCAAAGACATGATTCTGAGTAACATCAACTCATAAGCAAATAGCAGAAGACTCAATAAATAACCAGGAACCTGGTCTCATTGAAATCTAAGAATCCTACATTTTTCTCTTGATGACAATATGTTTATTAGTCATTAGTGTCCCTTCTGTATCCTAGGCTACGCACTGTTATCTTTCTATCACATGTTGTCATTTTAGCTCTTTTTATCCTACTTGAATTCTTTATCTTGCTCAACAACATAAATTGGACTTACGGTGTCTAAGTGTATATTCTCTATCATCTCCATGGGCTTTGGCAAAGGGAGGGAAGTTAATGCAGAGCTCAACCCACTGTCTGCACCTGGGTGTGTGCCAAGAGTGTCTGAGGCTTCTGCAGACGCTTGTTAGTGGACTCCAACACTGGAGCAAAAGTGCTGAGAGAAATCCTGCTTCAAATCTTAGTCTATTGTATTATACATTGCTGATTGTGAGTGAGCTATTTAGCCTATTTTAATGTGTTTAATGATTTTGTTTTGTTTTGTTTTGTTTTGTTTTGGGTTTGTGTTTGGTCTTGGGTGTTTTGTTTTGTTTTAAATCTGGTGAAAAAAAAAATCAAAGAACACATTATATTGTCAGGAGGGGCTGCTGCCGGGCCTGCTGGAAATAGGGTTGAGAGTGAAGCTGCAGATTTCAGCCACTCAGTAAAAGGCCAAACTAGGTCCAGAGAAGGAAAACGGTTAGAAACAGAAAACAACAGTTCGTGGCCAGGTCCTGAGGGGCAAATGGGCAAAGGTAATGGTCAGGCAGACAGTTGAGGAAGGAGTCCTCGCCCAGTTAATGATGTACCAGGTTCCAGATGGTAGGTTGCTGTGGGGCTGTGCCATCATGGTGTTAGATGCCCACCACTTTGCAGGGGTTCAGGTGAGAGAGTTACACCTCTCCTTAGTCTGGTATGTTCAATAAGCTATTGGATGTGGTTTTCCTGATGTAATTTTAACATACCCATGGGCCCCCTACATTCTCAATACACCCCAACAAATTTAAAGGATTCTTTTCCCAGTCTGTGTTGGATGTTACCAGATAGTCCTAGTTTCTAAGGCTGTGGTCATCCTTCTCAAAGTGGAGTCAAAAGCTGCTCACATAATGGATTCTCCTAGGGCACAGCACAGCCTGAAAAATCACAACTTTATACAATATGGACAAAACTTTTTACCATAGGCCATAGCCTGACCTCAATATACATATTTAATGTATATTCTTTGCTTTGACTAATAATGGAAGGAATAATATGTGGCTGATTGTGAACATTACCTGACAGCCTCAGCTCCTGAGGTAGGACATTGTCTTTTGGTGTCAGGAGTGCAAACTAACCACAGATTAAGCTGTGAGGAGATCAGCAAAACGTTGGGGATAGGGCGTATCTCTGTGTTCCATGACACTTTAAGCATTCCAGAAGAAATAAGTTTGGGTTTTGTTCTGAACTTTTAGTACTTAATGCTGATACTCTAAAACTGGGAGTATATGAGCAGGAGATCAGTGGTTAAGAGCACTGTCTACTCTTTCTCAGGACTCGATTCAATTCCCAGCACACACATGGCAACTTACAACCATCTGTAACTCCTTTTAGAAGCATAATAGTCAGTATGCATTTGCCTTTTGGATTATTGCTGACCCCCTCAAGCCACTTGGGCCCCTCCTTTCCTATTCTGCCCCCTCTTCCAAGGGCATTCAAGAAGTTTGCATTTTTGCTGAGCATCCCATTATTTATAATAATTTTGTCATTTGTGTATGTGATCACAAATGCTATACTGCTTAGCTTTGTCTGATTTGGGACTGTCTAAAGAGTCCATTACACCACATGCAGTTTAAATGGGACTTGATTTTTGATACTTCATTCTAAGATTGACTTACTGCTGTTGGCTCTAGAGTATCCCTACATTTCTTCTTTTCTTTTATAGTGCTGAAGACCCAGCTCAGGACCTTGTGCATGTAAAGCAAACCCTCTTCCACTGAGCTCTGCACTGCCTTCCTAGTTCACTATTACAGTGTTCAATACTCTCATTTTCCCCTGTATTGAAGTTCTTATTGCTGTGAACTTAGTTTTAGGGTTTTTAAAAATATATTAGAAGCTACACAACCCCAAATACTATAAATTATTCCTATATGCATGTTACGAACACCATAATGAAAAGATCTTCCTAGTTTGCTCTTGGGAATGGAATAATTGTGTTATAAAATCTATGTCAGCCTCAAAAGCTAATGCCACAGAGCTGGGAGAGACGGCTTAGTCAGGAAAGTGCTTGCTGGACCTAAATTCAGTCTTTAGAGCCCATGACATCCAGGTTTAGCAGCACATGCCCACAATCCCAGTGCTGGAGAGGCAGAAGCAGAAGGATGGAGCTTATTGGCTAGGTGAGCTCCAAGTTCAGTGAGATACTGGGCTTCAAAAACAAGCTGGAAAGCTATTGAGGAAGACAAGTTGATTTCTGGTCTCTACATGAGCACATGGACACGTGTTTATGAGAACATACACACACATACACACAGGCACACGCGCACACATGCACACACACACACACACACCAGACAACACACACAAAGATATCACTTGGTTTTCCAAAGTCTTTAGTGCTTATTTTCACACTGTGATAATATATAATTATGATGTCTTTCAGAAAGCCAGGTTAGGAAAAAATCACTCTAGCTGTTTTTATAATACAAAGGATTCCTATCGGTAATACTACCTCTTCCTATGAGGGACCACTCCCATCTTTTACACTGTCTCTAGTCTTACTTTGAAATGAAAAATCGTTAGGTGCCCCTTTTCTGAGAGTAGGTTTTTTTCTTTTCCCAACAAGAGATTAAAAAGTACTTGGAACAACAAAATCTTAATATTTTAGAGATCATATTGTCTCCACCTGATGAGGTATTTAAAACAGAATAAATTCTTATCCTTCATTTAACTCACATTTTTATTAAAATAGGGAACTTTTAAAAATTATCTACATATATGAGAGCTTTCAGGAATGTGGAAACAGAATAGATGGGTAAAAGAATGAGCTGTTTTACTTGCTTAACTCAATAAATGTAAACTGAGAGAAAGTAACACAAGAGAAAGTGATAACGGGGGAAGCTGGCATGTTCTGTGTATAGAGATGTGACCATGAATGCAACAGGACTGAGAATACGTGGGCATCACTTTGGTCCTTCCCAAATTAATTCACATTTGTAAATTTGCCAGCAGACCTTGCTTTCTGGAACATTTTGCTCAAGTGTCTATTCCTCTTATTTCTATTTCAATCTCTTATGTTTTTCTTTGTACTTCAAAGACAAGACAGTGTTAAAATTTTAAGATTTTCATGGGTCGGGAGAATTTATAAGTATCACAAAGCTATAATATTCCTTAGCAATCCTTTGTCATAGTCCCTGGGAGCAGGAGGGGCCGTGAGCTTATCCTCCTGCTGAGATTGCCTAAGCTCACAATGTTCTCAACTACGAATAATGTTTGTATTTATTTTAGTCATTTATTTGGGAAGGGGCTTTTAAGAACACTGTTAGTTTATTTTTTTGTTTTGCTAGTAATAAATGTATGTGCAATGTTAGTGATAGATACAGTATAGTCCAAAAGTTGAAGTCCATTAAAAATTGGAATGTTGTAGAGTATGAAGTAATGAATACTAATTACTCCTTTCATGTCTGACAGCTCCCCGTCGGCCAATACATCAGTCTGGACTTTAATTTGGTTCGAGTAATGGTTTCATCAATAGTGCATTAAACCTGTGTTTGAGAAGATATACAGTTGAACCTGACCCACGCTTGTAGATACCTGCCGTAAAAAGGCCATAGGCTGACAACAGATGGATAATTACAAATAATTAAATCCACCTAACTCCAGACAATCCTAATTTCATTTAAAATATATCTTAACGAATCAATTGACAGAAAACATATCTGGGAAGATTTATCAACATGTATTTTTTTCCCAAAGCAAATTTACTGGCTTACATATTAGAGAAGTTGCTGAACTGTGAAGCATCTTTAAAAAATTATATCACTTTTATCTTTCAAATCCCCACAAGTATTATGGAAGTAGGTTCTGAATTTTAATCTTGCTCAGAGTAATCTCACAGCAAGATGAATGTTCATTTGTTTCTCAGGATATAAATATTTTTTAAAGATAATTTTTACTTCTTCCTGCATTTGCTCCCCATATATTCTTTTAACAATAGTCTGTCTTAGAAAGAGATCCAATATTGGCTAACAGATGTATTACCTATCTGATATAAATTTTCATTTTACCAAAGTAATACAGTAAAACGGAAACAACCTTTTGTTGACATTTGTTTTATAATAACTGGCTTTTCTCACAGTGGTGGTAACATTAATAAAAACTGCCTTGTCAGCCAGTTTGCAGTTACTAAATGTTATGTTGGTGGTAGAATAATTGTGTCATATTTAACTGTAGGCCTGTCTGAAGGAGTCTTAAGTAAGACCCTCTTTGTGAATTCATTCTTGTTCTCCAATAATTTAGCCTATAATAATCCATTAATCAACATCTAGTGTCCCCTACCCTCTAACGTCAAAATAAAGTTTTTGTTGTCAGGAAAAACACTACAACACTTTTTCCATTCTGAACCTTAATCCAGGTTATAAAAGGAAATATAAAGTGTCACACAAGGGTCTTGTGGGCATGACTTAATGTCACAGGATCTGGCTCTTATATTTTATCTGAAAATGATTACCAAACCCTGCTACAGATTTTAAAGAAACACAACACTTTGGATTTTTTTTTTTTTTCAGAAGAGCGATCCTCCAAAACAGCGGTTTGTGATCCTTTAACACAGTTCCTCATGTTGTGTGTGTGTGCGCGTGTGTGTGTCCCCGCACACGGGTCTATGTCCATCTACATTCGTGTGTGCATTTATTCTAAGGGGGTAATTTTCTTTTTGCTTGCTTTTTGCCTTTTGTTCTCCTATGCAGTGTTTCCTGGACTTCTAAAACATCTTTTTTGTTTCATTTTGAAACTCCGATTGAAGTTATCTTTTACGTAGAGGGGCACACTGAGGATCTGTGCTCACTTGTGTGAAGGAGTGAGCAGATTAACTTATTTCTGCTCCTCCTGGGCCTTTATTCCTCACCTTCAGGGTTTGCGGGCTGTGAAGCTTTCAACCCAAAGCCTTTCGGGAAGAACTGGGTTTGACCAAAGAGCACCGCCCTTCCTGCTGGGGTTGCTAAGTTACAGCTCAGCGCTCAGCACCACACACCTGAGCTTTTTGGCTACACTCTAGCAGTAGCCACAGGCACTCATTTTAAACAGCAGGGTGAACCGGAAGGCTTTTAGATGTCCATTGAAAGTTGATTTCTTCTCTGGAGTGTGCTTTTACGCTCAAGTAGTGGGGCTCTATTATTTATTTACCATAAAACCTAACTTCTATCTTTACCTGAATTGTCTAAATTAGAAAGAACCGGGTATAAAATACTACACAGTATCTTTAGGCAATTTCTCTCCAAACCTCAACTCCTACAAATTCTTTCGAAAGACTCCATCTGCAGCCATTCCTAGTAAGGACACGGACATGCCTCTGAAACCCATCTTTACTGTAAACGAATTATACTGTTTTCCGTGTTTGGTTTTGGATGACTATAAAAAATAGTGATGGCATTTGCTTTGGTACTCAGAATGCCAGGTCACATCAGAGATCTGTTAAGGTTTCTGTTATTCAAAACAGATAGCATATCAGCTGTAACTGTGCTGTCTGGAAAATGGGTCCAGTAAGTGTAAGAGACCCCTTGGTTTGCAGATGTGCATCCCTGAGATCCAGACTCCTCATTCTGCCAGGAATGGTGAGGAACACTTTTTTTTTTTTTAAAAGATTTATTTATTGTTATATGTAAGTGTACTGTAGCTGTCTTCAGACACACCAGAAGAGGGTGTCAGATCTCATTATGGATGGTTGTGAGCCACCATGTGGTTGCTGGGATTTAAACTCAGGACCTTCTGAAGAGCAGTCAGTGCTCTTAACCACTGAGCCATCTCTCCAGCCCCAGTGATGCATATTTTTAATGTCATCACTTTAAATCAGAGCTCTGTTAGTTCCAGGCTGGCCTGGTCTACATAATGAGTTCTAGACCAGCCTGGGGTACACAGTGAGATCCTGCCTCAAAAGAAAGAAAGAAGATGTGGGGGGAGGGGAAGACCTTCACTGTCTTGGTTAGAGTTTTGGTTGCTGCAAGGAAACACCATGAACAAAAAAGCATGTTGTGTAGGAAAGGGTTTATTCAGCTTACACTTCCATATTGCTGTTCATCATCAAAGGAACTCACACAGGGCTGGAACCTGGAGGCAGGAACTGATGCAGAGACCATGGAGGGGTGCTGCTTACTGGCTTGCTCCCCATGGCTTGCACAGCTTGCTTTCTTATAGAACCCAGGACCACAGGCCCGAGAGTGACCCCACTAACCATGGGCTGGGCCCCTCCCCATCAATCACTAATTGAGAAAGTGCCTTACAGCTGTATCTCATGGAGGCATTTCCTCAACTGAGGTTCCTTCCTCTCTCCTGACTCTAGCTTGTGTCAAACTGACACAAAACCAACCAGTACATCCATGATTTTTATTTTTTTTGTTGTTTTAAATGTTTATTTTCCTGAGAAGAAGGAGAATAATTTTTATTCAAAAATCAGGATGGATTGATAACACTTGGGGATGAAAGCAGACTAAAATTAGAAGACCCAGTAGCTCTAGAGAGCATGGTCTAGAATGTTCTATGATATTCCTCATATTCTTCATTAAGCTTTTATAAAATTTATTATTAAAAAATTTGCAAAAAGTAAAACCATCACACACCAAAGTTAAACAGAAACAAAACATTTTCAGCTTATGAAGAGCTCAAATACAGTTAGAGTAGGCACTGAAATATGAAGCTTAAACACATTATACCTTACACTTTCAGTAGCAATATACTTTTATTTTATCCACCACCCAAACCAAGAATCTATAATTAGTACTAAAGAAACAGTCTTCCAAACCTTGTATCCAGTACCTGCTTCACTGTATCATTTCTGTGCTCCTCCTACCCTCCTTTCAGCCCCTCCCATGTCTCTCCAACCCCAAGTCATCTCAAATTCATGGCCTCCGTTTCTTTGTCATTGACACACATGCTGCCTAAATACATAAATACAGCCTGGTGAATTCATTTAGTGTCGCTTGTATGTATGCCATTTCAGACCTGACCCCTTGGTACTGGACAGCCATTTTAGAGGCTCAGGTCTGGGGAAAATGATTTCTCCTACTCTTAGTGTTCCCAAGCTGCCTGTGTTTCCCAAGCTTGACTGTGTGGGGGCTCTATGAGTTTCCCCTTCGGTGTTAGCAAGTCTGTTGTGCTGTCTGTGCTCAGGCTTTGTTTGGGCAGCTATCACTGAGCCATCATGAAGTTTCCTTGTCATTTTTAGGAGATATAATCTCATGGCAGATTTCCCAGTTCTCTGGCTCTTAAATCTCTCTGCCCCTCTTCTGAGATGGTCTGTGAGCATCAGTAGCAGGGGTTGAATTGTAGATGCATCCAGCAGGGCTGAGCACTCCATCATCAGTTGCTTTTTGCATTTTGGTCAGTTGTGGCTTTCTGTAAGGGTCTTCCTCCATTGAAAAGAGAAACTTCTTTGACAAGTGAGGGAGCAACGCTTACCTATGGGTGTTTAGAAGAAGTATTTACATTTTAGCAAGGAATTGTATTTGTTTAGTGGTTTAGTGCTAATAATAGATTCTCTTCTAAGATCCACAGCCTTACCCCAGGCAATTGCCTATATTTTTAGTACCAAGTATTATTTCCCTCTTTTTGAGTGTACCTTAAGTCAAATTAGACAGCTGTTGGTGACTTCTAAGACTTGAGTACCTCTATTATATCCTTAAGGATGTCTTGGCAGGAAAGACATAGGGTTCTTGCTATGAAAATTCAACTTTTTAACTTCCGGTTTCAGAATCTTACCTTGGAGACATTGCTGCTGTCTCTTGAAGACCATGCTTGTTTTTAGGAATCTCCAGTAACAACCATTGTTAGTGCAGGGCTTTTAGAGAAGTGCTGTGAGAATCAGCCAGTAAACCCTGCTCATGTGCTCTCAAAGTAATGTATGCATCCTACAGCCAGTAAGCCCTGCTCATGTGTTCTCAAAGTAATGTGTGCATCCCACCACCACCACAAGGGTGATCTTCCATGGCTAGAAGTAATGAGATATCTTTTTATTCCAGAACACTTTTGAGCTTGGTTGTGAATAAACTTTGAAAGAATTCCTATGTTCCAAGTATAATAGGATTTTATTCAAACCTGACCGATGAAAGCTGAATTTTTGATTAGTATATATTTGCAGATAATTACATTTATTTCTGAATCATTAATTTCCCCTTAATATCCTTTACTTTTCCTGGAAGCCAGAAGTCTGTAACTTTTAAATAATTAAAAGAGTTATTTTTAAAAGATACAAATTAAATAATTCATATAATAAATATATTTACTAGAAATTACAGATCTTAGACTAGGTTTGGGTACTTGAATAATCACAGCCACTCTCCTTCATAAACAACAGAATTTCTAAGCAAAAATCAGCTGACCGTGTGCTCTGAGCCCTGTCATTTTTTCCTCTAGCTGCCTCAGGTTAGTCCCAAGTCTGCTGCATCTTCTATGCCCTCTTGTGATCAGTGGCTACACAGGTTAACAGAAACATTGCAGGTAGCCTCTGTGAACACAAATTAGCCTGCAATGAGATGCAGTGAAACAGGTTTTACACCAGGAGTCCAGAGACCAGAGTCTTAGTTGCAGCTCTACTAGTGGGGACCTTGGGCAAGTCATGAACTCTTTGGGTCTATAAAAAGAAGAATCTAGAGGGGTTAAGCTTGCTCTAAAGTTACCACTCAGAAAGGTGAGCCAGAATGCCCTCATCCCATGTCCTGGCCAATTAGCCCATAGTGTTTGCCCTGGGAAAAATAATTTCAGTTCAGTTCTGAGTTGTCCTAATAAGTCTCTTGCCTCCAAACCAGCTAATCATGCAGCTAAAAGGTGAAGGGTAGCTAACTCCTAGAGAGAGTGTAAAAAAAAAAAAATGCCCTCCATGGGCAACTCCCCCACCTGTGAGTCTCACTGTGAGAAGATAAAAGAATATTCCGTTCTTGAGGGTAGCAAGACAGGAAACAAATTCAGACAGACTTTGCTTTTAGCAGAAGTCTGCACTTCCTACTTCAGAGCCACTTACCAAAGCTCCAGTGAGCCATGGCAGCCTTGAATAATGGAAGTCAACCTTGGGGTTTGCACTGTTCACAGAAGCAGTGACATTTGTCTGTCTGCTTCTCCACCCCTCTGGTTAATGCTGTTGTGGTTGAGTCTTCAAATCAGAAGAGAGTATTAACAGTCTGTTTAATTTTCCCAGACAGGAGATTAACCAAAAATTAACCTAGCAGCAATGATAAAACCAACTGTGTCATTATGCAATTTTTGCCTTTCATAGATCATAAATACCCCAATTGAGGATAATTTACTATCCCTGGGAAACCTAAAGCTATCAAATGATGCTTCCAAGCAAGATGTAAAAACCCAGTTGGTAGGCAGTTCTCTTCCACAACATAATTTCCATATCTAGTAACTATTTTCTTTTTAAAAATTTGTTATTTACTTAGTGTATGAGTATGTACATGTGCACATATGCATGTGCCTTTCATGTGGAGGCCAGAATTTGATACTAAGAATTGCCTCCAATTGCTTGCCACCTTTGTTTTTTGAGACTGAACCCCGAGCTCACCAATTCATCTAGCTGGCTTGCCTCAGGGTTCATTCAGTTTCCATATCCCCAGTGCTAGTCATACAGGCATTGTACCACACAGGTATCCTTATGTACACAGTGATTACCTTGCTACCTAAACCATCTCCACTGCCGCCTCTCACTCCTCACAGGGAAAAAAAATCAGATCTGGAAAAGTAATAAATACCCTGGCTCTTAATTTGCAAATGCCTCATAATACACATAGGTATAAAAGGGAGATACAGAGTTGACCATAAGTTCATTACAGTACACTTGCTGTAAAGCAGGTATTTGGCTAAATATTTAACCAGCTAAAACATCTAACAATGACATCATGAAATGTCCATGCTTAATGTTAGCCTTTCTCCTGGATTGTTCTTGAAAACCTAAAGAGAGGTTATTTGTAGTGAATGATCAGAACCATTGGTTAGTGTGGGCTTTTAGCAGAAATCATACTATCATATTAACTGATATCCTCTAGAAAAAAACCCAGTAGCCTGCCAAGGTGTGACCTGTGAGTGAAAAATGACTTTAAAGGGTTGGAAAAAATGAGAACATATTATTATGGAGAGATCTGTTGTGGGAAATATTAAAAAGAGACAGGCTTTTCACGCTACTGCCGGCAACTGGGGGACCACATGGCTCCAGCCAGCTGATCTCAACTCAGTGGTCTCTCTGGGCCAGAGTTCACGAGTCCCTTGGAGAATCGCTGCCGCCAGCCCCATGCAATGACTCCTTACCCTACGGTCAGCCATCACAACACCCAATCAGATTTGTGTATCAATAAATTCTCAATTTACAAGAACCAATTGATAATGATAAAAGCTTTATCCAAATTATTCTGACCTTATGATATCATAACTACCTGTGACTGGTTAAAGCCACAGCCACGCTGGTTCACATCTATCTCCATCTTGGCCGTCTTCCTCTCTCTCAGAGCTCCCTGTCTCTGTAGCTCTTAGCTCCGCCTCCCTTTCACTGTCCAATCACAAGCCTCTTGCTGCTCTAATGTAATTGGACAGGGAAAATCCTGCAACAGAGATCCACAGAGCTGATTTGATCAGATCATTTGACAATAAGCATTGAGCAGTTTCTGCTCTAGAGAGATTTCTTGCTGAGGCCCAAACACTATCTGTAGGCACAATGTCTTTCATTTGAGATACTAGAACCAGAAGTATTTCAGTTTGAATTTTTTTTTTAATTTGGGGTTATTGCATGGAAATAATGGGATATACTGGGGATGTATGTGGCATGTACATTGACATACCTAGACTGATGGTGACATTGCACATGTTTGATTTTACCTGAACTTTGACCACGGCCCACACAGGAGTCAGGGGTGAGATTTGACTTGTGAGATCCTGTTGGTCTTCAAAAGAAGGTAGGGGGGTGGAATTTGAGGTTTGCAGCTTGCTTCCAAAGCAAATTGGCTGTGATGTTGGTGGTTTGTTTGTCTGGTGGGCCATGAGAACTCACACAAACATGTACACACCACACATACCAAAGCTAATTTGGCTTTTATCATAGTCCTTCATATGGCCCTGGTGAGCTCTCCCAGACTCTCAATTAGTTTACCTTCCTTTTTCACAAGACAGCATCATTTGGGGGCTTCTTGGATACTTGTGCACCTCCTTACAGCAGTGCCTATTCTAGATTCTTTCCTCATCTTTTCAAGGGCAGGTCTTTGATCTCTTCATGTCTTTTGTGTGGCAAGGGTTTGGTAGGTACTGATAATCTGCTTGTCCTGAACATTCCATATCACTAGAATCCTACGCTGCATGGTCCTTTGTGGCCCTCTCTCATTTGTCTTCATGATGACATTTACATCCCCTTTTTGAAGAGCTACCTTTTCCCATCTTTTGCCTGTCTTCTGATTGAGTAGATATTTGAAATTTACCCGTACCTACCATATCGTGGGTATCTGACACACAGATACTTAAAATACTGTACTCACAATGCCTATTATTAGGAACTAATACTTGTGCAAGCAGAGATCTAATCTGCCTTGGAAATATCTAGATGCTATATGCTTAGAGGGCTCTCTGATAACCTGGCATAGTATAGGTGCTCAGTTTCTCTTTAAGAAAGAATGGCACAGGTAGATAGATTATAGATAGATAGATAGATAGATAGATAGATAGATAGATAGATAGATAGATAGAGATAGATACATGGATACATAGATATATACATAGGTACATAGATCCATGAGCATGGTATCACCTGGAAACTGTGAGTCAATGTGAACATGTGGTATCTGACCCTTAGTCTATAAAACAAGAGTTCAGGCCATCATGATCATCAGTTTGTCTATTCTAGCATCCTTGCTCTATCCACCTGTAAAGGTTCTCTGCATTCCAACAGGGACGTCAATACTCATCATTCAAAAACACTTCTTGTCTTTGTTTTTAAAAGGGAGAGAAGCACACTGCAAAGGTGTACAGTGGCTCAGTCAAGAGTGGGTTACTGGAATAATAGCTCTTTTTCCTCCTGGAAAAGAACTAACAAAGCAAACAAACCAAAACCAGACACAGCAAACGACACCACCATTCAGCTTCACAAAGCCTGTCTCTAACGTGGGCTGTTGTCTGTCCTGCCTCCAGCTTTGAGGCTAACACTTGCCAAATTTCTTACTACAAATGGAAGGTCACTTTTTAGTGGAAACAAAATTTGAATTGGGTCACTAGTCTATTCAGTCCTTGGGATTCTTAGTTCATATTCTGGCATTAAAGCTCAAATGATATTAGAAAATGACCATCTTTATCATCTTTCCACATTAGAGAAAATTGTCTCAAAACTTCCTCCAAACAGTGGTAAGAGGGTACGAGGTACTTTATCACCATTTGCACTTGATAGTCTCTGTAAGATGCAATCACAGAAGTGTCCAAGCCAACAGCCCAAATATTGCCACGATTTAGCATCCTGAGTACCCTTGCTCATTTTTGTTTTAATTGTTAGAAACAGGTGCTACTCATTTCTTCTGAATGTGCTCAATTTCCAACTTTAATAAACTGAGTAAATACCCTCTCATCTGCAAGTCAGTGAGAAAAGGCAGTAAATAGTTTTCTCTCGTGGGTTGTATAATTCATTAGATTAATAGCAACATGGCCTTTGCATGGCATTAGTCATCATAACATTTCAGTAATCAAGTTTTTCACAAAGCAGTGCTGATCATGCAGCCTAGAGTCCCTCTACTCGGGAGGCTGAGACAGAAAATTTCAAGGTTGAGGCCCAAACTAGGCAGCTTAGTGAAATGTGTCACAGAATGAAAAGGTAAAAAGAGGGCTGGAGACAAGATTCGGTGGTAGAGTGCCTATGGTCTAGCCTGTGTGAGGCTATGGGTTCAATCCCTGGGACCTCAAAAAAATTTTTTTACATATTTAATAGTAAAGAATTCAGAATTTTCATCAATATTCAAGATTAAATGAGAGTGAGAAGTTGTTCCTTGGTTTAATAATATTCCAAACTTTTTATGTACATTTTCAGGCCACCTAAGCAAACTGTTCAAGAAGTTGAGTCATATATAGGTTCAATTTCTGTTTGCCTGTCCATCACTTGAAGAACTCTCCATAGTGGGTTCCTAGCAGACAAGAGAATATAATAAGCCAGGCAAAAAACTGTAGAAAGCAATCAATCTAAATATGTATTTCAATAGCTTAGTTTTAGAAACAAAAGCAACTATTAATATGTTGTTACTATATTTAACATGGTGATAATATGTTAACATAATAAATAAGGTATTGTTAATAATATAGTATATATACATCTGTATTTTAATATTTTGGCAAGTAAAGTATTCTACTCATGGCATAGCAATATAGTTTAGTATAGATACAGAATTAGTGTTGTGTGTGTATGTGTGTGTGTGTGTGTATGTGTGTGCATATCAACACATGCATGCTTTATTCTATCCTTCAACAAGATCAGTGTTTTCCTATGATTTCACTTGAAGATAATAAAATACTATAGGAAATAGCAATGTCTGATATAAGTTTAATTCCAGAAAGTACAGTGAAAGCTGCACTTTTATGATCGTCAGAGCAACATTGTACAGTGTGTGGTCACTGATTCACACATACAGAGATAGACAGAGACCTAGTGGTTCCCTCTGTTCATCCTGTGTCATTAGAAAACTGGGGTAACTGGAAGTCCCTTGACCCGGTCTGTTGGCTCAGGAGTATTACAAGAGTCAAGGAATGGAACAGTACCTTCCCCTTCTCAAGGTCTCAGGAATCTCCTGAGTGTCTGTGTTGTGGCCCCTGTAGATACATCAGGATTGGTGATAAAGAATGCGAATTCAACAAGAACTTCCGCCTCATCCTACACACAAAACTGGCAAACCCACACTACAAGCCAGAACTGCAAGCCCAGACGACCCTCCTCAATTTCACAGTCACAGAAGACGGTCTCGAAGGCCAGCTGCTGGCAGAGGTGGTCAGTGTCGAAAGGCCAGATTTAGAGAGGCTAAAGGTAAATATTACTGTATCACCCCCAGAAATTACCCCTTACCCCCTCAACACAGATGACAATGCCAGATGCTTGACTGTGAAGTAGAATTCTGTAACTGAGCAATTTCCTCCTGAAAACTGCCAGGTAGGTAGGGCTGGGCCACATGTGGAGATGGAGCAGGGCTCAGACTTGGAGCCTGTCTGTTAGCTTCAGCACTGTCATTTTCTTGATCTCTAACTGACATGAGAGGATCCAGCCCAATGTGGACTAGCCCAGAAAACCCTATTGGAAAAAAAACTGGTGATTTTCCTTTGCCAATGGGTATCAATTAAAGATAACATCTTGGTTAGGGCTTGGAATCCATATCCACTTTCCTCCCTGTGTGGGATCCCGGCTGGCTTGAGCCTGTGCAGACCTTGTGCATGCTGCCAGACTCTGTGAGTTATGTGTGCAACTCTGTGAATTATCTATTGTCTTCCTGGAGTCATTCACCATCTCTGGCTCTTACACTTCTTTCTTCCTCCTCTTCTACATAGTTCTCTGAGTGCTTAGTGTTCCAAAGTTTCCCATTCTCTGTACATTGTGCATTTGGGGGTTTCTATGTTAGTTTCTTTCTACTGTGAGAAGCAGCTTCTCTGACAATGGACAAGCAAGGTACTGATCTCTGGGATTGTTTTTTTGACACCCTATATTTTTCATCTGTTATTTTTTTCTGTTTAGATTTTGTTTATTGTTGGATACTACTTCTATATCTTGATTATTTTTATTATTTCATTCCACTGTCTGTGTTTTCACAGATTTCATTAAGGGATTTGTTCAAATTCCCTTTAAGGTCCTTAAACATATTCATAATTCCTGCTTTGAAGTCCTTGTTTTGTGCTTTAGCTATACTGAATTTCTCAGGGACTACTGTAATAAGAGTTGCTGGATTCTCATGGAAGCATATTGTCTTAGCTATTCCTGTTTGTGGTTTTATGCTGAGATCTGGGCATATGGAGTAATGGCATTTGAAGTGTTTCTTGGCACTGATATCTGATCTTGTCTTTGATGACTGGGCATTGTGTTCTTTGGATGATGTCTCTCTACATCCTAAGCAAATGTGGTGGCTGTAGGGGTCCCTGGTCGAGGATGCTTCTGAATCCCAGGCTAGTATGGCCACTGGTCCCTGGCAGAACATATTCCTGTAGATTGGCAGCTATCTTAGTTAGTGTTTTACTGCTGTGTATAGACACAATGACCAAGGCAAGTCTTATAAAGGACAACATTTAATTGGGACTGGCTTACAGGTTCAGAGGTTCAGTCCATTATCATCCAGGTGGGAGCATCTAGAATGCTGCAGGCAGACCTGAGAGTCCTACATCTTCATCTGAAAGCTGCTAGTGGAAGTTAGAATGAGACTTATAAGCCATGCCCACATACTCCAACAGGGTCACACCTTCTTATCCTGCCTCTTCCCGGGCAGTGCATAAAGAAACCATCACAGCAGCTGATACTAAGCCATATCCAGGCCTTATTCTAAGATTTGTGTTGTCTTTTCAGACAAAGCCTTTGCCTGTGAGAGAGCTCCTCTGTTTCTGTAGGACTGGGACTTTGGCCTGTTTAATATTTGCGGTAGCATGGAAGCCATAGTTTCCAGAGTTTTCTCCAGTATTGTTGTATTTGTTTTCTTTCTTTCTGTTGTTTCAGATTTTTGTCTCAGACAAATAAACAAAAACTTCCTTTCCTGAGTAAAACCTGCATCTTACAACTCTCGCACTTTGATCCACTCTCATTACACTGGATCTGCTCAATATTGTTCTGAAAGATATACATTTGATAACATGGAGGAGTCGGAAGAAGCCAGGAAGAAAAGGAGCAGAAGGAAATGAGGCATACATAGCATGGGGCACAGGCCACCGATAACACCCATGTCTGAAACCCCCACCCTTGCACCCACCTCACCCCACTCCCTCTGCTTGGTGGCACACCACAGAGTGGGGTGATAGAATCCCAGACCACTTTGGCCACTGGGTTTTCAAACCCTTTCTGTGTAAGACTGGAAGTCTTGGAGCAGCCGAGTTACCTCATAGCCCTTCTCCTTGGTCAGCTTAGTTTCCCTATGGTGGGATTTTGGCAAGGGCAAGAGAAGGCTCTGTACATAGGACCTATCAAAAAGATTACAGTTCCCCTGAGTTTCCTCCTGTTCTAGGCAGCTGTGGTTTATTCTTTAGTCTTTACTGTGAGAATGTGGCCTGCCTCCCAGAGAGAAAACAAATGGGGAGGGCTCCCCATGCCTGGGTACTCAGGAAGGTTTTTACTCTCCTGCAAAGGCCAGGTACAGTTTAAATTCTAATAGTGACTCTGACCTTGCCTGCCCTATTTTTCTGGTGACAGTTGTCCCAGCACCTCTGTTCTTAGTGAAAGATGTTGGCACAGCTCTTTCCTTATTTTGAAATCTTCCTTATAATAGGTCTTCCAAGCTGTTTAAATGTCAAAGCATAAGTCAGAAATTTCTATTATTTTCTTAAACAGAGCCTTCCTAGAAGTTATTGGTGTTAAATAAGCACCCACACTCTAAACCTTTAGATTCTGACTGAATGCTGTCTGAATTTTTAAAATAATTTTCATAGTTGTGATCAGTATGGTTTTTAACCACCATTGTGTTTCTTATCATGGTTGTGCTGACTCCAGTGATTATGAGAACTGTCTTGAACAAAGCAGAGACTTAACCACCATTCTTAACATTTCCTATTAGCTGGTTTTGACCAAGCAGCAAAATGACTTTAAGATAGAGCTGAGGCAGCTTGAGGACGACCTTCTCCTGCGCCTCTCTGCCGCAGAGGGGAGCTTTCTGGATGACACAGACCTGGTAGAGCGCCTCGAGACCACCAAGGCCACTGCAGCAGAAATAGAGCACAAGGTAAGAGCAGCAGAGACCCCCTTACAGGCTCTGCACTCTGCTGGAGTAGGACAGATGACAGCTGTCAACACAAAACGCAGCTCTCGCTTCAAAGGAAGTAAGAATTTATTCTGGAGCCAATTATGAGTGACCATGGCCTGGGGACGCAGATTCAGGTTACCCAGAATACTGTAACCAATGTGGTAAGAGATTCATGGCATTGTTATAGTAACAGATAAAAAGAAAATAATTAACCAAG
The DNA here is from genome assembly GCF_008632895.1 of Mastomys coucha. Classification (NCBI taxonomy): domain Eukaryota; kingdom Metazoa; phylum Chordata; class Mammalia; order Rodentia; family Muridae; genus Mastomys; species Mastomys coucha. The sequence goes on along the minus strand of NW_022196912.1, from coordinate 130,777,509 downwards.
GTGCTTGCATTACGTAAATGGGTTATAGCAAAACAGGAAAGCGCTACTATAGGTCTCAGAAGCTACACAGTCATATTCTCAGTTTTGAAGTTGGTAGAAGCTAGCAGCTTGCTAAGAATCATTTTAAAGGTTTTTATAATCTATTTATTTTTTATTTTATGCACATTAGTGTTTTGCCTACAAGTGTATCTGTGTGAGAGTAGCAGAATCCCTAGAGTTACAAATGGTTGTGAGCTGCCGTGTGGGTGCTGGGGATTGTACCCAGGTCCTCTAGAAGGGGAGCTAGTGATCTTAACTGCTAGCCAGCTCTCTAACTACATTTTAAAGGTTTTTGATAGTTACAAGGTCAGACATGGATATGTAGCCCATGAATGGCTTTCAAGGGACTAAAAATAACAAAAGATAATTTGGCTGTGGTGTGAAACATTTTAACTCTCCATAATCAGGAAGTTCTATCCTTGGGGAATCTTAACATGAGTCTAACTTTTAACACCATCACCCTCTAGGAATTTCAGTTAACATAATGTAGTCAGGGTCTGATGATTCCTCTACAAAGATAAGTTTGTTGTGTAATTTAATTTAGGCCACTTAATAAACAGCCCTTAGTACTTGGGCTACCAGTACGGGATCAAGATTGGAAATGATTTGATTTGTACTTCAAGTTCCACAGAGATCCAGTCATTCAATTATATTAATATTTCTTGTGTAACCAATGTTGGAGCCTGCTGGTTTATATGGTAGAAACTTGAGGAGGGGCGAAGCTCAGCTGTGAGAAATAATATCCCAGTATATTGGGATTTTAGAGAAATCTTTGGAGCTGAAATTTTATTTACAGGCCTCTGGTGGTAAGAACCAAGCAGAAAATGGTCCCATGTAGGTCTCAGTGTACCACTTACCCTGGGAAAATGACATTTTTCAAAAGGCAATCAGCCATTTCCCATGAACAGCTTCCTAATACGTGAGCAGCATAGATCCCAATGGGCTGCATGTGGTGTGTGCATACGTGAGCAGCATAGATCCCAATGGGCTGCATGTGCTGTG
>NW_022196912.1:130772062-130776437 GCF_008632895.1 Mastomys coucha | reverse complement strand
TGTGCATACGTGAGCAGCATAGATCCCAATGGGCTGCATGTGCTGTGTGCATACGTGAGCAGCATAGATCCCAATGGGCTGCATGTGCTGTGTGCATACGTGAGCAGCATACATTCCCAATGGGCTGCATGTGCTGTGTGCACTTGGAACTTTCACAAGTGGCTGCTAGCTGTTAACATTGCAGAATTTGGATCAGAATTAGACTCTTATTTGCTTTGTGGCATATCCTCCTTACTAAGTAATCTACTAATTACCCAGCAGAGGCTATGTCGCCATACACCCAATGTGTGTGCCTTAAACTAAGCAAGGCAACAGAATCCCAAATTACTCTCTCCTTTTAAGTAAGTGTTTTCTAGGTGGCTCCTAAGATAGTAAAGATTAAAGCAATTAAGTAAATTAAGGCTTTGAGTTAACTTCCTGTCTTCTTAATGTATCACCATGAAGTCACAGCCCTCTCTGGCCTGTATGTCATTCACACACATCATGAATCAAGACCTCAGAAATGTTCAGGGGGAAATATTGTATCACTTAAAGCTGCAGCAGGCCAGCAGTGTGTATTCTTAGAGAAAAAAAAATAGGTTGTATTTGGTTTTAGAAATAGGTATTCTTTTTTACCCTTAAATAAAAATGATTGATTAATGGTGATATATCTCATCTTAGGAAATGCGCCCAGAAGCTTAACAAGTAAGAATAAGTGGGAATGTTTGAGTGTGTGGAGAGCTGGTGCTGCTGATGGCTTGGGGGAGCCCTCACACGGAGGCTGGTTACTGAGTGCGCAGCTATTGCAGGCACTATTGACCTTGGCTGCATTTGTGGATCTCGATACCTAATAAAATCATTGGCACTGAGTTGACCCAGCACACTTTTAAGAGCCATCCCTGGGAGGTGATATAGCTGGGTTATTAAGGCCTGAGAGAGAGAAGGGAAGCAGGAAGGTGACATTACTCAAAAGCAGATTTCACAGAGGCAAAATAATTAAGGTCATCTAAATCTATAGGGTTGGAAGCAGCTAGCGCCCTCTCCCTTCCCAGTGGAATGCAGTTCATGAAAAAAAAAAGGTTATTTGAAAATAGGAATTTAAGAATTTCTTTAAATTTTGATATTTATTATTTGGATACATATGTATGTGTGACATGCACACATCAGTATGGGCTCCCATGTGCCACGCTATGTGGAGGTCAGAGGACGACCCTCCACGTTGGTTTTCTACCCCCGCCTTGAGATCCCAGGTTCTAACTTAGGTCACTGGACTTGTGTGGCAAGCACTGTCACCTGTAGGCCATCCCACTGGTATGGACTTAATCATTTCGTCTAACTTCACGTCCACAGATGTCAGGCCTGTTACGTGCTCTACTTCCTTTGCTTGATTTGATTTTCTGAGTCGGGATCTCACTCTCTACTGCAGGTTGTTCTTGAATGAACACACTATGGTATTGCAGACCAGACTCAAACTTACAGCAATGCTCCTGGCTTAGCTCCCAACTACTGGGAATACAAAAATAAGCCATAACATCAGGGTCAACTAGTGACAGTTGTTAAGTTCAGATATTCCTGAGTGTCCTTCCATTGCTGGAATCTGGTTAGAAAACACAAGGATAAGTCACTGCTGTCACTTGGTCCCATTACAGGTGACAGAAGCCAGAGAAAATGAAAGGAAAACCAATGAGACCCGTGAGTGCTACAGACCAGTGGCAGCAAGAGCTTCCCTTCTGTACTTTGTCATCAGTGACCTCCGGAAAATCAACCCCATCTACCAGTTCTCTCTGAAGGTAATGCTGAGCAGGCTAAGGAAAATCCACAACTCGAGAAAGCCTGCTTTCCTTTTCTAGAAGTTGTGGATTTACTTCTCAACAGCCCTGGTAGAAGGGGAGGAAGAATGGGGCAAAGCATTTTAAGGAACTATTAAGTGTATCAGATTCCCAAAAACACTGCAAGAAAGCACTTCAGTTTTCTCCTCATCTGAAAAAAAAAAAAAGGTAATATTTTCAGATTTCAAGCAAACTGCTCCAAAATTCATATTCTGTAATGTGAAAGCCAGGATTTCAGCTTGTGCCTGTTTGATTCCAAAGGCCAGACTGTCTGCCACACCACTCTGCCTTTGGGAAGGATCTTTAATTCTTGCTGTCAGTTTTGAAATGAATCTTTAATGAGATCTACCATCATTCAGTCAGCTAGTCACTAAGTGTGAAGCTTGGTTTTTGTTTGTTTTGTTGTTTTTGTCTTCTGAGACAGGGTTTTTCTGTGTAGCCCTGGGTGTCCTGGAACTCACTCTGTAGACCAGGCTAGCCTCTGAGAGATCCAGTGCCTCTGCCTCCAAAGTACTGGGACTAAATATGTGTGCTATCACTACTTAAGCATTTTGTTTTGTTTTAATAAAAACATTAAAGGTGGGCAAAGGTCTCATGGGACACTGTAAAAGAAATTAATCTAGAGGGGAGATTAACACGGGAGCTGTGGATGAGGGAGATGAGGGGAAGGAGAGAGAGTCAACTAAACTATACTTTGTTCAAAACACCATAAGGTAATACCACGCATGCTCACCATAAAGATTTCTAAAAATAAAAGCATCTAAAAAGTTATCATACAGCCATGTGGAATCATCAGGTAGCTTTATTTGAGTGTATTTTATGTGAATTTTTCTGGTTTGACTTTTATTTCTACATAAGGAATAAGTGTTGTTTAAAGACTTGAAATAACATGTCTGTCATTGCTGTAGTCAATACTTTAAACACTATGTAAATTTCAAAATTTTAAGTAATGGACTCAGGAGGTCAACAAGTCTGACAACCTGAGTTCAATCCCCTGGACATACCTAGTAGAAGGGGAAAAATAATTCCACAAGTAGCCCTCTGATGTCCATGTGTGGGTAGACATACAAATGAACACATAAGCTAGTAAAAAATACTATACATACAGTAATGAGGGACTTACTTTACTAGGCAAGGCAAAGCCATCTAGAGGAAGTGTTTTAGAAAGAGCTTAAAGGGAAGTACTAACAAGTGTTGGGTAAACAGGGCCGTTTGAGGCACAAAAGGGCTGGGATCCCAGGCTGTGAAGACTTATCGTATCCCTGGCCAGAGGGTAGTGAGCATGTGAAGATGTATCCCTGGCCAGAGGGTAGTGAGCATGTGAAGATGTATCCCTGGCCAGAGGGTAGTGAGCATGAGGACAAAGGTTACAAGAGACAGAACCCAAGAGGATGGCAAATGGACTGGTAAAAAATGTAGATTAGATTCTCAGTGCAACAAGAAGTCAATAGAAGGCCTCAAGCAGATAGATGTCTGGGGTGGTGGCAAAAGACTCAGAAGTGAACATATGCTAGGTATGATTTGAACCTGTAACCTTAAGCCCTTGGAGATGGTGTGTCAGTGAGGTGAGTGTAACTGGCATGCTTCCTACTATGTAACTTTATGTAACTGGCATACTTCCTACTATGTAACTTTATGTAACTGACACATGAAAGCCTTGACAAGAGCAGTAAGGTTGGATTTTACAACAGTTACAGTGTATGAAGAGAATGGGAAAGCTAAACCAATAATGCCTGCTTAAATTAACAGGTACCCAGCTAAGGCCAAAGGTATTCAAAGAAAACTACAGAGCGTTCATATGAATCTCACAGTGAAACTCCCCTAGAGCAGTGACACATTAGATCCAACTGCAAAAATAAAATTCATCCTATCATATTTAAGGTTTATAGATTTCATAAGACACTGTAAAATGAAGAGACAAACTATGGACCAGCAAAATCAAACCTCATAATATGTGTGTCTAAGAAAGGATTTGCTGGGTATATGAAGATCACAGACAACTCAGTGATGCAGGCTGCATAGACATGCAGAGGAAGACATAAGCATGCCTCACGAGAACTCAAAAATGTCCAACAGTCATTACAGAAATGCCAAATAAAGGCAGATCAGGATCTTGCTCTACACCCAGCAAGGGCTGCTCTCACACACAAGACTTCTATGGTGAGCATTCTTCAGTGTCCTCAGCAGTGATAAGGCACCACAGCACTCTCCCACTGTTGGGGAAATAAAGCTTCATAAGTCATTTTGGAGGACAATTTGGTGGCTCCCTGCTAATAAGTACAGGGCACAGTTCCAAAGTGACCTCACATTTTTACTCCAGGTATGGGCCTAAGAGAAATATGAATACAAAGACTCATGTAAAAATTGATCACAATGCTCACAGACATTTCCTATGTCAAAATTTGTAAATAATCCAAAGGAATTGCTTAAAATATCAACAAAGGAGCTACAGGTGCACAAGTTTGTTTATCATAAAACGTTATGTTAGGAAGCAGCGTCTGGACACTGAAGAATGCTCACCATAGAAGTCCTGTGTGTGAGAGATTGGACACTGAAGAATGCTCACC
>NW_022196912.1:130722945-130771919 GCF_008632895.1 Mastomys coucha | reverse complement strand
AAGAATGCTCACCATAGAAGTCCTGTGTGTGAGAGATTGGACACTGAAGAATGCTCACCATAGAAGTCTTGTGTGTGAGAGATTGGGGAAAAGACAAGATTAATCTACAGTAACAGAAGTGGGTCTACAGGGCTGGGGCTGGTGGGGACAGTGGTGGCAATTACTCTAAGGAAGCACTTAGGACTTTTGGGGTGGTGAAAGTTGAAGGAGTCTTGGACTGGACGATGGCTCTGCCTGTAAAGTGTTTTCTATCCAGCACTATTATCAGGTATCAGGCATGGTGGGAAAAAGAGGAGGTAGAGGTGAAAACAGCTTAGTCCCTTGGGCATGCTAACCAGAAAACATAGCGTACCTAAATGAGCAGCTCTAGGCCAGTGATAGACCCTGCCTCACAAAACAAGGTTGACAGCACCTAATTAATAATACCTGAGGTTGCCTTGGCATCTAAACACTGTATTAGTAATAATAACACCAAAGTTAGTAATAATAAATAACAGAGGGCTCAGTAGTACAGCACTTAACAAGCATGTGTGAGGCAAGGATTTATTTTGTGCATCTGACATCATAGAATTTTACTTTCACACACAAAAATTATATATATATATATAATTATATAATTTATATAATAACTATATATATAATAGCAAGTTGTTCTGTGCTCTAATACTTAAAATGTATCCATGTAGAGAGACAGATATGTACAAATCTATCCATCCTTGAATCCTTGACAAGGGCCAGCCTGCTTAGAGAGAGATTCCTAAGGGAAAGGTATGTTTGAGAATCTTGAAAAGAATGATTCAAAGTCAAATCATGTGTACAAGATGACATTCTTGTAGTCTGCTCAAGATTGCTCCCTGGGTAGTTCTCTGTATATAGTGCTTGGCTCTGTAGTCTGTTTAAGACAGCTGTCTCTCCAGATAGCTCTTTCTGCTTAAGGCAGTTCTCATGCTAGAAAAAAAAAATTTCTAAAAGCTCTTTAGATAGAAAAGCTGCTATAAAAAAGTTCTTGGATAGTCTAGAAAAAAGGCTCCAAAAGAGATGTGCTTGATCTCCATGGATTTTTCAACCAAAGATAAAAATCCTTTTAGAAAAAAATTCTAAAAGAGCTGTGTTTGCTCTCTAGAGATCTCCAGACAGCTCAGCTCTTGCTAGAAAAAAAATCACTCTCTGTTAGGTCTTCTTATACAGACCAAAAGCCCCTTCTTCTATTTATTTGTCAATTCAGTCATTTATTCTGTTTCTTCTTGACCATCCCACACATCAGCATTCTATTCCCCTTGAATCTTAAGAAAAAAGCAGCAAGTACTTTTTTTTTTTTAACATTGCAAATAAATTCAGAGATGTCTGCCTTTGTAAGTACAAACAATAAACTTAGCTGGGTGGGATCCAGTCCTGAGATTATTACTATTCTGACCATGCCTGGACCTAAATTCACTCTGTCCCAGGCTGACCTTAAACTCAGAAATGTATTTGCCTGCCTTTGTGTCTGCCTGCCTTTGTATCTTTCTGACAAGCTGGCTCATAGTGCAGTGCCTCTGTTTTTCTAGTTCCACCAAGCCCCACATGTAATTCATATTGCATCCCTATATTTTGTATAGCTGAGAAACTGTATATGTGTGAACTCATGTTTTCTGAGTTCTTTCCTACAGCCTTAAGGGCTGTCCTGAAGGTCTCAGTCTTCACCATTTGCTGAGATATTAACCACACCCTTACTTCCTGGACTTGTGCTGTCTCTGATTGTCATTAAGTCTTTAACCTTGACTGAGAGGACATCCCCTAATAATCTTGGCAGGGAGAATCTTTCCTGAAGGAAATATATATATATATATATGCTTCATGCCCAGCAACCATCAACACTCATGGAGGCCCATGCCCTGCTAGCTCTGTCCAGGGGCAGGAACCCATGTCACTCCATCCCTTCCATATGGCCAAGCAGGACTCAGCACATTCTCAAAATGACAAAACATGAAATAAAGTAAATACTAAGAATAATTTTAAAACAATAATCATAGGACATAATTGCAAAAGTAGTGGATAGAATTAAAGATCAAATAACCTGATAAAAATATGCTCAGGACTTAAATAGTAATTTCACTAAAGAAAGAGATGAAAATGGCCAACAAGAATATGCAAAATGGGGGCTGGTAAGATGGCTCAGCAGGTAAGAGCACTGACTGCTCTTCCGAAGGTCCTGAATTCGTATCTCAGCAACCACATGGTGGCTCACAACCACCCAAGATGAGATCGGATGCCTTCTTCTGGTGCATCTGAAGACAGCTACAGTGAATTATGCTGGAGCAAGCAGGGCTGGCAGAGGTCCTGAGTTCAATTCCCAGCAGCCACACACATGATGGCTTATAGCCATCTGTACAGCTACAGTGTACTCATACATATAAAATAAATAAATCTTAAAAAAAAGAATATGCAAATGTGCAACATTACTGATTAGAGAGATTCGAGTTAGAACTGTAACAGGTGTCACCTCATACTACTATGGAAGTATGACTGGGAACAATGTGGGGAGGTTGCAGTTCCTTCACATGCTGTTTGGGGATCCATGGGAAACAGGATGCTACTTTCTCAAAAACTAAAAATGGAACGGCAGTGTGAGCCAGCAATAACCCACTTTCTGTATAGCACAAACTCTCAGAGTGTTTTAACAGCTGATGTAAGTCTCCCAAAAGTCATACCTTGTCTTCTCTCCAATAGATAGAGTGTAAGCTGTACCCTTATGTATCTGAGGCTAGCTAGACATTCAACCATGACTTTACTCTAACAGTCACATTGACCTTCCAGGCTTTCAACACACTGTTCCACAGAGCCATTGAGCAAGCTGAAAAGGTGGAAGATACTCAGGAGCGCATCTGTGCCCTAGTAGAGAGCATCACCCATGCCACCTTCCTCTATGCCAGCCAGGCACTGTTTGAGAAGGACAAGCTCACATTTCTGTCCCAGATGGCCTTTCAGGTGAGGACATCAGTCACTTGAAGCTTCCCTGGAACCCAAGGCTGACACCTCAGATTAGTGCACATTTTCTTCCTGCCAAAGGCAAACAGAAATGCCTTTTCAGAATCTTTTGCTGACACAGAACTTGAGCATGGAATGGCCTTTGCCTAGGGTGCTTTGGTTTGGAGAACTGGCAACCACCCTGCTAAGAAACATCAGTGAGAGATACTTGTTTCATCTTCTCGGGTCCTATAAACAAACGTTCTAGGCCCTACCAAAAATGTTCTTTGAGGTCCAGATCTGAGTTTCTTAAGGTCCTTTAAAACAAAATCTCACATGGACTCATCCATGTTGCTAATTGAATTTCTACTTTAGGCTGCATAGTATCCCACTATATAAAGTTAATGTTTTTCTAGAAAATTAAATTTCAAAAATGATTAATATATTATATAATAAATCAGTTAGCTTAATCTGACCATCCTATGATGTAACCATGTATTAAAGCATCATATTTTGTTCCATAAATATATATATTATTTGCCAATTAAAAATACAATTTAAAATTCTTTAGCAAAATAAATAAGTAAAAAAGAAAGAAAGCTCCATTCAAGCCTCATGCTCCAATTTTCAGTGAATTCTACTTGTCTTTGTTCTCACATGAACTTCTAAGAATTTGCTTAAATAAAAGGGTCAATGATAAGAAGAGAAAATGATACCAGGTTCTGATGAAATAAGCATGCTGTTAGTAGCTAGTTGGGTGGGATAGATATGAAAGCTCATTTGATATATGTTGTTCATTGCTGTAGGTGTTGGAACTGGAAAACATGAACCCTCTCAAGTGTTTTCTATTCACTGATGGCTTGGGTTTGAGATCATCTGCATACTCTAAGAGTCTATTTCAAACACAGAATAAACCCTGCTAGGATTCTCAAAAGTCAGTTAATGTGGCAGCTTCTTCTGTTGTTATCTTGATGGAAACCAATTTATCTTTTGCACATGTGTGTTCTCTTGAGATCTTGTTGAGAAGGAATGAGATCCACCCCCTCGAGTTGGACTTCCTGCTTCGGTTCACAGTTGAACATACTTACTCGAGCCCCGTTGATTTTCTAACTGCTCAGTCATGGAGTGCTGTTAAGGTACATAATGAACTTGCTTTCTCAATTCTTAATTTATTTTTTCAAGAAATGGGCTTCTTTAATGTAGAAAGACAATTCATAAAGATGATGTAGAGATCTCTTTATAGAAGCATGCTAGATACTTTGTATTATCCATTGTCTACTTTCTTATCCAAAGAAAAAAGAGCATTTGGTCTATTTATGAGAGGAAAAGTTATTAGTAATTATGTAAGTCTGTCATGACCATTGATAAAAAAATCAAAGGATATAAAAGATCATTTTTTAATTTAGTTAAATCTTGTTTCTTTGTTATGTTTCATTTTTGTTATAGTTCTCCACCTTTTCTCAATAGATTTTGAAATACAGTAGTTTGTTTTTACTATAGAGTGGTTAGGTTATGGTTGAAGAGATGGGGCAAGTGATAAAGTACACCCACATAATCCAGGTGTGGTAGCAGTACATCTGTAACCCAAGCACTGGGAAGTCAGAGACAGGAGGATCCCTGGAGCTTTCTGGCCAGCAAATACAGGTAAATCGGTTAGCTCCAGATCCAACAAAACTCTTTCTCAAAAAATAAGGTTGCCTAGCCAGATAGTGGTGTTGTACACCTTTAACCCCAGTCCTAAGATGCAAAAGCAAGCAGATCTCTGAGTTCAAGACCAGCCTGGTCTACACATTGGCTGCCAGGACTACACAGAGAAACTGCCTCAAACCCAATAATGATAATGATGATGATGGGTGATGAAGAGAAGGAGGAGGAGCAGGAGGAGGAGGAGGACAGAGCGTGTGATATTTGTTGTCTGAGTCTTACTGCTTCTGTCTGCTAACTTAGGCTTGGTCCTGGAAGCATCTAACCTCAATGCAATCTAATCTGAATGTTTTTGGCCTCTGAGACTTACTACTGAATAAACTCACTGTTTCTAGCTCTTTCTGAACTCTCTGTGGTCAACTCAATTGTTCTGGCTCACAAGTCCTTTCTACACTGACTGATCCAAACTGCCTTCTTTTAGCTTCTGACTGTGTTGGGGTCCAGGAGTTGCCTCACAAACCACAAGAACACCAATCTCAGTCAGACAGGGATAGTTTATTGAGCATGTACCTCAGGACTGATCGATCAATCAGGGCCATAGTTCAGACTCACAAGCTGAACCGTGACACTGAGTTAAGATCCTACAGGGATTTTAAGCCTAAAATCCGCAAACATTTGTCCCAAGTTTTTCCACCAATCAGGATTTAGGGATTGGGGAATTCCTTAGGAACATGTCTTTGTTTTGTACTTATCCTGCTCCCATTGGTTGGGCTACTCAACTATGGCACAGGACTTGCCTTATCTAACACTCATGCCTTAAGTTGCCAACCAGGATGTCAGTTACCCACGTACATGTCTCATTCTGCCAAGTACAATGTCAGTTCCCAAGGAGGTCTTGGGAGCTTAAACTTTACTCAACCACTACTCAAAATGGAAGCCTTATTCCAAATAATTTCTAATATTGATGCAGTGTCTGTCTTATGTCTATTCTAAAGCAGCTTATAAAAGTAAATACCATAAAAGTATATATACAGGTGTTGGAAGGACTTTGGGTAGCTGGTTCAGGTCCAAGCTTTTTGTGGGTAACTATACAAAGCACGTCTACTGAAAGTTTCCTAGTAACAGCAGAAACAACATATGGAAAGTTTCCTTATAGTATAAGTAACAGCACAAAATGGCAGGCTGTCAGGTAACAGTTACCTAGGCCTTAACAGTCCATCTAGGCCTTACTATTTTACCTAGGCCTTAACAACTGAATTGCTTTGCTTGGCCTCAAACTAACTTTGGCAATATGTTCTAATCCTCTGGCTCCTTCTGATTTTCTGGCTTGGTCTGTCTTCACCAGTGTCTAACTTTTTTCTCTCTGCAACCTGTGTCTATACAACTCTCCCAATAAAACTGCCTCTATGCTCTGCATTGATCTCTCTTAAGTTACCCCCCTTTCCTCTCTCTTCTCATGAGAGTTGGGCATATCCAGTTCTGTCAAATCCTTCCCTGATTCCTCATCTCTAAGGCCCTGGATAGCAATCAACACACACTAAGTTCTGCTCTGGTTTTTTGTTCTTAGAAGAAAATGCTCCCATATACTTTATTTTTAAAGTATATTTATTTCTTTTTAGATTTAAAAAAAAATGGTTTGAATGTGTATGTGTATGTGTATATGTGTGTATGTCTATGTGTGTGTTTGTGTGTATGTGTGTGCATGTATGTGTGTGTCTGTGTGTGTATGTTTGTATATGTGTATGTATGTGTATGAGTGTGTGTATGTGTATGCATGTGTTTGTGTATGTATGTGTTTGATTATGTGTATGTATTCTATATGTGTATGTGTCTGTGTATGTATGTGTGTGTGTGTGTGTGTATGTGAATATGGCTATTAATGCAGGTGCTCAGTGAGTTTAGAAAGGACATTGAATTCCCTAAACCTTGGCTTACAGGTGACTTTAAGGGGCTCAGTGTGAATGCTGGGGACTGAACTCAATATTATGCTAAAGCAATATAGTCTTAACCGCTGAGCCCTCTTTCCAGCCCCTAGATCAGTGATTTTCAACCTGTGGGTTACAGCCCCTCTGGGGTCACATATCAGATATCCTGGATAGCAGATGTTTATATTACAACTTATAACAGTAGCAAAATTATAGTTATGAATTAGCAGCAAGTAATTTGATGGTTGGGGAGGTCACCATAAAATGAGGAACTGTATAAAAGGGTCATGGCATTAGGAGGGTTGAAAATGACTGGTCTAGATAGTAGTTTTAGAAATTTGTATTTTTAATTCAATTATCCCTTTAGAATTATGGATTTGTAACATTTTATAACTCAGGGCCCCACAAAACAGACAGCACAAGGAGCGGGCTATGAAGAGAGTCAACCAAGAATAGAAAAGAAAAAGCATTTGCTAAAATATTACTGAGAGGTGAGGCAATGGAAGGGGCCAAGTGGTAGGGTCCTTTAGCAAGGGAACTTAGTTACAGACAACTTGTCAGAGTTAGGAAAGAGCTGGAAAAGAAGCTGTGCTACGCCCACCCTCACCACTGACACTCATACCCACCCATCTGCCAAGGCTTCTCATTGACCAAGATCAACAAGGCCAGAGACCTGAGGTTGTCACTGACCCTTAGTCTAACAGGACAGAAAGCATTCATGAATTGTTGAGAGGAATAGAAGGCTGCCTGTGTTGGCCTCAAGTCGTAAGCTGTGTTCATGGCATCCCCTGCAAGAAAGCAGGGAGTATGTTTTTCGTGCTGTATTGCAGGCAGTCGCCCTCATGGAGGAATTCCGAGGCCTAGACCGAGATGTGGAAGGATCTGCCAAGCAGTGGAGGAAATGGGTAGAGTCAGAGTGTCCAGAAAAAGAAAAGTTACCGCAAGAATGGAAGAAGAAAAGTTTAATACAGAAATTGATTATTTTGAGAGCAGTGCGGCCTGACAGGATGACATATGCCCTGAGGTGAGCAATGTGCCTTTTCAGCCTTTTCAGCAATGCCGATTATCACGGCAGATGCTGGGTTCTAGGACTAAGGAGAAATCCTGCTAAGATCTCATTTCTAAAATCCCTGTTACTGTTAAACGTGGCTGACCACTCAATGGTGAGCTGGTTTATATGCAGACTCAGCACATCCTTCCGAACAGCATGATGCTGAATTGAGTATGAGGGATGAGGATCTGTGCTGATATTCGTGGAAGGTCTGGGTATCAGCAGAATGATGTGGTCGGGAGCATGGATGGTCGATTCCCATCACCTCTGTTACTGGCTGTATGTTGGCTCAGAAGGTTTTTGCCTCTCAAATAAAAAGGAAGCTGCCTTCACTCATGGCCCTGTAACTTTACGGTCACCACACTTTAAAAGCAGAAACCACAAACTATAGGACAGTTTCAGGGTCCTTTCCTCTGCTCTCTTGACCTCTAAATAGTAATATGCTGTTCAATTCATACCACTTCTCTTAATTTGAATTCACCTTCCAAAGTGTTCTTCAGCTTCATTCCCTGTGTGTGAGCTGCGTTTCTTCCACAGTAACCATGTGCTTCTCTTCCTTTGCTTTGTCTAGTTTGACCAATTTTTCCCTCTGCACAGGCCTCTGTGGAACACTGCTTTACAGATTCATTCTGCTTTGCTGTACTTGCTTTCTGTTAGATCCGATGCTACTGGAAAATAACTCCTGCTTAATTGCACTCCCCTGTTAGAAACTCTCCCAAAAGCATTTGTATATTCATGGGAAGCCCAGCAGGCTGGAAAATTGCACTGTGGCAAATCTAATGAACTGTTAATAAGTGATGGAGGAATGCGGCAGGCAGGAGGTTTGGGGGCTACAGAGCATATGTAGACAGCTGATGTTGCTCAGAAGAGGACCCCAAAATGCAATGTAGGCCTCTGGATGTCAGTGTCTAAAGTCAGAGACAGTTTCAGTGGTCACTGCCTGCATAAAGCTACTTGGATTCCTGAGGCTCTCCTAAGAAGGACACCTCTTAACGTAAACACTGTTTGTTCCTTTCTTGTGCTTCAAATGGAGTTTACCCAAGCAGTGACACTTTTCACATTGAAAACGCAGGCTTTTCTTTCTTGGGAGAGGGTTGCTGTTGTTTTTCTTGTGTTCCAGTTTTGCCTGTTCTTTTCTTAAACAGAAATTTTGTAGAAGAGAAGCTAGGTACAAAGTATGTGGAGAGGACTAGATTGGATCTGGGTAAAGCATTTGAAGAAAGCAGCCGGAGCACCCCAGTGTTCTTCATCCTGTCTCCAGGTGTTGATGCCCTTAAAGACTTAGAGGTGCTCGGTGAGTAGCCAGCGGGCTCACTGTCCTCCCTCCGGTCTGCAGCTCCGGCCCACCCTTTCTGTTCAGTTATCCCCCCAACCCCGCCCCATTTGTTGGAGATTGGGTGTGCAGAAAATGCAAAACTAACAACACAGTAGTCCGGAGCATTTCTCCAACAGAACATTCATCTGGTTGGCATAATGCAAGGTTCTTTTGTACTGTTTTCCACCTTTTGACGATATGAGGGCCAGAGGGCAATTTTCTCCATGCTCATGTAATCTCGTACCCCCTGTGACTAAATAATGGTCATTAGGGCAAGTCTATTCAATTGTATGAGGCACCGTTGCTCGGTGCTCTGGATTACAACCCCCACAGCCTGCTCCAGGAATACCAGGTTAATGTAGCTGTGACCTGCCTGGGCTCCATTTAAATGCAGCCTCACAAGGTGAGAGCCAGTACATTTACCCAATGAGCCAATCCCTTCAAAACGGATGCAATTTCTACCACATGTTGCTCCTTTCTCTGAGGGGAAAAACTCCTACTCCTGCAGGAGTTTAGAAAGCTCCCTAACAATGCTGCCATCTATCAAAATGTCAAAAGCTTCATTATCATAAAACCAAAGGAGCCGACTTCCACAGGCTTTTCAAAATGCATGTAGGGAGGCATCTGGAGAAAGCGCAAAATAATGCCATTGGAAACAATAGGGAGGTCATTAGGATTCCGTAGGAAGGTAACATATCAGGTGGCAGCTGTGACCACAGACTTACATTAGGCCTAAAAATTCCGGACTCCCCTCTCAAGTTAACATCTGTCTCCTCTCCATCCCAATTCTCCAACAGGCAAAAGACTGGGATTTACGACTGACTCTGGAAAATTCCACAATGTGTCTCTAGGGCAAGGTCAGGAACTAGTGGCGGAAATGGCGCTGGAGAAAGCTGCCACTGGAGGACACTGGGTCATCCTTCAGGTGAGTATGAAGCTTTCGTGGAAAGACACCCAGTGTGAACCCATAGGATGGGCCTTGCTGTACTGTCCTGCCCAGCAGAGCAAGGCCCTTATTCAAGCTCAGAGTTACTGCAGACCCTCCACACATTCATCAGTGAGGAAGGAATGAGAATAAGCAGGCTAGTAGAGATGGCTATGCTGATTGGTAGGATATAAGAGGCAAGGGGTGAGTGCACCTTTAGCTGGCTGTGCTGTGCAGATGAGAAACTACACCATGCAATGAATCTAGTGTAAGAGGTTTACTGGGGGAGGGAAGAGCAAAAGGCCCTCTCAGAGTCGGGGCGTGAGGGAGAGATAGAGGCAAACAGGCAGACAGACAGGAAGATAAAGAGAAGGAATGGGAGGAGAGAAGAGAAAGCACATGGAGAAAAAGAAGGGATGAGGAGAGGGAGAGAGAGGGTGAGAGACAGAAAGAAAGAGAGAGTGTGTATGTGCAAAGCTAGCACACAAGCACTGGGTAGCTGGGGGCTCTTCTATGTGCAGCACCTGGTGTACCTGGCCATGACAGGTCATGATGTAAGCTGCTGGGTCCCCAAGGGCAGGCCAGTGAGAATGCCTGATTTCGAACACTAATTTCATAGTATTAGAAGCTGTGTATCATTTCAAATTTCACAGAACATTGTATATATGTACATTGTATACATTGTACAATATACATATATATGTAATATATATACACTCTCACACATATATAAATTATATACTTCTACAATTCTACTCAGCCCTTAAGTAGTCATGTAGCCTTCTGTTTGTTTGTAAATTGAAAAACTGAAGTAGACAACTACTGTAGTCCTATCTAGGGCACACACACACACACACACACAGGTCTAATATTCTATAGTGCAGTGTCCTCCAGGTAATCTTTTTGGCCTAAGACTCTAATAAGAGCCTCAGAACACAGGTCAGCTCTGAGGGACCAGAGAGCTGGACTGGTTCCTACAGCAATGCTATCTGTAAGCATGTTGGACATTTGGTGTGTATCAGCCAAAGGTTCTTGAACAGGCAATTCATGGAACACTCCCGTCACTATAGCAAAGCTCTAAGGTCAGTGATGTTCTCTTCCTAGAGGTAAGGAAAGTGAGTCTTGGATTGGCCCACAGAGATGGAAATGGTATAGTTACTGCTTAATACCAACCTAGCTTTAAACTAGCTACATGGCCACTCTCCTCCAAAGTCCAGCATTGGCTTTCCCTAGTGTCTCCAGTATAGAGGTTTGATGCACATTTCTGCTTGGCATAGACCTGGATTCATGCAGAAACTGCCCATAAAAAACAGGCAGTATTCTGTCTGCAAGAAGTACCATTCTGAATTGATGATGCTTTCTGCATAGATGACATATCATTTAGACCTTGGGAACTTGGAACAGTGTGCCTCCTTGTGAGGCTCAGAGTCAACTGGGTAACAGTAGAGGGATCAGTTCTCAGAAGCACAGTGGTTGCTCATACATGGCGTGTACATCAAAGTCTTGTATAGGTTACAGAGTCTCATGCATACAAGTCCTCATGCATCCAAAAGCTCAGACCATAGACAAAGCTACAAGTATATGGTCATCCTCAAAGAACCAGTGGCTCAAAGTAAATAGTTTCTCCTGTTTGGATACCTATGTAAGCTTCCAGTTAGCACCTAAAATTCAAGTTGTAAGTTTATCTTAATAAAGAAATCTTGAAAGACTTTGTTACATCATGTGCCTGCTTTGAGATTTCTATTCTACACCTGAAGATGCAAAGTAGAATCTGTTTAGCTAAATGTGCCTACTATCCACCTATCTAACCATACAACAGTAGATGGAAAGGAGAGACCTTGTCAGGCCTTCAGCTGTTCTGGTTTCTAAGGGTTCTAAAATCCCTTTGGTAGATAAAAGGCAAGACTTTAAAGGAAGACTAAACTCACATAATAGGAGCCTCTTACATTGCTTATAATTTATAATAAGTTATATCTGCATAAGGTTTCAATATGGATGTACATGTCAACTAATTTCTACACAACCCCTAAAATGATTGTTACCATAAACAAACACAACCTCCATCATCAGAGTATTGTTAGCCTTTTATTGGAGTCCACAATCAAGACAGGGTGGCAACTGAGTGTCTCATAGGTATACCAGATGACTTGTGAGTGAACCCAACAAGTGTTAAAATGATTTCTCATGAACACAATGGGTGGTATTAAAGATATGAGGGTTACATAATCATTGCCCAGGCTTTTTGGTCCCCAAAGTCATTGCCTAACCTATTCTTACATTTGTTTCATGCAAATTTTAAATTAGATAGCATCTGGGGAAATAAATGAAACAGAAGAATAGATTTTGTTACTTTATGTGACCCTCACTTTCATGAGTGGTGTAATTAGGTGTGATGTGGTCTCATAAGCTAATAGCAAGCATGCAGAATAAACTGAGCTCTTATCCTTCCTCCTCCTAGATTAATGTTCCAGCCCTGCTCAACCAGAGCATCCTAGGCTGGCTCACTTAATTAGTACATGCTTAATTCCTCACAATTGATGTGGCTGGAAGTCTGAGATGGAAGTCTTAGTTTCTTCTGAGTTCTCTGTTCCTGAAGTAAGGTGGACGTCTGAATATGATTTTCCTTTTTTCCAGACCTAATCCTAGACACTGTTGTATTGGGTTGCTTGGGCGAATTCGGCCTTAATTGTCCTTTTAAAGAACTCTGTATCTAAATCTGGTCACACTGTGAGGTCCGATTCAAGCTTCAGCTCACCTACTCTGGAGGGGACACAGCTCACCCAGAATGCCTTGCTGCTCAGTGTTTACCACTGGAATGAAAGTGTGTAATACATATGAGGCAGAGTGGCACATCTTTTTGCACACATATTTGAGAGAATGCTTTTGTTACCTTTCCCTTCTATATCCGACTCCCCATTTTTGAGCTGTCATTATTTCTGTTTTTTTTTCCTCTTTTGGAAATAATCACATATATGTAGGAATATTTCAATCACCATATCAAAACTTCTTCAGGAATAATGAGATGGCTCAGTGGGTAAAAGCTCCTGCCTTACAAAGCTGACAATGTGATTTCAATACCTACAACCCATCATGGAAGGAATCATCTCTGACATACATGCACACCTGCATGCACATAAGCATGCATATGCACACACACACACATGTGTATTAGCATACAAGCACACACACACACACTGCAAGTACTAATAAATTAAAGAGCATTAAAAGATCAAATTTGTAATTCATGAAACTGAAAGCAAAAAATCATGCTCTGTGTTTATGAGAGAGAGAGAGAGGAAGAGAGGGAGAGAGGGAAGGAGAGGGAGAGAGGGAGAGAGGGAGGGAGAGGGAGAGAAAGAGGGAGAGGAAATGAGAAAAGAAGAGAAGGTATGTGTCTTTGGGGGAGAGGTAAATTTATTGACTATGCTAGGATTTAAGAAATAGAGTTAGGAGGCCAGGCGGTGGTGGCGCACACCTTTAATCCTAGCACTTGGGAGGCAGAGGCAGGTGGATTTCTGAGTTCAAGACCAGCCTGATCTACAGAGTGAGTTCCAGGACAGCCAGGTATACACAGAGAAACCCTGTCTCGAAAAAACAAAACAAAACAAAAAAGAAATAGAGTTAGGAATACACAGAGCATCTTACAAAGAGAGTGTAGCTCTCTTCTTCTCTTACATCATTTGAGTCTACATGCTAATGAGGAGTTTCAATAGAGGAGGGTTCCAAATGAAGTAATGGGTCAGGTTCTTTTATGCCTGTTAGAGCTTATATTTAATTAAGCTAACCCAGATATGTCTCAGCAATTGGGCCTGAACTTAGAAAAGTTATAGGGAGAAGTGACTGGTGGGTCACTGTGTGAAATAGGACACATGGACTGGGGCCATGGCTTTATGACAACCGACCGTGATTTTATAGGATTCAGTATGGTTCGTGTCCCAATCTGTCTCGATGTTTGCTTTTGTTTTTCTGTATAAAAACAAAACGGCATGATGCATTTAATTCTAGCACTAGGAAGCAAAGGCACACAGATCTCTGTGAATTCAAGGCCAGAAACACGTCATGGTTCTCTGAGTTGGCAACATGTGCATATACAGGAAAAAGTTCTAGTGCTATAATCCAGGTCCTGTCCTGAAATACCACAGGAGTCACAAGCCCTGCTGTCTTGCAGAATGTTCATCTGGTAGCCAAGTGGCTGGGGACTCTGGAGAAACTCCTTGAAAAATTCAGTCAAAGAAGCCACAGAGATTACAGAGTGTTCCTGAGTGCTGAGACTGCACCATCCCAACAGGAGCCGGTCATCCCTCAAGGCCTCCTGGAAAATTCCATTAAGATCACTAACGAGCCCCCCACAGGAATGCTGGCTAACCTACATGCCGCTCTGTACAACTTTGACCAGGTAAGAAAGCAGATGCAGCTGGTCTAACAACAAAGTTCCTATCTTCCCAAGAGACAGTAGGGCCTTCCTCAACTCATGTTGAAGTGAAATATCTGTGTATGTGTGTGTGCAAGTGTACATGTGTGTGTGTGTGTACATGTGTGTGTGTGTGTGTGTGTGTGTACATGTGCCCACATGTGCTCATAGGCATTACGTTTTTTTTTCTTTTTAAACTGGTGTATGTTGATTATGCATAAAGGAATGGCTTTCCCTGTGACATGCTCATGCATGTATATAGTGTACCGTGATTATATCCATCCCTGGTTACTCTTATTCCTCTTTCTTACCCCCTCTAGATAGTGCCCTTCCTCTTCCCCCCATTCTATCTTCATGTGTATTACTCTTTGGAAAATTTCCCTGTTGCTATTTTAATGACTATGAATACATCTTTGTTTCATCTAAAATTAAGAAAATATAGTACAACCTAGGTAACTTTGAGACCCTGCTTCTGTAGTATGTATCTGATGTGTTTGGTACAGTGTCAATATGATGCTTATAGACTTGGCTTTGATAGTATATCCAACATAAACCCTATAGTAGGGACTTGCCACCTGATGAGAAGCAACTGAAGAGTTAAGAATTTATCCTAGCTCACAGTTTAGGGAGACACCCTCCCTGGTAGCTGGGAAGGCATGGTAACTAGGGTTCCACCCATTACCCCAGAGGTTTGATGCTGGTACTCCTTACTACATGCCAGGGTCAGAAAGAAAAGTGATGAGGGTGGGAGAGATGGAGAGACGGAGGGGGCAGGAAATGGAGGGAGGAAGGCAGGCATCTGAGGAACCAAGGTTGGGCTATAATATTATAGTCCTCTGAGATACTTATCCTTATACATTAGTGGTCCCCTAGTGACCTACTACCTCCCACTGTGCTCCACTTTCCAAATGGTCCATAACCTCCCCAAATAACATCACCATCAAGCAAGTGGGCACTAAAACACAGCAGCCTGTACAGTGCATTTCACACTGAAGCTTAGTGTAGTTTTGTTTTCTTCCCAAAAAATACTGTATAAAAGTTAATATTAATTCAATTACAATCATTTTCTTCACCCAAACTGTTACATCTTGCTGGATCATAATCCAGCCTTTGAGATTCCTTTCCTGGCATTGTTCTGCATTGCTATTCTTCTAACGTCTTGGAAAGCTTTGATAAACAAATAGCCCGAAGAAGGAAGGATGATTTGGTGATGAATACTAAATGTACTGTAGGAATATTATTTTTCACAAAACACACCAATACATTTAACTTTCTTCTTGTACCTTTTAGGGTCAATACCACATTTGTTGAGGGAATAATATTGAATGGCTTCCTTTAGAGTAAAATGTTGATGAAAACAATTACTATTTACTTAAATAAGTAATTTACAGCATATTATAAAGAAAACTGTGTAAACAGTAGGCACTCAAAAAATCTTGTTGAATGTTAAATATTTGTAATATGCAGCTCTTTCTAAATATACTCATACAATAGGAATTTGATGTAGTTACAGATTTATATAGTCCTCTGAGATACTTGTCCTGATACATAAAAATAAACCTTTTATAAAAAAATATGCTTTTGTTCAGTTATCCTTTGGCTTTTTGGTGAAAAGGGTGTGTCTTAGAGTTCCTATTGCTGTGAAGAGATGACATGACCAAGGCAAAATTGATACAGGAAAACATTTAATTTGGTCTGGCTTTCAGTTTCAAAGGCTCAGTCCATTACCATCATAGCAGGAAGCACGGCATCATACAGCCAGATATGGTGCTGGAGAAGGAGCTGAGAGTTCTACATCTTGATCTGCAGGCAGCAGAAGCAACTGTGTGCCACACTGGGCATAGCTAGGGCAGAGGGGACCTCAAAGCCCCCCCCACCCCCATAGTGACACACTTCTTCTAAGGAGGCTGCATCTTTTAATAGTGCTACTCCATAAGGGCCAGGCATTCAAACATATGAGTCTATGGGGGCCATACCTGTTCAAACCACTACAGATTGCAACTTTGGATGATCTGGCTAGGGAAGTGCACATTCCCAAACTATGCTGATAGGGAAAGATTTCCCCAAAGTGTCTGTGAATACCTAAGAACACGTGCTCTTATCAAGGACATGTGGCCCTTCCAACTGTCATCTGTATGACTACATACATCATTGAAAGGTACATTTGTTGAAATGCTTTTAATAACTTTAAAGAAGAAAATGTCTTTATAATAGGAAAAGAACTCTTGAAAACTAAGACTTAGTTAACCCTAAAAAACAAAAAGAAATAATTATCTGTTCGCGTGTACCTTTAAGCCCACTTGAACAACCCATTAAAGGAAAGTAAAGGTTCAAAGATGTTGGTTTGCCATTATGTCTGAAACAAAACACAGTTTTGTTCAGCTTGTGTCCTAGATACTTCTCCTGTTGCTGTGATAAAAGACCCCGACCAGAGCTGCTTGGCTTCTAGCTCCAGGCACACAGTCTATCATGGCACGGAAGATATCAGCAGGAACAAGAGGTACCCTGCCACACTGAGTCCATAGTCATGAAGCAGAAAGCAGTAAATGTTTATTCTCTGTCTTGTGTCTCCATTTTATGTGTGTCTGAGACCCGCCCATTGAATGGAACTCCCCACATTTAGTCTGGGTCTCCCCACCTTGGCTATCCTAATCTAGATAAGCTTTCACAGGCATTTCCAGAGGCTTGTCTTATAGGTGATTCTGGATCCTATCAACCTGACTGTCACACATCTCTTTAGAAGGCAGTCACTTGCACCCCTGGCTGGCTGTAGATAGGCTCCTGGAACTTTTTTATCAAAATCAGAGTTGGTGGGTTGGTTTTGTTTTATTTTTTAAAGATGTTCTTAAAGAGACAACACTGGTTTAAACAAGGTGGGAAATGTTCCTGATACACAAGAGTTCTAGAGGCAAGACCCTTGCAGTTTAAATGAGAAATGATGTCTGCGGGCTCCACACCTAGTCCCCAATTGATGTCGCTGTTTGTGGAGCTTACAGGGGGTAATGGAAAAGTTCTGTCACTGGGGTCGGCTCTGAGAGTTTATAACCTGGCCCCACTTCCAGCTTGCTCCCTCTGCTTCCTGACTGTGGTTGTGTTCTCTTAGCTCTCTGTTTACTCTGCAGCTTGCTGTCTTAACTCCCAAGCAGCATGGACTTCTATGGCCTTGGAACTATAGGCTAAAATAGTTCCAAGTCTATAATATGGACTTGGTCACCATGTTTTATCAGTGACAGAGAGTAAATATCACACTCTTCAAAGCTCATCTGGGTCACCACAGTGTTGTCACCCACTCATCCTCATGTGTATCCTCATAGTTACATCACTTTTCCGAGTCCATAGGTTATGGATAGAGTAGCAGGCCCATGTGCATGCCCAACAGAAGACTGAAAGCAGGAACAAGAACTGACAAAAGGAACATGTTTGTTTTCTTGCAAAGACACATCCCGTAAATTAATGTTTCAGTCATTTTCCATGTAGCACGTGTACCAAGATGCTCAATAGAAACTGGAATCTGAGGTAATACTAAATCCTTCATAGATTATGTATGTGGTCATACATACATGCATGCATGCATATATGTATATATATATACATATATAGTATACATATATCTATACATACATCTACACATACATATATATATATCTATGCATACACATATAATACATATATATGTATGATAAAATTTAACTTCCAAATTTATCACAGTAAGGGGTTAACAATGGTAAAACGGAACAGTCATAACACTATAATGTAACAAGCAATTTAAAACATAAGAACTGTTTCTTGCATTTTCTATTTAATATTGTTTGGGCTATAGTTGACCATAGACAACTACAGAAAATAAAAACTACAGAATTTGAAAAACACATAGCAGAGAACTGGACTCACTTCATAAGCCAAAGTTAATCATGTTGCCTTAAGTCTATAGGGTTTTTTGGGAGGAGGGGGAAATGCATGTGTGAGCGCATTGCACATGTGTGCAGCTCATGGTTCTATGCATGTGTGAGCGCACTGCACATGTGTGCAGCTCATGTTCTATGCATGTGTGAGCACATTGCACATGTGTGCAGCTCATGGTTCTATGCATATGTGTGCAGCTCATGGTTATATGCATAGGAAATGTATTCATTCATGTGTTTAGCAACATACACCATGTTGAGGCCAGAGGATAGTGCCAGGTGTCTTCTTCAATCTTTTTACCTTATCTCTTAGATAGAGTCTTTCACTGAACCTGAAGCTTGCTATTTTTGACTACACTATTGGCTAGCAAGCTCCTATGATCCACCTTATCTCCATCCTGAAACGCTGGGGTTACAGGTCCACATTGTTACTTATACCTCTATATAAGTGTTGGAGATTTGAACTCAAGTCTTTCACTATGTGATTCCTTATTCACCAAACCATCACCCTACACCCTAAATCTATCTTTATAATCTTTCTTCTTAAATTAGAATTTACATCTGAACTTTGGCATACTCGCTGCAAATGAATAAAGTTAATTTTATGTCAGTATTTTGCTCCCGGCAAACATTTCAGAATGTTTCTGCAAATCTGATCATTGGGAGACAAGATGACAAAAGAACCATTTCTGGCAAGATGCTACCAACCTACACAGCTTTTAGCTCAAGAATATTTGCCTTTGGAGATATCATAAAGAACTGCTATTTGGGGTTCTTTTCAAACAAACAGACCATGATGTTTTCAGAGTGAGAGTATAGATTCCTTTTTCTGGGAAACGTGCCTGTACAGACAGAAGAAGTGTACTAGCTACACAATTTGACAGATCAATGATGGTACCTGTTTCCTGTTAACAATCCTAATTGTGTGGTTTTTCCTTCCTTCCTTCTTTCCTTCCTTTTTGAATTTATACTGTGTCTTCTTGGCATGGTTTTGTGTAGGCTTGCCTTAACTTCCTTTGTAGCTGAGGCAATGCTGGACTTTTCACCTTCCTGCCTTTGCCACCAATGTGCTGCCCCACCATGTCCCATTCACACAGTGCTGGGGATGAAATCCAGGGCTTTGTGCAGGATAGGCAAGCATTCTGCCAACTGTGCTGCACCCAAGCCTGGCTGTTTTCTGATGCCCATTTGCTCATCAGTTGTTGTATAAATGTACAACTATTTCAAAATATAGAATGGACAGGTCTACATTGTCAGATATGCCTGGCTCACATTCTCTTCATATAATGCTTATACTGGTAGAATATAATAACCCAATGGGCACTGACTTTTTTTTTTTAACACTGAAGATAAAACCAAATTGCTTATGATAATAGATTGAATTAGTGTGCTTTGTGTAGTACTTTGGGTTTTTATGTGATTAATACAAGTGGCTACTTAGTATCTTGTTAGATTATAGTTCTATAGTTCTGATATGAAATTTCAAATATAATTTGTTTCTTAGAAATACCAGACACAGGTAACATTTTTTACAGCCTTAAAAATTATAGCATTTATCTTCTTTTACCATCTTGCCTTTTTTTGATGTTTACTTGTAGAAATTTTTATTTTTGGTTATCACACAGCTTTATCCCCATGAACCACCTAAAACCAGTCTAACTTAATGCAACTTAAGAGATCTTCTTGGCTCTAAACTACATGTAGCCAGGCGATTATGAAACTATATTTAGCAAAGCCAATTCCACTGCAGGTGTTATTAGCAGAGGTGGCACACTCCCCTGGTGATGGGCCATGGCAGCAAACTCAACCCAGAAGTCCTCTGGGATGCCAGACATGGATTTCTCTCGCTGTTCCTAAATAGCCTTGGTATGTGACCAAAGTGATTAGAGCCATTTTAAATATGAACTGGGTGTGGTTGGGCATCTCGAAGGAGGGTAGGCAGGAAGGTTCAGCCTGGGCCCTATCCTTGACTTATCTTTCTTGTTGGATGAACTTGAGAATGGCTAGAGTACTTCTTAGAAGTAGGTCTGGTATCTTGGTATTGGACTGCTGATGGGGGCCTTGGTTGTGTCAATGTGGCTTACTAGGACCCAGCCTCTCCCTTGACATACAGAAATCCTGCAGATCTAGTCCACACACTGAGCTCCATATGCTACTCAGTCATTTCAACAATAATTCTTCCTCAGTTCATTGGAAGGTCCTGTGTCCTGGGTTAATTAATGTATGGACTAAACTGATGTGATACAGAGGAGGAGCAGGCCTGGAAATGAAGCTGAGCACTGGAGCGCTAGCATGCATGAGTGAGGTACTAGGCTGAAGCCCTAGGAGCACATAAGTGCCCAGAGAGTCAGATTTTAGTGACTATGGCCAGGTGCTCTCATACCACACCCTGCTGATCTGTACCCCCACCAAACCTGACCAGAGGAGTGTCAGGTTTGTCTGGTCATCATTGTTTGTCACAGAAAAAAGTGATGTAAACAAGCCAAGTCCTCATCGTAGGCAAATGACATGGAAGGGAAATTATGCCAATCACTTCTGCTCAAAATCTGTCAGTGAAACCTTACTTATGTGGCACCTATGGCTTCAGAAGAGGTTTGGGAACAGTCTTTCAGTGGGTGACCATGTGCAGAGATGATCTTAGTCACTATGGAACTGGGAAGAATGAGGAATGGGGACTGCCTAGAATTCTGCTAATAATGGCTCTAAGATTATGTCATCCAAAGTCTGTTCTCCAGGGGAAAGGATATCAGAAATATTAGCACCCTTAAAATGAGAGGCCTTATTTTCTAGAGAACCTAGAGATATTAAAGAGGAACACAAGCTAGGGGTATTGCTTGGTTTGGAGCATGCACAAAAGCCTGAGACTGGTCCCAAAACCTGCTAAACTAGGTGCAAGTGGCACAGTCCTGTAACCCCAGCATTTGGGAGGCAGGGGGAGGCAGATCTGGAGTTCAAGGGCATCCAAGCCTACATAGCAAAGTCCTGGCTAGCCTGGGATACATGAGAGACTGTCTCAAAAAGAAAAAGAAAAAAGCCTTCCTCTTACATTTCAGGAAAGCCAAATGGTCTCCATTTGTTTTGGACAAATGGCTGATTATTCTGAAGCCATTCACAGCGGTAATGGGAATCTAGGCTTTTGCCCTTATATACTGTCCAGATGGTTAATCAGCCACATCTTGTCTTTCCTTTCAGGATACACTTGAGATGTGTTCCAAGGATCAGGAGTTTAAAAGCATCCTCTTCTCTCTGTGCTACTTCCATGCCTCTGTGGCAGGGAGACTGAGGTTTGGTCCCCAGGGCTGGAGCCGAAGCTATCCTTTCAGTCTGGGAGACCTGACCATCTGCACCAACATTCTCTACAACTACTTAGAGGCAAACCCTAACGTAAGTGCTGTGGTCATTAACCCCCTCCAAGCAGTGCATGGAATCTGCCAGTCTTTAGGAGCTAACAGAATGGACCACAGTTTCTCTTGTGAAGCTATTATTGAAACAGCCAACACTACATAAGCATTGTCTGCCAAGTGTGAAAATAAACCAGAGTAAAAGTTTTCATAAGGCAGGCTAAAGCAGTTCTACACCAGTAGCTTATGCAAAAAAAAAAAAAAAAAAAAAAAAAATGTCCTTCATTATGTTAACAAAAACAGTGGTTTACATGTGCATCTATGCCAGATTCATTAGGCAGGTAATGAAGCATTTGCACAAATGTAATTACATCCAGCAGTTCTGACAGTTCATAACACTGCATTAATAATCACCACAATTAGTTCTGATGATGGAAGCAATTTACAGTGCGTCACATGTATCAATAATGGTGCATTTCCTGCATATGTCATTATTATGTATTAGAAATGCCACCTTGTTGTGACTTTCTCAGTAATATTCACCTTGATTTGAAGTTAAAGGGAGATGGATGATTGTATCCTGGAACTAAAATGCATTTTCAGACTGGTGTGGGAAAGCCTCATTGAGAAAGGGCTGTGTGAACTCTCAAACCACTAGATTGGGCTGCAGAAGAGAACATCAGGTCCTAAGGAGGGCTGAGCCAGCATCATCTCCACAAGGGAACTTTTTCCATTAAGTGACATCAGTAGGTATGTTTATCAAACCAATCAGAGGCTGTCTATAATGTACCTTTATAGCCTCCTATTCACATTTCTAATAAAACAATGGCTTATTGCTCTTTTGGTAACCATTGTTACAGGTTTTCCACAGTGTTTTCTTAGGTTTGCGAGGCAGCTTGATTGCTATGACAGTATACACACACACAACATATATGAGGGGTGCCTTTTCCCCAGAGCCGTACCCTGAGTGTGTTATTTCACAGTAACTGGGTTTATCAGGGTGCCTTTTCCCCAGAGCCGTACCCTGAGTTATTTCACAGTAACTGGGTTTTCCATCTTTCTGATCAGTGCTCTCATCCTTTTTCCTTCTTTGACTGGTTGTCTTGTTTGTTTTTGTTTTGAGTTTTTACTTTATTATTATAGCTATTATTATTATTACTATTATTATTAATTATTATTTTAGTACTAGAGACTGAATTTAAGGCTCCATGCATGCTAGGCAAGGGCATTACCACTGAGATACATCCTCAGCCCTACTTTGAGATAAGGCTTCATTATGTTGGCTGTCCAGGCTTGGCTTTGAACTCACTCTATAGCCCAGGCTGGCTTGAATTTGAGGCTCTCTTGCCTTGGGCTCCTGGATAGCTAAGATTATAGGCCCACTCTACCAGGCTGATCTCAGCATGTTTTGTGTAAACTATTACACACACAATTATTCTAATAATTCTGAGGGAAGGAACAGACCAGTTAATACTTCCACTGACATCCTTTGTGACTGTCCATGAGTCTGGATCCAGGTGGGCAGTCCTCTGTCAGCTGAGCTTTGTACACAATAGAGGCAGACAAGGAGGGGAGAAACGAGAGAAGGTTGTGCTCATCTCCGGCCTTCACGGCAGCACCACAGGTGGTCGGGTAAACTGCACTGTTCTTCTGTGGCTCAAGGGTCAACATAGCTATGCGTGTATAACCTGTCATGTCTGATAAATTGACCAGTCATTTGCCACATATTACAATGCAAGTTTTCAATCTGGGAATGAATTTAACATTCACATACTATTTGGTTATACAAGGTGCTCTCGTAGTAGATATATCTCTGTTGCTGAAATAAAACTCTGTGGCCAAGATAACTTAGAGACAGCATGGCAGAAAGTAGCAAGCATTGCTGCAGAAGCAGGAAGCTGAGAGGTAACATCTCACCATGAGCATGAAGCAGAGAATGAAGACTGGAGACAGGCAAGGCTTTTTATCTTAAAGCTCACCCCCAGAAATCCAGTGGTGTTACTCCCTCCAGCAGGGCTAGACCTCCTAACCCTCCCATCACCACAGCTCCTTACAAGAAGGTATTAAAAGACAGTGGTTATGGGTTTGGGAGACAGCTCAACCACTAAAGTGCTTGCTTGCTACATGAGGACTCAAGTTCCACTCCTCAGTGTAAGGATAAAAAGCTACATGCCTATGATCATGGTGCTGGAAAGCTAGGTAGGTAGATGTCTAGAGCTCCTGTAGCCAGCCAATCTGTGAGCTACAAGCTAAGTGAGAGGCCCTGGCTCTAATAAAAAAACATCATGGTAATATTAATCGAGAATACCTGATTTCAACCTCTGGTCTCAACATGTGTACATGTGTGTGCAAACTGTACACACCTGTGTCCAACATGTCCTCCCCACACAAGGTTTTTTTTTTTTTTAAGAACAAAGATTAAGCTTTAGGAGGAAAAGTCAATTATTGAAAAGAACAGACCTAGGTGATTAAAATTATGAGGGAAGTATATATTGACTACTGACACACAGGGCATTCATTCAATCTGAATGGGACATACAGGTAAATCTGTTCCTATTCAATTCTGCTCTGTAAAAGGTATCTGTGGCATGACTGGGAGGGCCTGTAGTTAGCTGCTTCTTGCATTTCTCATTCCTATCAAACTGCCTTAAGAGAAAGATACATTTTAGGTTCATTTCTTCAAATGTGAATGAACTTGTAGCAAGTACATTGGAATGGCCTTAGCAATTTGACTCGTTCTGTTCTGTCACATCATGCCACAGGGAAGGCTATAATTACGATTTTACTTGAACCGTCGGAAAGCAATAGACTGCCACCAGGGGTACAAAGGTTCCTGTCTAGAAAGGCTTCATCACAAACTGGCATGTTTTGCAAACCCAGAGGAAGGGAAGGGGTAGCAGAAAGAGGCTTGAACTCTGTGAAGGAGATACACTGAACAAAACATAGTATGGTAGTCACTGCCCTCAGAACAGCCTCATGCCTGGTCTTTGCAAAACTGATGGGAATCAAATAGACTTCAAATATAAATTGTCTACCTGAGTCACATAGTAAAGACTTTAGATGAGGCGATGATGAGTCTTGAGGTGGGGTATCAACTGGACTCACCTGAGAAGAGGGAAGCTCAATAGAAGAACTGCCTCCAGTTTGATTGACAGGTTGAGCTGCGGGCACACCTTGGAAGCATCTTCTTCACAGGAGATTGGTGGGGGTGGGGATTCTGCCTACTGTTTTCAGAGCTACCCCTAGGCAGGTAGGCCTGGACTACATACAATAAGTGGCTGAGCAACCCAAAAAGCATCCTTCCTGCATGATTTCTCCTTCAGTTCCAGCCCTGTCTTCCCTTCATGGTAGAGTATCACCTAAAGGCTTAATAAACCCATTCAATCCCCCAAGTTGGACTTGGTCAATGTATTATTACGGCAATAAAAACTGAAGTAGGATTGGTAAAGATCTTTTCCCAATTTGTTGGTTGCCATTTTGTCTTACTGACAGTGTCCTTTGCCTTACAAAAGCTTTGCAATTTTATGAGGTTCCACTTGTCAATTCTTGATCTTAGAGCATAAGCTACTGGTGTTCTGTTCAGGAAAATTTCCCCTGTGCCCATCTGTTCAAGACTTTTCCCCACTTTCTCTTCTATTAGATTTAGTGTATCTGGTTTTATGTGGAGGTCCTTGATCCACTTGGACTTGAGCTTTGTACAAGGAGATGAGAATGGATCAATTTGCATTCTTCTACATGTTAACCGGCAGTTGAGACAGCACCATTTGTTGAAAATGCTGTCTTTTTTCACTGGATGGTTTTAGCTTCCTTGTCAAAGATCAAATGACCATAGTTGTATGGGTTCATTTCTGGGTCTTCAATTCTGTTCCACTGATCTACCTGCCTGTCACTGTGCCAATACCATGCAGTTTTATCACTATGGCTCTGTAGTATAGCTTGAGGTCCGGGATGGTGATTCCACCAGAAGTTCTTTTATTGTTGAGA
This sequence comes from Mastomys coucha, assembly GCF_008632895.1. NCBI lineage: Eukaryota > Metazoa > Chordata > Mammalia > Rodentia > Muridae > Mastomys > Mastomys coucha. Next base: position 130,746,475 of record NW_022196912.1, on the reverse strand, counting down.
ATAGTTTTCACTATCTTGGGATTTTTGTTATTCCAAATGAATTTGAGAATTTCTCTTTCTAACTGTGAAGAATTGAGTTGGAATTTTGATGGGGATTGCATTGAATCTATAGATTGCTTTCAGCAAGATGACTATTTTTACTTTATCAGTTCTTCCAATCATGAGCATAGGAGATCTATCTTCTGAGGTCTTCTATTTCTTTCTTCAGAGACTTGAAGTTCTTGTCATTACAGATCTTCCACTTCCTTGGTCAGAGTCACACCAAGGTATTTTATATTATTTGTGACTATTCCTAATTTCTTTCTCAGCCTATGAGTATAGGAAGGCTACTGATTTGTTTGAGTGAATTTTATATCCAGCCACGTTGCTGAAGTTGTTTATCAGTTGTAGGAGTTCTCTGGTAGAATTTTTGGGGTCACTTAAGTATACTATCATATCATCTGCAAATAGTGATATTCTGACCTCTTCCCTTCCAATTTGTATCCCTTTGATCTCCTTTTGTTGCCTAATTGCTCTGGCTAGGACTTCAAGTACAATATTGAATAGGTAGGGAGAGAGTGGGCAGCCTTGTCTAGTCCCTGATTTTAGTGGGATTCCTCAATGTCCAATATATACAAAAAACTCAAGAAGTTAGACTCCAGAGAACCAAATAACCATATTAAAAATGGGGAACAGAGCTAAACAGAGAATTCTCAATAAGGAAACACGAATAGCTGAAAAGCACCTAAAGAAAGGCTCAACATCCTTAGTCATCAGGGAAATGCAAGTCAAAACAACCCTGAGATTCCACCTCACACCAGTCAGAATGGCTAAGATCAAAAATTCATGTTACAGCATCATGCAGATGCTGGTGAGGATGTGGAGAAAGGAACACTCCTACATTGCTGGTGGGATTGCAAGCTGGTACAAGCACTCTGGAAATCTGTCTAGCGGTTCCTCAGGAAATTGGACATAATACTACCTGAGGACCCAGCTATACCACTCCTGAGCATATACCCAGAAGATTCTCCAACATGTAATAAGAACATATACTCTCCTATGTTCATAGCAGCCTTATTTATAATAGCCAGAAGCTGGAAAGAACCCTGATGTCCCTCAACAGAGGAATGGATACAAAAAAATGTGGTACATTTACACAATGGAATACTACTCAGATATTAAAAACAATGACTTCATGAAATTCATAGGCAAATGTTTGGAACTAGAAAATATCATCCTGAGTGAGGTAACTCAGTCACAAAAGAATATACATAGTATGTACTTACTGATAAGTAGATATTAGGCAAAGAACATGGAATACCCATGATACAACTCATGGACCACATTAAGCTCAAGAGGAAGGAAGACCAAAGAGAGGATGCTTCAGTCCTACTTAGAAGGGGGAACAAAGTAATCAAGGGAAGTAGAGGGTTGAAGGGACTTGGGAGAAAGAAGATTGGGGAGGGGGAGAAGAAGAATCATGTTTGGGAGGAAATGGAGGAGATGTACAGACAGCAGGAAATTGAACAGAGATGTGTAGCAATGGGGGATGGAGAACTGGGAGTAGCAACCAGATAGTCCCAGCTGCCAGGAAAGCAAGAGCCTCCCAGGACCCCACAAGGATGACATAAGCTGAAATACCCCACAAAAGGAGGGAGAACCTGTCGAGGCCATAACCAGAGGTTAGGCATGGCCCCCCAGTTGAGCAATGGAGCCACTCACCCATCTTCAAAATGTTAACCCAGAATTGCTCCTGTCTAAAAGAAATACAGGGACAAAGAGTGGAGCAGAGACTGAAGGAAAGGCCATCCATAGACTGCCCTACCTGGGGATCCATCCCACATGCAGATACCAAACCCAGACACTATTGTGGATGCCAAGAAGTGCTTGCAGGAGCACTGATACAGCTATCTCCTCAGAGACTCTGCCAGATTCTGACCAATACAGATGCAGATGTACACAGCCAAACTCAGTACACATTAAACTGAGTGCGGGGACCCCTATGGGGAAGTTAGGGCTATAGGAGCTGAAGGGGTTTGCAACCTCATAGGAAGAACAATAATATCAACCAACCAGACCCCCCAAAGCTCTCAGGGACTAAACCACCAACCAAACTGTACACAGGGTGTACCCATGGCTCCAGCTGGGTATGTATGCCTTATCTGGCATCACTGGGAGGGGATCCCCTTGGACCAGTGGAGGCTTGATGACCCAGAATAGAGGAACGCTATACCACTGAGGCAGGAGTGTGGGGAGGGAGCACCCTCCTAGAGGCAGGGGGAAAAAGGAGGGGATATGGGGTTTGTGGAGGGAAAACTGGGAAGGGGGATAACATTTGAAATGTAAATTAATAAAATAACCAATAAAAAGTTGAAAAAGAAAACTAAAGTAGGCCAGCAGCCAAGACTGGAAAGTGCTGAGAAAACATGTCAGGAGTTTCAGATGAAATTCCAATATACAAATGTCCCTCATAACCTGTTACAAAGATGACTCCGTTTCCTCTAAAATCTACAGTAAAGTGTGGTGTTGCTGGGCTTTGTCAAATTTATTAGAATACACTGAAAATAATTCTCTTAAGAAGTTCTACATAAAGACTTAAAAGACAGATCCACACTGGTTTTAGCCTTGGTTGACAGGGTCATAATAGGGCAGTTGGGGTAAAGGGGCTTGTACTCTTGGCTAGCCAGCTAGGGCAGATACTCTAGGTCTGGAAGTGAGCATTCGTGTGGCATTGTCAACTTGACACATTCTAGAAGCACCTGGCATAAGAGTCTCAGTGAGGGGCTGTTTAGATTAGGTTGGCCTGGGAGTGTGTCTGTGGGGAATTATCTCAGCTGGCCTCATTGAGCCGGGAAGACTTGGCCTGCACGTGGGCAGCAGCATCCTTTCATGGGCCAGGCCCTGGGCTGTACAAGGCGTAGAGAAGATCAACATGGCCAAATTAAATTATTCACCTCTGATCTGTGGACATGATATGGTGAGGTGCTTCACCTTCCTGCCACCATGACTAACCCAAAATGACAAACTTGAAATTGTGCACCGGAGCTGCCATTGCTTCTGTTTAGATATTCTGTCACACCAACAGGAAAGGAAACTCTAAGACATGTGTTTTTCCCCCAGGTACCATGGGAAGACCTCCGTTACCTCTTTGGGGAGGTCATGTATGGGGGCCACATCACAGATGCCTGGGATCGCAAACTATGCCGAGTATATCTAGAAGAATTCATGAATCCATCTCTGGTAAAATATTTTAGAACTTACTTCATTGAGGAAAAAAAATTCCGATAAGAAATTTTCACTTTATGTTTTACTATATATGTAATTCTTAAGTGTTTCTAAGGATGCTGGCCTTTTTATAAATGTTCACATTCCTATTCCTTTTGGAGGTTTGGGAAATTATTAAGTATAGACCTACTAGATTTTCATAATATCCCTGTGAACTGGGCTGAGATGATGCTGTTTCTCCATTGTACAGATGGACACAATGAGGCCCAGTGACTAGCCCCAGATCTCTCAATGATTGTGCCCACACGCCCACCAGAATATGAATCCTGTGATCTCACCCCAGGGCTCATTTTACTATCTTTGTTGTTATTGTTTTGCCTTCTTGTATAAATCATAAACTAGTCTATAATTTTATCAGTAACATTGGGTTACTTAGTATATGTTCAGAGAAACTATGGCACTTAGGTCTGTAAGGTGATGGACTCAATGGCTTGACAGAATCCATGTAAACCTAGATTAGAATTTCTAACTGGAGCATTGAGATGGCTTAGTGTTAAAGGTGCTTACACACAAACTGCTCCATGTATGTGCATGAGGGCACACTCACACAACATACACTACTACACACACACACACACACACACACACACACACACCAATGAACAAATATAACAAGAACACCTTATATAGTTCATAGGTAAATAGTTACAATTTTCAATTTAAAATAATGTCTATTAATATGGTAAAACAATGGGAAGGAATATCAACCACATGTGATGTGATGAACTTACTTGATTTTTCCTTCAAACAAGCTGAAAAAAATAAAAAGAGCTGGGCGTTGTGGCGCACGCCTTTAATCCCAGCACTTGGGAGGCAGAGGCAGGCGGATTTCTAAGTTCGAGGCCAGCCTGGTCTACAGAGTGAGTTCCAGGACAGCCAGGGCTACAGAGAAACCCTGTCTTGAAAAACCAAAAAATAAATAAATAAATAAAAATAAAAATAAAAAAATAAAAAAATAATAAAAATAAAAAAAAATAAAAAGAAAATGAAAAAAGAAAAAAAGATAAAACAAGGGCTGGAGAAGTGGCTCAGGGATTAAAAGCATGGACTGTTTTCAACAAAAACCTGACTTCAGCTTCTAGTCAGGTGGCTCAGAGCAGCTCTGAGTTCCATGGGATCTGACATTCTCTCCTGGCCTCCTCTGACACTCATGCTTATCTTGGCATTCTTCTACACAGAAATACATGCATAATTAAAAATAAAATCTTTTTTTAAAAATAAAATCATTAGCCTGGCAGTGGTGCTGCATGCCTTTAATCCCAGTACTTAGGAAGTAGAGAAATGGATTTCTGTGAGTTTGAGGTCAGCCTTCTCTAAAGAGAGTTCTAGGACAACCAAAGCCACATAGAGAAACTCTGTCTTGAAAAACAAACAAAACAAAACAAAACAACAACAACAACAAAGAAATTATTACTACTATAGTATTGTAGGGCTCCTGTTGTTTTATGTGTGATAATAAAGCAATATAAAAAGGTTTTAAAATAAAGAACAACATAGTAATCCTCACTACTCCTACGAGAAAGGGGTAGTTTACCACTGGCAAAATCTTAAGACCAAACATCTTGTTTCACATAGAATTAACCCCATGTCCATGTCAAATGCTAGGCTGGCTGAGGTTTCTGGTGAATGTGCTTGGTTCTTGTACTATAGATGCTGAGGTGGTAGCTCGCTTGCTATTGCTCACTTGCTCTCTCAAATGCTATTCAAGCTTGCTATGACAATACCTCATAACCAAGACAACATATAAAAGAAAACATTCAACTGGGTTTACAGTTTCAGTGTTAAGAGTCCATGATGGCAGAGTAAATCATTGCAGCAGGAACTGCCAAGAGGTCATACACCGATCTACAAGAAAGAAGCAGAGACTAAATCAAAATAGCATACACACACACACACACACACACACACACACACACCCTCAAAGCCTGCCCCAGTAACACACTTCCCCCAGCAAGGGTACATACATCTCCTAAGATTCTCCACACAGCCACCAAGTGGAGATCAAGTATTCAAACATGGCCTATAGCCATTCCCCTCCAAACCACAAGAGCCATTTTCTAGTTATTTCTTGAAAGTTCAAAGATACTTGGGTTAATGGGCTTCCCATAATCATGACATATGACCTGAGATAAACAAACTTTATAGGAGACACAACTTATTTGGGCCCATGGCTAAGAAGTTGTAATCTCCATCTGAGTGGGTAATGGTCAGTCTACATGAATGTGGAAGCACATGGCTTAGGAGGTATGTTTGCTTCTTCGTGGCAAATGAAGAAAAAAAGAAGAGATCAGAAGTCCCAATGTCCTCTTAAGAACATGCCTCTGATGATCTCATTTCTTCCCACTGGACTCCAACCTCCTAAAATTCTACAACCTCCTAAGAGTGCCACAGACTAGTGACATTCACAGGAGTCTTGGGATAGTACTTTCAAGCCATGGCAACACCTATACCATCTAAATTGACCAGGCATTGCCATAGACACTAACTTGTTTTAGAGCAGTGCTGGAAGAGCATACTGTTGTTTATGTTTGGTCCTGGTAATCTGAGTAAGCTTCTATTCACAGCTTTTCTAAATGCTTCTCAGAGAAGCTGTGCAGACTTGATCACTAGTCTATTTTGAGACCTTACATAACCATGTACCAGGAAAAGTGTATTTGAGTCTAGTAATTGACATTGTAATGGACACTGAATGTTTCTTACTTCTTTAAATAGCATTAACAACAGAACATAGCACTTTCTCCTCTGTGACCATCCTTTATGTCCTCCTTAGATTCAAAGTCTCCCAGTCTTTCTCTCTCCTAATGAGCAGGATTTCACATGTCAGAAAGATACTTTCAATTCAGCACTATCAGAAGTTGCTCCTCAGAAGTGGTCTGGGAGCAAGTTTCCATGGAGACATGGAGCATCAACAGTGCTGCAGAGCCACCTTTGCAGAGCCTATTTCTCTGAAGGATGGTAGAGGGTACGGGCTGAGCAGGAAGCTGAGGGGTAGCCCCTTCCTGGCTCTGGCCTGTTGCTAAGCGTGGAATTACTGGTCCAAGAAATATTTCATTAGCCTTTACAAGGCTGGACTCCCACTCAAATGATTGTAGAATAAATATAGGTGATGAAACCTGAGGCGGGCATTGCTGGTGTGGAAGAGCCCTTTAGAAATGTAGGTGCACAGCCTTCCCTCTGGATCTGATGAGGTTCTGGGGTGTAGACACTTCATTCATAAGCTGCCATAGTCACCAAGCAGTGCTACCATTATCTCTCCAGGGACATGAATGCACTTGCTGACTTCATGTCAAAGGCTACACATCAGGTTATTTTATTCTCATACAAATGTTTCTTGCTCAAGCTGCTAACATGATCTAATGCTTCAGCATCTACAGGACATCTTTCTGACCCTTCTCTTATCAGTTAATACAAGTTACAAATTAATAGTTGCTACTTTGAAACACGATTTAAAAAAAAAAAAGGGAGCCCATGAATTGACCAGGTTGAAAAATCTTACTGTGTTCAGATCTGGCCATTCAGTGATGTCTCAATGTTAGGAGGATGAGCTTCCTGTTGGATAGATGAGCTGTCTAGTGGGAAGGCACCTTCAAGAGCTTTTGAGTAACATTAAGGAAAAATATCATTTTCTCATATAACACAAACATTTGGCAGTGCCAAATAACAAATATGGTATACTACTTTTGGGAAAGGAGGCCCCAGGTCACCTGAAAGTTAGCATATAGTGCCAACTATTTGAATGATACAGGTAATAATTAGGAATCCAGTCTTAAGGTAGAAAAGCAAGCTCTTGGGGGCCAAATTCAAACTCTTAAATTTATTCTAGTGTCTGACTTATTACCGAGTTCCCCTGAACAGTAGTTGTATCATCTATGAAACAAGAATGTCCAACTCAAGAGTTTATTGTCAGGTTAGACACTGACATGATACCAAAACAATGTGCTTATAGATGAGGAATCTTTTTATTATGAAGTATACAGTTTTGCAATATGTATTTCTTGCTCAGCTGTGCCCTACTCTGAAAAAAAAGGTTTTGTTTTTATTTTTACATATATGGATATTTTGTCTACTTTTATGTCTGCGGACCACATGCATGCCATACTTGTGAAGCCAGAAAAGGATATTGGATCTCCTGAGATTGGAGTTACAAACAACTGTAATTTGCTATGTGGGTGCTGGAATCAAACCCAGGACCTCTAAAAGAGCAGCCAGGGCCATTCCCTACTGACCCATGCCTCAAGCTTGTGCACAACTTTCTGCTGAGAGATAGAGAACATTTATTAAGAACCTGGGCCACAGAAGGGCCAGTCAGTGCCGTCCAGGTGATATGTGTAATCCACAACAGTCCTGAAGGACAGGTATTACCACTTATTTAAGCAATAGAGGAATACTCTCAGAGATTTAAAATAAAAAAAATTTAAAACCTGGCAGGCAAGGAGTGGAGCTTGGATTTAAAAGGCCAGCCCTGTTCTGCTGGAACTGTGTTAGATAGAGCACTGCTCCATTTGTGGTTGGTGTAAAGGCTGCCTTAGCAGTGAGGTGGTGCCTGTACTTGGTTTTGTGTACTCTGTGAATGAGGGATGATCCAGGATACCATTGTTCCAGCTGTTACTCAATTCCAGTCCAGCTTCATGCAAGACACCCCTGCACCTTGGGTTAGCTGTCAGACACACTATGGAGAAAATTACACTTATGGAGTGAGATTTTCAGCTCTAAAGAGAACCTGATGATGGGCTCCACATTTGAGTAATTTCCAAAACTCCCAACAACACTCAGCCATTGCACTTTAGACCCAAAAGGCTGTGTGGCAATGTGTTTGTTTAGACTTGCACTGGATTAGGAACATCTCACCATTACTAAGACTATTTGGCAAAGCAGGTATATGGTTGGGTTTTTACTGAATTCTAGAAAACACAGTATGAAAACAAAGAACAATAGTCCTGTTGTGCTGGCATGGTTACTGGGTTTTCTAGCTCCCAATACCTGCACATGCTAATGTCTGATCCGATTCCTGCCAAGATGAACTCAGGTCACAATTACGTGCTATGGAAGTCTGATATGTCTGTGCATGGTTCCATTGGTTCTTAAAATTTTAGTGAGATACAATTTTCCAACTTCTGGTTTGGCTTATTATCATATTGTTTCTGTGAAGTCTGTATACAGATTTTGTGCTACCTAAGGGTTAGGCTGCTGGGTCAGTTGGTGACTATGGTTATTGCTTGTAGAAACCACAAAACTCTTTCCACCAACGTGTAAAGGTTCTGTTTTCTTTACATCCTCACCAACACTGCTATAATTCACATTCTTTACTCTAGTTTTGATGGGATCATACCAAGCATCTTGTCATGTGTTCATTAGACATTTTTTATTTATTTTCTTAGGAGAAATATTTGTTGAGAATGGGTTAATTCCTTGAGAATTTAGAATATCTTCTCAAATAGCCCTCCAGTTGAAGGGGGAAAAAAGTCGCCATTGTGGAGAACTACAGTTAGGGCCCCATCAGCAGGAAGCACGTTTCCCAATAGCCCTTCTGTGGAAAGGTTGAATCTGAATCAGGAATTTAGAAATGGCTCTAGTGATGAAGGGTGCTTGTTTTGCATCATGTGTACTGAAATTCAGACACCAGCACCTAAGGAACAAACAAAAACCAGTACTTACAGAACTTGTGAAGAGGGTGCAGAGGAAGGACTGTTGAGGGTGTCTGGTCTCTATTCCAATGGAGACTTGAGCCCAGTTTCTTGAAAAGACCCTACCTCAGAGGAACAGGCAGAGTGACTGAAGAGGATGCCCAGTGTCGTCTTCAGCCTCTGAACATGACTGCACACATGCATACCCATGTTATGTGTACATGTGTACAGACAGGTTTGTTAACCAAAGTGGGATAAAAGCCAGTTAGGATAAACTCATCCAAACAGAACTTTGTTCTCTACAAACCAGGGCTTGATTTTTTTTCCCATTAGTACTGACATGGAGATGAAAGAACTTTTAAAAGCTGCAGTTCAATTTACCCTTCAGAGAATTTCAAGGGCAGAAAATCAAGCCCTCAGGGATTTGGATATTTGACTGCAACTGGGTAGTACCACTGGGCTGGAACCTGGTCAGTATTTTGACAGAAGATGACTAAGTGGTCTGTTTGCAGAGTAGGGAATAAAATTTTCATGCTGGTCAAGTAGGACAGCAGCAAATGAGGGAAAGAGGTATCACTTATCATCCTTAATGGCCTGGTTGCCTTAAGAAGTTACAACCTTGCCAGCCATAGTGGTGCACGCCTGTTATCCTAGCAAATGGGAGACAGCAGGGATAGAAGTTGGAGGCCACATAGCAAGATCTTATCTAAAAACAATTTTTAAAAAACAGCCTCCCCCAATAAATAGATAATAGTGTTTGTTTCCAGCTTCATCAGTAAAATGGATCTCATGGTCACAGCTTGGCCACCCTGGCTGTAAGAGTTTACAAGTCTCCAACACCAAGGCACAGAACAGGCTTTCCAGGTCTGTGGATCTCTCTAACCTAGAAGACATGGCTATTCTGTGCACATCTTGGTTTGTCTTGAAGGCACAACAACCCACAAAGTATCCAAACCTCAATTCTCACTTTAATACTAAAAGTCTGGGGAGGAAGGTGTAGTTGGTAACACTTGGGTCCCCTTAATTTTAAAGAGAGCCCAAACAACTCCTGTTCCTTTTATGTTAAGGTTTTACTTGAGAGAGGGAGGGACTCTGTCTGTGTACTTGTCTCTGTACCTGTCTTGTCTGTCTGTCTGTCTGTCTCTCTGCCTGCCTGCCTGTTTGAATAGATAATGATGGTAAGTTTAATTCCATTGTGCACTTTAGTTTGGGACATTGAGTTTGATCACATTTAAATTTCATTTGTTCTTTATAAGTAAATAGGAAATGATCAATATGGACAAAGCAAGTCTGGGATGGTGATGGTGGTGAGGTAATTCCCTTTGTTCCTTCCTCTGGTCAAAGGGTTTACATTTGTTTGTGACACTATGAAAGGTTAGATAATATGAGACTACTCCTGGTACAAAATGAAAATATAAATGCTGACTCAAATATCAGATATGCCCCTGGAGATCAGAGACAGCAGCTGAAAAATCCTACCAAGGATGATATATATATGTGATATGTATATCACAGGGTCTTTACGTCATCGAGGACTGTGTAAGAGAAGAACCAGTCTGCTATTGCTCAGACACAGGACACAGCAGCACAGAGAATCACAGCTACCTCATAGCCTTGAGTTCCTATGAAGGTTTTCTATGTCCAAGGTGATTTGTATTGGGTATTAACCCAAATTCCTAACTGCATAAGTGAAACTCTCCAGGCAACAGTGACGACATGTAGTTCAAGATACATAGCAGCCACAGAGTTTTCAGAAAATGATTTACCAAGTGTAGGCAAAAAAATGCTGTATTTAAGAAAAAAAGGCATTCCCTGGTACATTTAAACGCATGTGGAAACAGAATTCATGGTACAAGAGACCAGGAAAATCAAGAGGTGTTAATGGTGCCTGAGAATCACCTGGGAGAGAGGAATGTGAAATAAAGTAGCTAGAATCTCCTAAGCACTTTACAGTTTGTCACTGGACACACTCAGGTCCATAACTTCTTTGCTTATATTTTAAAGATTACTTTCTTGTGTGCAGATTTGTTATTTCACCTTAGTATTTTAGAAAATATCCCTCTACAGAGAATGCTTACTCTTCCTCAGGCCCCAGTGAAGTAGACAGGCTAGTAAAGTCATTGCTGTGGCCTTTCACTCACCAGGAAGCCATGAACACTTGTCCCATCCATGGATATGAACAGCAGTAACACAGTAAAACTTTGCCCTGGTTTGCCCTTTGGTCCTGGGGAGAGAACATTAATTTCACTCAGTGTCATATGACCTATAAAACAGAAGTCATCCCGACTTTGTTTTTATAAAGTTTGTCTGTTATCCATGATTTGGAGTAGCATTGTGTGAAGACTTTTACACCAGGTATAGTGGCTTTTCACTGCCATGACAAAAGAGCTTTAAAGGGAAAGAAGTGAGTCTGGGGCATGTCAGTCCATGGTTAACTGGTTCCACCAGGAGGAGTTATGTCAGGTATGTCAGTCCATGGTTAACTGGTTCCACCAGGAGGAGTTATGGCAGGTATGTCAGTCTGTGGTTAACTGGTTCCACCAGGAGGAGTTATGGCAGGTATGTCAGTCTGTGGTTAACTGGTTCCACCAGGAGTTATGGCAGGTATGTCAGTCCGTGGTTAACTGGTTCCACCAGGAGGAGTTATGGCAAAGGAAAGCAGAGACAGAGGGCCTAGGGACACACTCTTGAAAAAAATACCTACAAGTGACCCATTTCCTTCAACTAAGCCACATATCCTACAGTTTCCAGAACTTTCTAAAACAGTGCTATCATCTAAGGATGAAGCTGTTTAATATATAAACATGGGGATAATCTTATATCATAATACCAGGGAATTGTATACTGGCATTACTAAAATGAGTTCTGAATTAAGTTTAAATTCAAAACATCTACTTGGTCAAATTAATGACAAGACATCTTGATTTCTTCTCTGGGAGATAGGGATGTTTGAGAATCAGAAGTTGGAACAGGAAGCATCTGCTAATAGGCTGTGATGATGCAGCCATGTTTACTTATTCATAATATGTGTGTATATCACACTACCGCAAACACTGTAAGTTACTGTCCCACAGGGGCACTTTGGAGTCTGTTATCTTCCTAGCATCACTGTGGGACATTTTCATTAGTGTTCTGTGTTCAGGAAGTGAAGACGATGTCTACCTAGCTATAGAATAACTGATGTTTCTTTATGGTTAAAGATTGAGGAAGAACTCATGCTGGCACCAGGGTTTGCAGCCCCTCCCTACTCGGATTATTCTGGTTACCACCAGTACATAGAGGACATGTTGCCTCCAGAAAGTCCGGCACTGTATGGTCTCCACCCCAATGCTGAAATAGAGTTACTAACAGTGACATCCAACACACTCTTCAGAACTCTGCTGGAGATGCAACCCAGGAATGCAGTCAGCCAAGAGGAACTGGGGCAGTCTACAGAAGACAAGGTAAGGAGGCCTTTCTTGTTATCTTATTTAAAGTGCAGTACACTAGTCTCAGTTATTTAGTCTAAGTTAAGTTTAACTGTGCCAACAGGCAGATAGCTGCCACCCAGATCAAGGTGTAAAACATTTCCAGCTGCCCAGGATACTCATGCTCTTTGTAAGGGTGCTTCTTGCTCCCCAAAGGTAACTGATATCCTGACCTCCATAATCACATTGGATGGGTTATACAGTACTCATTGCCAGGCTTCTGACTAGACAGTGAATCTGTGAGATTCGCCTGTTTGTTCAGTTGCCAATGGATCATTCTTGTTTTGTGTTCTATCATAGGAATATGATTTTTATTTTACTGTGGGTAGGTATCTTAAGTGGCTCTTAGGTTTGTTTTACTACTATAAATGTTACAACCATAACCATGACCCCACATAATCCTTTGCCAAAAGACAAACATTGACTTCTAAAGCAGCTGATAATCTGACATTCCCTGTGCTAAAAAATGGGATTGCCGGATCACAGATATGAGTCTCCAGAAACAATGCCTCCTTTAGAGTCTGTTAAGGATGAGGAGTCTCTAAGTGCCTGGGTCATGAGCCTCTGTGCACATGCAGATGGTAATTTTTACTTGCTCTACTTCTCTCCTATTTTTACAGACTTGTACCAACTCTTTATTCTACATGCATATTCGCTGACAGATGTATGAATTAAATCACAGACATAATCTCCAAATCCACAGCTGGCCCTTCACCATGGGGGGAGGAGCACAGGGGTAGAGCAGGCCATATTTAGAGGTGGGTATCTGGAAGCTAGAAGACATCAGGTGTTCTGCTCTATACCTCTCCAGCGCATTCCTTTCAGATAGGGCCTCACTGACCTGGAGCCTGGCTGGCAGCCAGCAAATCCCAGCAATTCTCCTGTCTCTGCCTTCTATGGTGCTGGGGTTTATAAAACGCTCAACTTTTTATGTGGATGCAGAGATCCTAATTCAGGACACCTGTCAGTGTAGCCATACTCCAGCCCTTCACTTTTGCTGTATTTCTTGCTGTTATTTTGTTATTTTCCCTTTTATATATGTCTTTGAAGATTTTTATATATTTCATTAATAGAATGATGGAAATGGAAATGGAAAATGATATTTCTTACATTAAAATCTTGCTTCTCATTACTTTAAACCCTGAATAGATCACCCTGCCAAACAAATGAGCTGTTATTCTTCTCAAAATTATTAATCAAGGTGTGACTGCCAAAGATCCAGGATGCTTAAATGACACTTTCTGTATGAACTCTAAGTCCCAGAATATGGCCATATTATTTCTTGTTTTTTTTTTTAAATAAGGTCATTCATTGACCTACTCATAACTTCAAAGAAATTGTACATGTTGTTTATCCTGTATACAAATATCTTTTCCACAAGAATACTACATCTTTAGCAAGATAAGCAAGGAAACATCTCTCCCTGTGGGAAGACACACAACATTCATAGAAGCAGAGGGGTGGATAACAGACATCCAACACAGGGTGTTATATTTCCAATCTTTCCACAAGGGAAGACAATCACAAAACCAGAAAATTCAGTACATGGAAAGCAAGGTACCTTAGTACCTACCTCAGTACCCACCTCGCCTCAGTACCCACCTTAGTACCCACCCAGGCCAGAAGCTCATAGCCAAGGCCAGTTATCAGGTGCCAGACACTAAGGGTCATACATTTCCCTGGGCTATTTAACACATAAGGGTTTGGAGAGGTATTAGGATCTATTCCAGCTGAGGTGACTTGTCAAGACTCAACAGGTAGAGAGGGGTCAGGGAAGGACATGAAACCCAGCCAAGTCTAAAGCTATACCGACATCTAACTACAGGGCTGCTGCACACTGCCTACACTATGTGTGAGAGCAATTTCTGAGCATGATGTTGGGGACACTGAGAATCATCTGAGAAATGCAGGGAAATGGAAAAGCTGCCTGGGGATAAATGCCCTTTTTTTCTTCCCTGCCCCCTTTTTCTACTTTCTATTTTTGGCTCTTAAAGGCAGGGTCTCACTGCATATCTCAGGATAGACTTGAACTCATGATCCTTCTTTCTCAGTCTCATGAAGGCTAGAATTATAGGAAGGTATTCCTCAATCATCTGCTTCTAGATAGTTACACGCTGGCTCAGTCAAACTACTGATAGATGCGCACATTTTCAAACCAACAGTCATGTTCTACTCTCTCATCTTTATCATTGCACTTAAATGTCATTTAGTTGGTAATTCTTCTACTCCTTGAAACTGTCCACAGCGGGATCAAGCAGAGGAAGGTGCCTAGTGCTGATGCAGCAGCTCCGAATAGCTAACAATGGACCAGAGATTGTAGACATCTTTGGGAGCTGCGAGGTCTATTCTGAGACATCAAAAAGTTTGATGTATAGTCACTGTGTTAGTTAGGGTTTTATTGCTCTCAAGAAGACATGGCAACTTTTGTAAAGGAAAGCATTTAACTGGGGTTGGCTTACATTTCAGAGGTTAAGTCCATTATTGTCATGGTGGGGAGCATGGCTGCCCAGACAACTGACTGGAAAAGGAGCCCAGAATTTTACAACAGAGAATAGATTCTGTTTTGGCTTGAGCAGTTGAAACCTCAAAGCTCACCCCAGTGACATACTTCCTCCTATAAGGTCGCACATCCTAATAGTGCCACTATCTATGAGCCCATGGGGGCCATATTCATTCAAGCTACCAGTCACCAGGAACAAAACAAAACAAAACAAAAAATGAAATAAAGTCTCTGCATATTTTAATGTTTTAAGGTTAAGACTATCTTGGACGATATTTTGGAGAGACTTCCAGAAGAGTTCAACATGGCAGAGATAATGCAAAAGAACCCAAACAGAAGCCCGTATGTTCTCGTTTGCTTTCAAGAGTGTGAGAGGATGAACATTCTCATCCGGGAAATCCGTGTGTCACTTCAACACTTAGACCTTGGTTTGAAGGTAGACTTACAAGTTGGACAGTGAGGGGCCTCACCGCACTTGGTTGGGGGGGGGGCGGTATTCATGGTGGTCTTTTCTCTGTGTAAGGGAGAGTTGACATTATCTCCTGACGTGGAAACCCAGCTGTCTGCCCTGAGATATGACCGGATTCCAGACACATGGAACAAACTGGCATATCCATCTACGTATGGCCTGGCCCAGTGGTAAGCAACTGTCTCTCCTGCCACTGGCAACTGTGAACATCAGCACACGGTCAGCTTTCCTCATTCTTCCTACGAGAACCTCTGCCCCATGACAATCATTCTGTAGACTATACCAATTTCACTCTTTTTGTTTGTTTTTTGTTTTTTGTTTTTTGGAAACAGGGTTTCTCTGTGGAGCCCTAGCTGTCCTGGAACTCACAGGACAGACTGTAGACCAGACTGGCCTTGAACTCAGAAATCCACCTGTCTCTGCCTCCCAAGTGCTGGGATTAAAGGCATGAGCCACCACTGCCCAGCACCAATTTCACTATTTAGCTCAAGTTAGTTCATGTAGACCAGACCAAGATTCAAATTCTTGCTCATTCATTATTAGGTAACTACTCTTTGACAAAACTACCTGATCTTGCAGTATTCGTTTTTTCATCTGAAAAAAAATGTAAGCAATTTTTCCTCACTGATTTAAAGTCCTACAAGCTACGAGAGTTTGCGTGTTGGCCTTTTCCTCCCTTTATTTCTCAAACCAATAATTACTAATGCACTTATACACAACTTTAGATAGCCAGAAGCAGAAACTAAGGTTGTTAAAGGCTGGTCCTTTATCTCCAGCTATTCTGTGGCCTTAGTGGACAATTCAGAAAACATCACATGACTGTCTACTCCTCTTGCATGTTGAAGTTCCTGAGTTGGAATCAATCTTGAAGGTGCCATTAGAATCCCAAATGACAGCATGTTGGGACCCTGCCTGTCTTGGTTTCTTTTCCTGTTGTTCCTAGGAAAGATTTGTTTGCTTTATAGCTCATGGTTCCAGGCACCGTCCACCATTTGAAGGGAGCCTCAGTGATAGAAGTTTGAGATAGCTGGTACCATGCAAGAGTCAAGAAGAAGAGCAAGGGGTGCCCGTGCTAAGCTTATCTGCCATTGATACAGTTGAGGATCCCAACTCAGGGAATGATGTCACCCATATTTATAGTATGTTTCCTCATATCAACTAACCTAATAAAAATAATCCCTTAACAGGCATTTCTAGAGGCTAAATCAATTCACAGATATCTGTGGGTTTGTCTCCTGGGTGATCTCAGACTCCTTTGACAAGTAGCATTATTAGTCTCCGAGGCAGCCAAGTGCTGGGCAAGCTTTGGTTTGCTTTCAGTTGCTATGATTAAACACTAACCAAAAGCAACTGGGAAGAAGGGTTTATTCACCTCAGCTCACAGGTCTAGGGAGCAGTGTCCCAGCAGATCTGGAGGCAAGAACTAAAGCAGAAACCATGGAGCATCACTGCTTACTAGCTTACTCCTTTTACTCAGCCAAGTAGCTCAACAGCCCGGGCCCACTTACTAGGGAAGATAGGTGTCTCCCCTGGGGCAGAGCCTACTTTATTAACTAGCAATCAAGACAGTGCCCAGCAGATGCATCCATAGGCCAGTTTGATCTAGGCAAGTCCTCAGTTTCCTCCTCCCAGTTGACTATAAGTTGTATCCCTGGTGACACAGAGATGAGCACGGGGCAGTTCAGTTGGGTGACTTTCAAAGGACAGCAAATATCCACCCAGAACAGTGAGCACAGACTCAGTAGTCTTATAAATATGCAAAAGCTGCCTCTACCTACCCAGAAATGGAGGATTTGCTTGGTTATGTTTTATGATGAATAAGTTTGGGCTTTTCCCCATCATCTTACTTTGTATTAGCTAATTTCTGTCATTTTTTTCTAGGTTCTTTGTTTCTAACCTTTTCTAACTTGTTGGTTTAGTTTTCTTTATTATTCATTACTCTCTGCACTGTTCCTTTACAATGTAATCAAGACACTAAACTTTGCAAACACAACCTAAGTCAACACTTTCCAGAGATCTCTCAACCTACCTCCCAGGACAAGCTGCCTTCTAGATTCATCTTCTTGTTCTGCTCATCGATCTGTTTGCTCAGAACTGCTGTTTCCCATCTTACTATGAAATTTTCTTTTTCACATAATATAAACAAAGATTAGGGCTTGAGAGATGGCGCAGAGGTTAAGAGCTCTTCCAGAAGTTATAGGTTCAATTCCCAGCACCTACATGGCAGCTTACAACTATCTGTAATTCCAGGGTGTAACACCTTCACACAGGTATATATGGAGGCAAGACATCAATACCCATAATTTATATATATACACACACATACATACATATATAAACATGTATATACATGTACATATATACATATGCATATATACATATATACACACACACTAAGAGGGCATTAGATCCTTTGGAACTAAAGTTAGAGACAAAGTTACACACCATCACACAGATGCTAGGAATTGAATCCAGAGTCCTCAGAAACAGCCGCCAAGTGCTCTTTTTACTTGCTGAGCCATCTTTTCAGGTCTTCCCACCATGCCGTCGTAACCTTAACATTTCTTTACACTCTAAAACCAGTTTTCATCCAAACATCACTGGAGGTTTCTTTCTGCCAGGATATGGGGGGGTACTGGTAAATATTTTTACTAGAAGACTTTATCTTCCCCTTTCAAGTAATTAGTCTGTGTGGGACAAATATTTGTCTCATACTCTTTACTTTGGCTATACCTTTCCTAGCAACTCTGGTATTGTAAATAGTGATGCACACACACACATGCACTCCAAAGCATTCCTACTGCATCCCACAGAACGATGGTGTTTGCTAAGTCTGCTCAAAAGGCTTCTGTACACCACCTAAATAACAGCTATGTCAAGAGCTGTTGGCCATGTTCCTGATGCTGACAGGAATGAGAGCTGCAGGTAACCTCTAATAGGAAGAAACCAGTCCCATGAAGGGGCACCACCTTTTGAGTCATCAGAGGTGGCTCTTTTCCCAACTTACCCTGGTGTACTCCGCAGACCCTAAAACTAGCCCCACTCCATCTTCCTGGAAGAGGTCTACTTTACTAAAACGTCAGTTCATTTCTTCCTACCTCCCATTAACCAGGTTTAATGACCTCCTCTTACGCTGCCGGGAACTGGATACTTGGACACAAGACCTCACCCTCCCAGCTGTTGTGTGGCTTTCTGGGTTCTTCAACCCTCAATCTTTCTTAACAGGTATGGCTGGAAGCAAGGGATGGGGGGGTCATACTCCTGGCAGAAGTCCTGCCTGGCTTTACCTTCTGTCCTTCTCCACCAGTCTTCAAACAATCATTTCAAAGCAGAGGAAACAATGAGGGTTCTAGTTAGGAAGGAGAGGGCCCCAGGATACCTGCAGTAGTATGGTATGTTCTAGAGAAAAGCCACTGTCTGTCACTGTCACACTGAAGGCAACACAGGCAACTCGAAAGCAAATGGAAGTTGCTGCTCCGGCATATCCTCATTTGTGAGCACGGAGGGCAAATTGGTCCTGAAAGCCTGTTTGCCCAGCCCAGCTCTAACCTACAATACCCCATGGGATACTGTGGGTTATTGGGACTTTTACCTTCTTCAATTCCTCTTCCTTTTCCTCCCAAAGCAATCATGCAGACCATGGCTCGAAAAAATGAGTGGCCACTGGACAGAATGTGTTTGACTATTGATGTTACTAAAAAAACAAAGGAAGATTATGGCCACCCCCCCAGAGAAGGTGCATACCTTCATGGGCTCCACCTGGAAGGTGAGTCCCCTGAGGAATGCATGTGGAACTGCTCTAGGTACAAGCTAGTCCTGCCCTCCAACATCTACTGGGTGGGATGATCACCTTGTGTTGACTTTATTTCTTCCTCCTCCCTTCAGATGATTTAAATATCCAAGTGTAATGTGAGCCAAACTGTGTGGCACTACGTTTGATGGCTATCACTTTAAACTGTACATACCCTGTCAGCTGGTGTTAACATTTCAGGAACTTAAGTCCCACATGTAATCCATAGTATTTTGCTTTTCACTTCTGTCTTAGTCAGGATTTTACTACTGTGAACAGATACCATAACCAAGGCAATATTATAAGGACAACATTGGGGCTGGAGAGATGGCTCAGTGGTTAAGAGCACCGACTGCTCTTCCCAAGGTCCTGAGTTCAAATCCCAGCAACCACATGGTGGCTCACAGCCATCCGTAGTGAGATCTGATGCCCTCTTCTGAAGTATCTGAAGACAGTTACAGTGTACTTACATATAATAAATAAATAAATAAATCTTTAAAAAAAAAAAAAAAAGGACAACATTTAACTGGGGCTGGCTTACAGGTTCAGAGGTTCAGTCCATTATCATCAAGGTGGGAACATGGCAGCATACAGGCAGGCATGATACAGGAGGAGCTAAGAATTCTACATCTTTATCAGAAGACCGCTAACAGAATACTGACTTCCAGGCAGCTAGGAATAGTTATTAAAGCCCAAACCCAGTGACACACCTACTCCAACAAGGCTACACCTCCAAATAGTGCCACTCCCTGGGCCAAGCACACACAAACCATCACAACTACCATCAATTCAAAATCTGTCCTCGGCTTTTAAGCTTCTATTGTGGCCAGAAGTCAAAGCACAACTTTCGAGAGCTAGCTCTTTCTTTCCATCTTGTTTTTGAAGCAGCATCTTTATGCTATTTCCTCCATACCACATACACCAGTCTAGCCCACAAGATTGGCTTTCCTAGAATACAGGCATTACACATGCTATTTCCATATCTAGCTTTCCATATGGACGCAGGGGATCAAACTCAGGTGGTCAGGTTACCAATACCTTTTTCCCACTGAGCCTTCTTGGCAGCCCCGCCCTCTGCTTTCTAAAAGAGCTCTCAGTAAATCTACTCTAGTATTCTGCTCTTGGGTGTCTTCCAAACCTCAAAGATACCGCTGCTGCTGCTGCCTATCTCTATCTGTGCATTCACATACAGCAGTCTATTCACACTGAAGCAAACGCCACAGTTATCTCAAGGCTGGGTAGGGAATGACCTGAACTTGTTCCAAGCTCATTAAGTACACTGGGAAAGAGAATTGTGTGTTTCTTCCACGGGTTTGAATTTGTCCAGAATTTGATCTTATAAAGTAGTTAAACCATTAAACATATCAAACCGCACAAGGATGCCACAGATGGGTGACAACATGGTCAAAGTGGAACATTTATTGCATGGAACAATTAGATCATCAGAACCAGCATGCCAGTTACACAACTGTTGTCTCTGCCACAGGTGCCAGGTGGGACATCCAGTCAGGAGCCCTTGCTGATGCCCGACTTAAGGAATTAACATCCATGATGCCCGTCATCTTTGCCAAAGCCATACCCGAGGACAGACAAGAAATTAAACATGCCTATGAGTGCCCTGTTTACAAAACCAAAGCGCGAGGCCCCACCTACGTGTGGACGTTCAGGCTAAGGAGCAAAGACAGGATAGCTAAGTGGGTACTGGCAGGTGTGGCTCTACTGTTGGAAGCATAAACGGCCTTGGTACTACAGCTCATGTTCCTCCGGCTTCAGCCGGAAGCAGTGAGCATGTTTTAGTAACAGGGGTATACATTCTTCTGTTAGAGGAGGGAGAATAACCACAGTACACAAGGACCAAACACTAAACACCTATAAGGGATTAATACTTATTGATTTTAGCTTCCCCCAACACCCATCCAAAACACCATGGCTTATCTTGTAACCCTAAGTCTCAGAAACAATGCAGTGAGGGTTCTATAAAAAGCAAAATCTATAAAAAAAATTTTTTTAAAAACCATAGAAGCAGCAGGCTCCAGGCAGGTCCTGAAGGAAGCACACTGAGGCCTCCAGTGTCTGTTTCTGTTGTCTCTTAATAAAAAGGACACCTTACTCACAGTGTGTGGTTAATTGCACTTGGTAGTTTAGAGTAACATTCTTCAATATAAATTTCTAATGACCCAGAATTCAATATCCAGAGCAGGCTAAAAACTATCAGGTTTGAGCTATGGTCACTCAGGAGGCAAAGCAGCAGCCTCTGTGGGAAGGGAGTGACCGTGGGAGCCGACCATCAAAGGCAAGAGCTGTCAGACAAGGTCGTCTTTATAACTTACCTGAGCGTTATTTCTGCCCCACTCAAATTGTGCTTTTAAATCTTCACCAGACACTTGTAACAATACAGGTCTGTACAGATTTCTCTGCTTTACTATTTTTCCTGAGAAATCCTTTTAAGCATATAAACATTTTTTAAGACAATAGTAGTAAAACCAGTAAATTCTAGATAACAAGCGTTTAAGGCTAGCACAAAGAGTAGACTTGTCTTGCGGGACTCCGCCTGGGAACTTCCGAGCATCCCTCTCCTCTTGACCGTCTTCTACAGCTGCTTCTGTAAGCTAAACGACAGATGGAGAGGAGTCTGTAAGGAGCCGACCAGACACAAGCATGGAAAAAACACTCTAGGATAAGGTGGTCCCAGAACGTCCTCAGACATGGCTCCACGTGCATCTCTGCACACTTCCACACTTCAGAGTTTCTTACATAACTTGACAGTTGGGAACTGGGGCCCACCTTGCCCGGTTGCACACTGTTCAACTTTCTGCTCTTCAGGCTGTGGAGGCCAGTGTTTTGTTTTGGATTGTTCTCACAACATTTCTTTTGCACCACAAGTGTGAAATTGTTGGTTTGAGCCACTGTGGAGTTGAGTACTCTATAACAAAGATAGGGATTCCCTGGGCCCTAGCCTCTGCAGTACCAACGGACATAGAATGGAAGGGGCTCTAAAGTGAGCTAAACCCATAGGATGTGCCACACATCCTTACCAAGCTATTCTTACCTCTCCAGGTACTCCTTGACATTATCATAACCATAGAACTTGGCCAGATGAATGAGAATCCCAGTAGCACAGCGGCCATCTCGCCTCCGGCAGTAACTGCAATTGCAGATCCCACGGCAGGGAGGACACGTCCATTTCTAGGAGGCAGAAGAGAGATTGTTCCTTTTATCCACAGTCTACACAGGAGAGTTGGGTTCAAGCCTCTGCTCTAACCACTAGTGTCCTTCAATCAGAATATGAGGGACTAGCCAATGCCTCTCCTTTCAGCTTTATAGAGCCCCAGGAAAAGTGACCACTCCACATCAAAAAAAAAAAAAAAAAAAAAAAGACATGTCTGTTCTAGTGTGAACAGATACCACTGAGGTAGAACTATTAAAAAAAAAATTAGGCTGGCTTCTAATTTCAGGGTCCTATGTGATCCACAGGTCATGAATATACACTGGCTATGATTTTTAGGAGTACAGGTTTGGCACAAGATCTAGGTAAGAATTCCAACTCTCCTGATATATAACTTTAATATTAAATCACTTAGTCAAAACAGTATGTCTAGAAACTGGGGGCTATGTGTATATGTATGTGTATATATCTATATATCGATGTATATGTATTATACCTATATGCATGTGTATATATACCTATACATACACACACATATACATATATACATATATACATATATACACATTCGACTGCTGCAGAATCATACAGGTTGAACACAGATCTTGAAGTGCCAATGCTCAGGTTCAAGGCGGTGCTTATATACTTGGATAGTTTGGAAATGATATTTCATTTCTCATAGGGATCTGAAGCACAAACAGGTTAAATACACACCTCAAAAGGGAAAATGGGGCTGGGGAGAGGAGCTCAGTTGGCAAGGAGGAGCTGAGTCCAACCAAAGTCCACATGCAAATGTCTAGGGATGGTGATGTGCACTGGGCAGAGAGAGGTGAGAAGATCCTTGGAGTTTACCAGACAGTCTAGCCCGATTCCTGATAATAACAACTGGAGTTGCCCTCTGCACACGTGCAGTGCCACACACTCTTTTTGTTATGAAATGCATTGGTGGTAAACAATGTTAGCAGATATGAGACGCAGCATGGTCCTGGGGCATCAGGAAGGACTTACCAGCTGGATAAGCCAAAACAGATGAAATGAAGTCACCGCTAGAGGAAAGGAACAAGGTCCTACTGAAATAAACCCTGGCTTGGCCATCGGAAAACCCTACGGGACCTCTTCACCCCCCAAACTGTCAGTCACCTGGTCCTCCTTCACCGCCCCATTGTCTTAAGACGTAGGAGGGAGTTCCTTGTGGAATGTGGGTTGTTCTTCCTGTATTCCAGATTTCTGCGCTAATAACCATTTATCAG
>NW_022196912.1:130711536-130722284 GCF_008632895.1 Mastomys coucha | reverse complement strand
AAAAAAAAAAAAAAAAAAAAGACGTAGGAGGGAAAGCGAATTGCAAGAGCACTGTAGCTACACACAGCCTTCCCGGGCTTGCACCCTTCATCCAAACATTCATAACACATGCACACACTGCTCCTTACTGGATCCAACAATGCTGTCCGCACATCCTCCCCATAACGATTCCGTAGGCACGGGCCACAGAACTGTCCCCGCACACCGCCACAGCTCTGGTTCCGACACACCGTCTTGGTATCAATGGTCTTCTGCCGGCACTGATGGCACGTGTTACCCTGTGGATAAAGCAAAAGAGGTGGAGCTGAGATTTATGGGGACAGAGTGCAGCAGCATGGCCTCGCCCAGAATCCAGCAGGAATGTTATGAAGGACTAACCATATGGACAAACATTTACTTTAAGCACTTCAATTCTAGAGCCAGATGAGGCTAAGCAAGGTACACAGAAAGAATCAACAATCATGAACAGAAGAGAGACCAGAAAAACATTGAGGAAAGGATGGTCAGGTGACCTAAGTGGCAGTGAGCCCCAGGTAACATGAACTTGGCTCTGATCTTGGAGACCTAGAAACCTTCCATGTAAAATCATGTTTTGAAAGGTTGGCAATTTAATTGACATTCTACTATTTACAATATTAAGTAGTATTAAACAAAAGTGTTATAGAATACACAAAGCCTTTCTGCATGTCATCATTTAGAAAAACATAGTCAATTCATACTAACCAGAAATGCTATTTTATTATATGGGCATGTAACTCTCCCAGGTACCTTCAATTTTAACATATAAAATATAAACATGCTTTTCCAATCCAGTACCAATCTTCTAGGACACATGCCCCAGGGAGCGCTCTCCCCTGAGCAGGACCACCATGCTAGGTGGCCTGCCTTTTTCCCAGGTACAGTGGATCCTGGACCACACAGCTCAGAGCAAGCCTTAGGAAGAAAGCACAGGGACAGAAGGCACGATGTCATTTATAAGCGACGTCAGATTCCGAACACCAGTGTGTTGGAGGGTATCAGTGACGTACACTTTTCTAAAGATGTCACTTACAAGCACTTTATCATAGACTTTATCACGCACAGTTACGGCAACATTTTCCAAGTCTTCCTCAGTGATGTCTTTCACTGAGCGGAAAGTAGATATCCGGTGACGTCTATACTTCTGGCATTTCCCCTGAAGAAACAAAACAAAACAAAACAGGAGGACCTGTCACATATCTGCACACTGAAAATCAGAATGAAAATCTTAAAACATGCTTAGAGATCGAAGGTTTACTGAGTCTCTTTCGTCTGTGTGGTCATTTACAGGGCTCCTGCCCCAATCCACACTCCCTTGGGAGAGCAATCCAGCATTGATTGAGGAGCTATAAACTTGGAGGAGGGAGACAAGGAAGTAAACAGTCATGCCCACATATGGGGCAGCTCCCAAGTTCCTCCCTCTTCCCCAACAGCCACTCCTGAAGCAGACAAGGAGGAACTCTTGTGTCTTCCATAGTACAAAACCACAAAGCTGGCTTGGCTGTTGCTGGTAAAGAGTTGGATCAAAGCCAGGGTCTCCTACATGCTGGGCAAGTCCCTGAGCCACCCAAGCTCCTCAGCTTACTTTAGACAAAGGACTCTTAAGTTATCTGCAGCTTAGCCCAAGGGTCTTTTCAACTAATGTTCTCACAGGAACATGGTGGAAACTCAAGTTCTCAACTGCTGGAAGCCTGCAGACTCAAGACTACATCACAGCCAGCCCCAGCATAGTGAAATACTTGCATTTGAGCGCATTTGCTTATTAGTCAATAATTACCCCACTGATTGTCTTTCTTCTTCTGAAACTGTAAAGCTCTTCAGTAAGCTTGGTGGCCGAGAAGGTGAAGTTTTCCAGAGCAAACTTTTCAGGGGGTCGTGCACTCCGGGTTGGGTTCATACGCCGTGTGATCTGTCCCTCTGAGAAGGCCCGTCGTGGAGTTTTCCTCTTCTAAAACCAAGGGCACAGACAGATGTAGCCGGGTTCCCCTTAAACAGACAGCTATGGGTTCCCAGAAGCAGGGCCGGTCTGAGCAATCAGGAGTTTCACTTACAGAAGCCGAAGGTGGTGTCCGAACAGGAAAGAAATCTGGCACCGAATTCAATTCTGCCAACAACTGAGCGAGCTAAGGTTCAGAAAGAAAGGGAGATCTGACGTCAGTCAAGGAGACGGGTCTGGGACCAACACCTCTTATATCTCTCTACTATGGCTTCCATAAATCTCAGTAACTGTTAATAGTCTCATGTAAGAATTCACCTCCTGAGTAACAGGACACCATTCATTATTCATCTGAATCAACACTATGCCCCTTCCTTATATACAGAGACAACAGAAAACAATGAAGATATGTTTGCCTTGGCATGTTTGGAGCCAGGAACATCAGGTCCCGACTTCACCATTATCTTATCACATTGTGTGACCTGGAGCACATTTTACAAACCTGAAAAATCAAACATCAGCATAGATGTCCAACCAGCTAGATGACCCTTAGAACTTACAAATCAACCAAAACACTTGCTGGGGATTACGTAGTGGCACATGCTGTAGTCCAGGCACCAGGATGCAAAAGCAAGACCACTCTGGTCTCCCTGTATCTGAATCTCAAAAATTCCTACCTCCACACATATATCTGTCACTATTACCAAAGACCTAACACCAACCAACCAGGCTCTTTACTCTGGAATTTCAGTTTTTAGATTCATGTAAACATGACACCACTAAGAACAAACACATACAGATAAATATAGAGTGCTAAAATTTCCTTTATCCAATACTCCTGTCTTACACAAAATTCACATGTTACTGTATTCTCTTAATTTACTAGGTGTAGGTCTGTTTATAAGTATCAGTACATTGTGCTTTTTATTTATTTACTTACTTAAAAAAAAATGGATGGCATTTAAAAAGCCATTAAAGAAGAAGAAAAAATTATGACTGGCAGAATTTCTTTTTAATTTTGCCAGTGTAAAATTAGTAAGAATTACTTTCAATGACTGGGTTGAGTTACTGATCACACATAGAAAACCCAAATACACTTAACAAAGGTTGCTCTGTGGTTGAGCTAGGTTGAACCACTGGCCAAGGCATAACTGAATTGGAACATGGCAGCAGTGACTGCTTCAACTGTAGCCATTTCTCATTCCTTCAGATGAAGCTAACACTGCAATTCTCCCTGGGCTTGGTGACAGCCCAGCTCCTCTTTTCTGCTGGGGACAGTGCAGCTGGTTAGCCCCTCTACTCTCCAGAGCCTCTGCCAACTTAGAACTTAGCCTGCTCAACTGTGAGCAGCGGGGATAAATGGTCCTTGAGTCTTTCCATCCCCAAACTAGAGCTAATCAAGTAACAAACATGCGCCAGCATATACTCTCCCACCAGAGAGCAAAGCTGTGTCAGCAAAGCTGTGTCAGTGTCAGCGACCTTTGGGGCAGCTGGCTCCGGTCCCAGCTGCTGCAAGAGAGCATACCATAGCCTTGTTCTCTTTGATGTTCATGGCCCTTTTCAGCAGAGCATCGGAATTCTCCTGGCTCTCAGTTCTGGACTCATCCTCGGCGTCAGAAGCAGAGTCTTCCTTTTCCTTGGACTGTCTGGAGCTCTTCTCTCTTCTAAGATCTGTCTTAATGTCCAGCAAGTGTGAGCTATTTTTATCTGGTGTTTTTGCCAATTTTTTGGTGGGGAACTGAAAGGCTACCCGAAGACCAAAGCTGCTCCTTCTTGTGGACCTGCCTCTTCTAGGTGCAGCCTCCTCTTCATCATCTTCCTCCCCCTCATCACTCATCACGGGATACGCTTTGTCACTGTCACTCAGTTCCGACTCCATGAGCTAAGGACAAGGACAAAGAAGAATGAAGACAGTCTGTAACCACCTACCAAAACTAGACCAGGTGACTGTGTTTAAAACTGTTCTAGGTGGGAATGCAGGTCAGAATTTGCTCCACCACATGTTCCTTGCTCACCAGACACAGAGCAACAGAGCCAACTGATGATACGTGGAAACCTTCAAGCTGTGAGCCATGCACAGTAAACCCTGGTATTCTGTTCTAGTGATGGAAAGCTCATTAATACAAGTTGTCCTCGATGCATTCTCTAATCAAATCTGTGAGTGGGCCTACCCTGAATTTTGTGTGTGTGTGGGGGGGGTGCAGTATATAGAATCTAAGGTAGAGGGGCTTTGGAAGCAATTTACTTTCCCTCACTAGAAATAAAAACTCCTGAATTGGGTATCACTGAGCTTAAAAACTACTAGTAGTTAAAGAAGACACCCAGACATGAAACCCATCAAGTTTTGGAAGACCTTAGTGTCTTGCTGGTGACAATCTGAAACATCTGGGAAAAACACTGGGCAAAGCGGGGTGTCTGAGCAGGAGCATCCGCCCAGGGCACAGTGGGTGACTACCAGGACTTACATGCCCCAAGTGATCCCCGAAGAAAGGAGAGGGACAGAGGAAGCCATCATCACCATCAACTGTCCTTGTGCAGGTATGTGTCCAAAAGCTGATGACGTCAAAATAGCATAAACTAAACTCACTTTACCAGCAAAGGAAGTGGTAGTATCTATTTTCAGATAAATATCTTATTTTCCAGTTAGCACTAAACACTTATCCTTTTTAAGAACATCTGCCTCATGGTGTTTCTATGAATCAGTTAAAAATATAAATTTTAAAAATTATAAAGAAACACTTAATGCCATGTGATGCTTGGAACAGAAAGGGCACATTAACAAAAACTTGGGTAAACTCTCTTAAAGGTGTAAAGGTAGTGACAGCAGTACAGGAATACTACTTCTTATTTCTAAAAGCATATCACAATCATGTAAAGGAAGACTAGGTCAAAATGTACAGGGCTTCCGCATCCTACATCTTTAACTTTATGAGCCTAAAACAATTCAATAAAACATTTAAATCAGTCACACACAGTAGCTGGTATCTCAGGCAGATTCCAAAGAAATGCTACATGTTCAGGGCTAACCTGACCTGAGCTATGTATGGTAGGAGATCTTGCCTCAAAACATCACCATCACCTTTAACACCACCACCACCACCACCACCACCACCACCAAAGTAGTGACTTAAAGTAACCTAAGATTGAAATGCTGACCTCAATAAATGAAGTGAAAGAAAGATCCACAAGGAAGCCCTACCACAGTGCAGGACCTGAGGCAGAGTCCCCATGACCCTGGCAGGCCTGAGTCATCCTACAGTTAGCAAAATCCAAACCAGGAGGCATGGGCCCCCCACTTTGCTACATCACCCTGTGTTTTTGCAAGATTAGCTTCTAGCCTAAGAAAATAACTTTACACCCAACAGACACAGCCTGAAGGACAGTGTTACCACAAGGAAGACTGACAAAAGACAAAAGACGCTAAAGCTGCAATAAAACTCATCAGATGATGAAGGCAAGATATGCCCCTGAGGACCAGGAAGGACCACCAAATACCACCACCAACAAAACACATCTTTTCATGTATAATTTAACATCTCTGGGGTAAAAGTACATTTCAAAATCAAGACTACAAACATTATAGCCCACAGCTCTTGTGTTGGCCACTACTACTGTTACCTCTGGGTTTCTGCTTATGTTCAGCTCACTCTCTGTAAATCCTTTAAAATCTTCAGTTTCTGAGTCTGTGTCCTCTTTGAAAATCCTTCTTAGTTCTTCTGTGAAGTATTTGGAACGGAAGCACACATTCTGCTAAATTAAAGACAGTTTAGAGTGAGACATGGTAGCACAGACTAAGAATCGCAATAATCTGGGAGGAAAGGCAGTAAAGGTGGAGGCAGGATTCCAACCCAAGACTATATACATAGTTGTGGAGAGCCGAGCCCCGAGCGCTGGGCCAGGAGGCGGAGCTTAAGTAAGCTCCAGAGAGGCAGGAGCTGCAGAAGGCATAAGATTAGAGCAGGAGGAGAAGCAGGCAGGAGAGAGCAGGAGGGAGAAGCATTGTAAAAGTTTCCTGAAATAAACTGCAAAAAGAGCTCGTGTTGTTGCGTCTTTCTTGCTGGACGAGGAGGACACAACACATAGTGAGACTTTGTCTCAAAAAATCAACTATGACAGCGGGGCAGTGACAGCGCATGCCATTAACACAAGCACTCAGGAGCCAGATGTGTGAGTTTGAGGCCAGCCTGGTCTACAGAGGCAGGTCTAGGACAGCTAGGGCTATACAAAGAAACCCTATCTCAAAAAGAAAGAAAGAAAAAAATAACTACCAGGAAGAAAAAGGAAAAAGAACAGCAGTTACAGGAGTGGTGAAGAAAGACGAAACTCATATCTAACAGTCAAGACTTTCTATTGAATAGAGTGATCTGCAGAGGTCAGGGGAGACAGCTACACAACATCGTACAATATCCTTAATGCCACTCAAAATGGCTACAATGAAATGCTCTACATTGTGTCTTTTACAACCACAATAAAACAGAGCATGTATTTCCCTTCCTTCCTTCCTTCTCTCCCTCCTTCCTTCCTTCCCTTCTTCCCTCCCTCCTTCCTTTCTTCCTTCCTTCCTTCCTCCCTTCCTCCCTCCCTTGTCTTTCCCTTTCTTTCTTTTGTATCCCTGGCTATCCTAGAATTTACTTTGTAGACCTGGCTGACCTCAAACTAAGAGATCTACCTGCCTTTGCCTCCAAAGTGCTTGTAATATTAAAGGCACAAACTACCAGGCCCAGGTCACAGCAGACATTTTCTAAACCTTACACAAATGAAGACCTACAAACAAGAAATTTTCTATTAATACAGTGTCTCAATCACTTCTGCTATGGCTGGGGAGTGTTGATGAAGTTAAGAGTTTCCTGCCCCAGGTGGCTTTCACACAGAACGGCCAACTTGTGGAAAACAGACTCGTGTGTGCTGTTTTTCTCCCTACAGATATACAGAGCAGTTTCCTGTGGGTGAGCATGTATCTTCTTCAAATACAGTGGGTTTCTCTACAGGGAGTGCCAAGGCCCTCACACCCTCACCCATCGCTACAGACTGGACTTGCTCCAATTTCCAATGATGCCAACATGAGGAACTGGTGGGACATTTGAACCCTCCTCACGCTGGGGCTCCCCTCTTGCCAGACTGAGGGGAAAGCAAAGACATTTTCCAATCATGACTTTTACTTTCTTTGGAAATACTACAAAGAAAACGGGAAGCCTAGCTCTCCTAAGAGTGTGTGTGTGAAGGAGAGGAGGAGAAATGGTAAGTGCAAAGGGAGACTCCCTGACAGCTATCTGAAAGGTTAAAGCACTGCACTAGGACTCTGGTCCCTGTCTGCAAACCCATGAAGCAGTGACCTCTTACAGCGCCATATATGGTGGAGACCCTTTATTTCCTTGCTGCCTTTTCCTGGCTTTAATTATATACTTCTTCAGACTCCAATATCTTTGGGGAAAAAAAATAGAAATATGTAACAGTGGGATACTTAGAGGGCAATGGAGAAAGAAATGCCTACAGCTAGCACTCTAAGCTTAAGAATGTCTCCTATGAATTATTATGGGTAATTGGAATGAGTTTGTTCAGAGCTAAATTACTTCCTTCCTTTGTTGTTAGCTGTGGTGCAGCTGCAAAAAAAAAAAAAAAAAAAAAAAAAAGAAAAAGAAAGAAAGAAAAAAAGACAAAAGGGAAGTTTATTTAAAGAGAAACTCAAATTGTGTTTAAGGGCGGGAGCCCAGAGTAAGCTACACACACTGTGCGCAAGCTGATGTCATTTCTCTCAGCTGGACACGATGAATCACAAGTGAGTCAAGTGAGCCTTAGACCAGGATTTAAAGTTAAAAAAAGAACAAGTGTGGAGAGATGGCTCAGTGGTTAAGAGCACTTGCTGTTTTTACAGAGGTTACGGGTTCTGTTCCCTGTACCCACCGTGGCAGTTTGGAACCATCTCTAACTCCAGTTTCAGGGGTTAAAACACCTCAGAGAAGTGGTATACATATACATGAACAGACAAACATACATATAAAATACACCTAAAGAAAGACAAGTGTAATGCAGCTGCCTGCTAAGGAAACCATTCAGTACAGGAAATACCTGGCCAGCCCCTGGGGGCTTTTCCGGGGCAATGGCCTCAATGCATAAGTTCAGTAAATATCCAGAGATCCCTGTAAGAGAAATGAGTCCAGCCTTAAGGCACCAAGCTCCAACCTTCCAACACTCCTGGCAATTTCTATCCTAGGAAATGATGATCAGTCCTGATGGAATTAAAACAACTTTCCTAAGAGCTTGCTCTCAAGTGCTTAAGAACTGTTTTCATGTGGTTTGATAAAGCAAGTCTGCACTGCACGGCCTCAGCCTCGCTGCATGCTCGGGTAAAGGTTCACACAGCTCCTTGTTCTCTGAAAGCTGCTAATTACACTACCAAGGCATACTAAGTAACCAGGATCTATTAGAACAAACACTGTAAGCAGGAACAAATAGCAGGGATGATTGATAAGTGCTTTATTCTGAAGCTCGTGGGACATGAGAGAGGACTGGAGACCTGTGTATCAGTGAGATTGGCATGTTCCAACTGTCTGTTCCAACAAACATCCGCAGGTACCTACTAAGTGTGGTGGTGCAGAGGGCTGCGTGCTTGAATCAAAATCAAAGGTCATGTTCCTGGAAAGCATCCTGCGGGTATGAGTTCCTTCCTCAAGGAGATGAAACCTGAGGCCCACATGTACTTACATCAAGGCGGACACGTGTATGCATCACACAGAGGGAAATGGAGTCCAGCAAGTAGGGAGGGCTATGCTGAGGGAAAAGCCAGCATCTGTGCTGTCAGTGCCACGGGAGGAAGAGGCTAGAAAACGGTGGCCCAGATTTGCAACAGCCATCCTCACTTGGCACTTCCCAATGTGGGACCCTGGCTAAATCTTTCACCTCCTAAGCTTCAGTTTCATTGGTACTCCACCAGCCCCTGGAGTCCACAGAGTAAAATCAGTATCTGTACGAAATGCAGGAGGCACACTCTTCATGGCCAACCAATGCCTGCTGGGAGTGCAGTTAGACCTGGAGCCTGGCAAGAATGGACTGTGAAAGCAGTTGTCATAGCAGCAAAAGCAGTCGATGTCTCATGATGCCACATGCTCTGTGCATCTCAGTGTCCCTTGGTGTGACGGCTCCACTCTCCCTCTCTACCCATGCACAGGGAACTGGAGGCTTCTGAATGACACCAGAGCCTGACTAGAGCTCAGTCCTACTGATCCCAGCAAGACAGGGCTGAGTGCTAGGGCAGCTTCAGATAGCAGAGAGATGAAGGGAGGCGTGTAAGGACACAAGAGTTCCACCAACTCCTGGGAACTAGTCATGGTGACAGGAAAGGAGAAGATAGCAATGCAGTAGTTGGAAAGATGGAGACCTAAGCAGCAAGCAGGAGAAGGGTGGTGGTGAGTTGAACTTCCTCGGGGACAGGCAGGAGATGCTAGGCTGCATGGCAAGACCATCTGACTAAGTCAGAGAAAACAGTGGTCATTGGTGGCCTCCACCCAAGCAAAGCAACTGTACCTAAGACAGATAGCCAAAAGGTACAAGACCATATTAGACAACAATGATCTTGTATTCAACCCAGTTTAGTGGCAGCAAGACAGCTAGCCTTAGTGTGATTTGTGAATCCTGGAGCTCTGGAAAGAAGAGCAAGACCAAACAGAATTGCAAAGCATGCATGAAAAGACAAAAGACCTCATATAAACGAGAAAGGGACACTAAAGGAAGATGAAAAAAAAGTCAAGGAGACAGTGGTACAGCCTTTAATCCCAGCACTCAGGAGGTAGAAACAGGCAGGATTTCTGAGTTCAAGGCCAGCCTAGTCTACAGACAGTTCCCAGCCAGCCAGTACTACACAGCTAGGCCCTATCTCAAAATAAAGGGAGAAGAAACAAGGACTGCAAAGGCCAACACTGGCATTGACAAAAAACGTATAGAATAAGGGTTCTGCAGTGACTCAATCTATTGTGGTATAAATCCCTACAGAAAGGATTAATAAATGTAAAACAAATATATATATATATATATAATATATATATATATATATATATGGTACTAGTTGCAACTGATTTGACATGATGAACTCATATAGAGTACAAAACTCTGGAGACAAATATCTTATCAGATTTCTCCATCTAGGGATGTAAAAAAAAGAGAAAGCAAAAGAGGTCTAGGGAGGAGGCTGAGCAATGGTATCAGAGGACGAGAGAAGCCCAGTATCCTTGGAAGTACAGATCCTACCAAAACCAGAGCACACACAGCTCCCAAGTAACAGCGCAGGACTAGCTGACTCCTTCCCTGGACTGGCTGGCCTACCTGCAGCAAGATGGGTTTAGTTTACTGCCTGTTAGTGGAGGGGCAATAAAGAAGGAGGAAGATCATAGAGGCTAATCGTCTGGCAAGCTAGGTACAATATAAAGCTCCGGGTAGCTAACTCTCAGAGAACTGTAACTCATGCTGCTCCGTCCAAGGACATTAAATAATATTCTCCCAGGCTCTGCACAAGTGGAGTAACAGAACCTTATGGAGGACCACCATGTAATATCTGTCTCACAGTCATACACTGGCCTTGACCTGTGTGGGACAAGAGACAAGCCTAGCCTCCCCTGCTGGCTATCATTTAATTTAATCCCTTCATTTACAACGATGTCCACAACCAGGGTTAAAGGAACAAGCATGCACAGAGACCTCTCACCTGTTACTGGAGACCCAGCACCCAGCACCTCACAGCATGACCAACTCAGGACCGCACACCCAGCACCTCACCACATCATGAACTCAGGACCGCACACCC
>NW_022196912.1:130699685-130711456 GCF_008632895.1 Mastomys coucha | reverse complement strand
GACCGCACACCCAGCACCTCACCACATCATGAACTCAGGACCGCACACCCAGCACCTCACCACATCACGAACTCAGGACTGCACTGAGATGAGAAAGCACCTGCCACAGCCTTCCAGAAGGCCACACCTGTCTTGAAAAGAAAGACCTGTACCTGTTTCTCCAACTCCATCGAGTCCAAACTGCCACAGCCTTCTGACAGGTTTTCCATGGGAGCATCATCCTGGAAACCCACAAACTCTTCATCGTCACTGGGAGCATTGAAAATGTCAGCCACTTCTTTAGGGATCTGTTTTGGATTCAGAAGAAAAGGATGAGAC
This sequence comes from Mastomys coucha, assembly GCF_008632895.1. Lineage (NCBI taxonomy): Eukaryota > Metazoa > Chordata > Mammalia > Rodentia > Muridae > Mastomys > Mastomys coucha. Next base: position 130,711,138 of record NW_022196912.1, on the reverse strand, counting down.
GGAGGTAGGATCACTTAGGGAGGAACTAGCATCGCATCCTTAATCCTGAGCAACAATGTTTCAGTTGAGACCCCATGGTGGAAAAAGCCGGGCATAAGCACATTAGTTCCAGTTCTAGGTTTACATGTACCTCTCCTTCCACATAATGTGTAGCCATCCTAGACAAAGCTACTTTTGAGCTCTTGGCTCTTGACCAATATGTGTCAGTGTCTGAGAAGGCAATGAGCTCTTTCCCCTAATGGTAACTCACCATGTGAGCTTCCAGCCAGTAAGCTCTTAACTCGATTGTCACCTACTGTTAGTTTTGGTTATTCTATGTGGCATCAGAGATGAATGTTCATTCACACGCCCAAATGAGTGGCTTTCCCTTTTCTATACTTGAAGTCAGTTAAAAAGCAGCTGTGAAATTAAGTCCAATAGAACTTACATGCCATTAGTTACAGCACCCTCAGAAACCCATGTCTGTTCAAACTAACAAATATGCGTCTGCAGGGATAGATGTAAGCTGTTTTCTCCCATCTATTTATTTAAACCCAAACCAAACCAATACCTGTAAACTCATCATCTGAGATCACTATTTGTCTGCACATCTGTCTTAGAGTTTCTATTCCTGCACAAAACACAATGACCAAGAAGCAAGTTGGGGAGGAAAGGGTTTATTCAGCTTACACTTCCACATTGCTGTTCAACACCAAAGGAAGTCAGGACAGGAGCTCACACAGGGCAGGAGCTTGGAGGCAGGAGCTGATGCAGAGGCCATGGAGGATGCTGCTTACTGGCTTGCTTCCTCTTACAGAACCCAAGACGACCAGCCCAGGGATGGCACCAGCCACAATGGGCCCTCTCCCCTTGATCACTAATTGAGAAAATGCCTTATAGCTGAATCTCATGGAGGCATTTTCTCAAGGGAAGCTCCTTTCTCTGTGATAACTCCAGCTTATGTCAAGTTGATACACAAAACCAGCCAGTACAACATCTGTTCTGCTTATCAAGAAAAATCAGGTTAAATCTTGCTGCAGTTTGACTATCTTCAGAAAGGAATCCTTTAGAATAGCTAACTTAAATCTGTGTACCCACAGTGCTTAAGGAGAGGAACAAAGAAGTCAAGACAAACATAGTCAGTAAGAGAAGTTAAGCCAGAATCTTATTTTCATTCATTTGTGGCCCCTAGATATTTTATAAGTTAAAACAATACATACATACATACATACATACATACATACATACATACATGACATAAAGAGACAAGTCAGACTGTTGGACACAAGAAATAGGAATGGAGCAGAGAGTTTAGGTTCCTCAGGACACTGCTTGTTAAGCAAGGTTTATTAGCCCGGTCTTTGTAAACACCTTTTGTAGCTCAGCCACCAGAACTCACACCTGCAGTAGCACCAGAAGAAGCAACAGTGTGTCAACTTCAGCATTTCCTCCTTTTGACCTCTAACTACCAGGGGAGCACAACACATACAGATTTCTGTTGCACTAGGCGATTAAAGCTACTTAAATTGACCTGGAGGCAGCAGCTTGAGTTCCTCGCTACCTGCACCAATGTTCTGGGTTCCCAAAAGACATGCATACAGAGCTTTCTATTTTAATATGCCTTGCACATTAAACAGCTCAATGGCTGGACCACCCACAAAACCTTTACATAACTAAAACCTCCCCTCCAATACTCCTTAGTTATTACTTACTAAAATCTATATTTTATCTTTGCTGCCCTAGACCCAATGTGTGTGTGGGGGGGGGGCTGCTCTTCCCCAGCTAGACCCAATGTGTGTGTGTGTGTGTGTGTGAGGCTGGGGCTGCTCTTCCCCAGCTAGACCTAATGTGTGTGTGTGGGGGGGAGAGGCTGGGGCCACTCTTCTCCAGCTAGACCCAATGTGTGTGTGGGGGCGGGGGGAGGCTGGGGCCGCTCTTCCCCAGCTAGACCCAATGTGTGTGTGTGGGGGGGCTGGGGCTGCTCTTCCCCAGCTAGACCCACTGTGTGGGGGGGGGGCGAGGCTGGGCTGCTCTTCCCCACCTCTTACATGATGGCTATGCTCTTTTCTGCAGCTCTCAGGCCTGGACCTTACTCCTTTCCCAGCATGGTGATTCTGAATCCTTCTTCCTCCCTTGGTCCCCTTGCCCAGGAATCCTAAAGTCCTTGCACAGCCACTGGCTGCCGGCAACTTCAGTCAGAACCAACTGGGGGCAGAGCCCCTCAGCATCCTACATGTGGATTCTTGTGCAATTTGGGGAACCCAATTAACATACTGCAAGCATTAGACCAAATCCATAACAGATTTCCAAGCATGTGCATGGAGCAGCGCAGAGAAACTTTAAGGCAGGATGACACTGTTAGAACCATGTCTAGGCAGAGACACTGTGTCTAAGATATCCCCCTGCAGCCATAGCTTCTGCATCTGCTCTAGATGTGCCTCTGAGGGGCGTCATTGCTGACTGGGAGTAAAGGAAGAACGCACTAACACACAGCACCACGCAATGTGTGGTAGGCTTGCTCTTGCAAGAAGTTCCACAGATTATGGACTTCTGGATAAGGTCAAATGTAGTTCCTGGGTCTTTGGGTTTGGCATTACTCAGACAACTCGGAGTCCATGGAACACAAAGACACTGACACACCATGTTTATTGCTATTGTCCTTTACAGGAATCAGCCCAGAAGCCCACCAAGAGTTGAGCAGACATACTGCATTCAGTACAGATACACAAAGGGGTGTGGTTGAGCTGTAACACAGAAAAAGACTATCACATCTGTGGGGAAATGCACAGAACTGAAGATAGTTATAGGAAGCAAAATTAGCCAAGGTGAGAATGACAAATGCGTGTGTTCAGTCTTGTGGGATCTACGTGTAAGTTCATATGCTGATAGATACATGCTGCATGAAGACAGACTATGAGCAGAACGGGAGAGATCAAAAGGGATAGGAAATAAAAGTGAGAACTGTATGAGAGAGGGAGGAGCCCAACAAACAGAAGTGAGAGGTGAGGAGGTGAATGAGGGTTGGTGGGGAGGTGATTGTGGGGATGAGGGATGGTGGGGAGGTGAGTGTGGGAATGAAGATGGTGAGGTGAGTGTGCTGATGAGGATGGAGAGGAGGTGAGTGTGGGGATGGTGGAGAGGTAGGTGTGGGGATGGAGGATGGTGAGGAGTGTGGGGATGAGGGATGGTGGGGTCACAAATATATGTATGAATATATGAATGAAATGTCACAATGAAACCCATTTATTTGATGATAACGAAATATTTAAAATTTCTCTTTACTTTGGTCAAAGCAACACATTCAGTTGTCGAGTCACACAGTTAGTTACCTTCTTCAATGGGTAGGCACAAATGAACCAGACAGGCTTTCCTAAATAATAATACAGAATATTACTAGACCCTAAAAAGAAAGGAAATTCTGGCTCACATGCTAGGTTATGTAAGCTGGTTGCAAAACACACACACACAAAAAAACAAAGGCTAGCGTGGCCACATATTATGGATGTTGTCAGTAGAAAATCACAGAATGTTTAGCTTTAGTCACACAGGAAGAGTTCTGAAGAAGGATCACATCATGGAAACAGGATACCACTGACCACCTGCACACTGATAAAGTTTGTCTTTTAGCATAATCTTTAAAAGTCAATAGGAAAAGGCAAATTTGAAAACGGAGGAGGAGCACTGTTCCTTACTGAAGAGTACATGCTCTTTCTGTTCCTTACTGAAGAGTACACGCTCTTTCTGTTCCTTACTGAAGAGTACACGCTCTTTCTGTTCCTTACTGAAGAGTACACGCTCTTTCTTTCCATCCAGCTGTAAGTTTCGCCTTGGCCCTGTCTACACTACCATCACTTCAGATGCTTACGGGAGAATCCCCCCTCCTCCTTTAAGGTGGGTTCAGATCCACACACATGAGCCAGGCAGAGTTTGGCTTGAGGGGCCGTACAGCTGCCCTTGAGCTCCAGGTCCCACATTCCAACCCACAGCAGTAACCTGAGAGGCCAGGGTGGGGCCCAGGTTTGCTGCATCTCTTTCCAGCATCCCTTCAACAGAGGAAGGCTTTAGAGCAGCCGCTCTCCACCTGCTGGTCAAACGAGCCTCACACAGGGGTCACCTCAGACCATCAGACAACAGGGATGTGGACATTACGGTTCATAACAGCATCAACAAACTTAATTTTATTTTGGGGTCACCACATCATGAAGAACTGAACTGAAAGGCTACACAGCATTAGGAAGACTGAGAAACACTGCTCTAGAGGGTTCCATGCCACCCTGGCTTCTGCCAACCCAAGTCTTAATTGATATTCCATTTATAAGAATCTAATAAGGTATAAAACATGCCTCAAAGTGACAGCTGGCTTCCAGTCTGGCATTCATTCCCCAAAATAAATCAATGTAAAGCATCATTAAATGTTTCTATCATACCATTCAGTGTAACTTTAAGGTTTAGTTTTTCTACATCTCTTATCCTTAAACTTACCCTCCCTATATTAAAACATACCACCTAGCTATAGAACATATTCATCACCTATTACTTTGATTTTAATATAGTGCTGTGGTTTGGGTTGGAGGTCTCAGTGTAGCCCAGGCTAGCCTTGAGCTTGAGCTCCTGCCTCTGCCTCTCCAGCGCTAGGGTTACAAGCATGGCTCCACCAGTTCTGTGTGGTGTTGAAGAGTAGAGCCTTGCATGTATGAAGAGGCTATGCATAGAAGACACTGCTTCAGCTTTTCCTAAAGCTACTGCCAAGGCCAAGGGATATGGCATTTTCTGCCCATCTGGGGGATGGGTGAACATGAAGCAGGATCTTAACATGTAGGTCTGCTTAACCTGTAATTCAGTATGTAGACCAGGCTCAAATTCACAGAGATCCACCTGCCTCTGTCGCCTCTGCCTCTAGAGTACTGGGACAAGGTACGTGTCATGACACCCAGAGCAAACAGCAATTCCTTTATATCTTTTTGTTTTTAAGATTTGTTTATTTTTTATATGTGAGTGCACTGTCGCTGTCTTCAGACATACCAGAAGAGGGCATCAGATCCCATTACAGATGGTTGTGAGCCACCATGTGGTTGCTGGGAATTGAACTCAGGATTTCTGATTCACTCTTAACCACTGAGCATCTCTCCAACCCCCTCCTTTAAATCTTATACAAATAAATTAGTTGGTAAATAAGAAGCATATCCCACACGGTTTCCAAGAACAGATTCAGATATGAGCCACAGAGCTCAGAATAAACCTAGGCTGTGGAGGCACATTCAGTGGCAAGCACCTGAGAGCTCTGGGGGCTGTCAGACTGGGAGTGGCCATGGCAACAAACACCCTGTCCCTGAAGAAACAAGAGAATAAAGAAAAAGGGAAATTGAAAGCGGGAGAAAGAGAAATTCCTAAACCTCTAAAACATCTATGAGCAAACAGGTTGGGTAAAATTACTAAGATGGAATTGGAAGCACAATGATGATTTTATGTATTTATTTTGTGTGTTTACATGAGCACATACATGTACATGTTAATGTGCGTGTACATGTGTGTGCACATGCATATACATGGAGGGCAGTGGTTAACCCCACTGTCTCCCTCAATCACTCTATATCTTACCTGAGACAAGAGTCTGACACTGAAACTGGTGCTCACCTGTCCAGCAGTTTCCAGGGATCCAATAGCCTCTGCTTCCCCAGAGCTAGAATCATGAGTATGTGCCACCATGTATGGCTTTTTTATATATGTGCTGGGAATCAAAGCTGCCTCCACTTTAATCATATGAGCTATCTCGAAGCTCAGGTTATAATAATTCACGAAGTACAACATAACTTGTGCTCTTCAGAAAGTGGTTATGTAGGTGTGCTGTACACCTGTGACCCAGCACTCAGTGGGCTGGGAAAGGAAGACCTCAAGGGTTCAAGACCATTGAGGCTACACAGCAAATTCCAGGCCAAATAGACCCAGTTGACTCTGTCTCAAGAAAATGAAGGGGGAAAGCAGTTAAGAAAATAAAATGAGGCCGGGCAGTGGTGGCGCATGCCTTTAGTCCCAGCACTTGGAAGGCAGAGACAGGCAGATTTCTGAGTTTGAGGCCAGCCTGGTCTACAGAGTGAGTTCCAGGACAACCAGGGCTACACAGAGAAACCCTGTCTCGAAAAACCAAAAAAAAAAAAAAAAAAAAAAAAAAAAAAAAAAAAAGAAAGAAAGAAAGAAAGAAAGAAAAATGAAATGAAAACTGCCAAGCACACTAAGTAAGGGATGTTACTCACAAAGGACATGGGCCAAAAGCACAATGTGATATTCTATACAGAGGACACCATTCCATACCTCACCAGGAAGGTTTCAAACCTACAACAAAGCAAGGGCAGACAGAACACAGAGTAAGCGGCACCCACATGTTGTGGGATGACCTGCAGAGCAAATAACGCTTTAACTTTAGCAACAGACTTAAATATTCATTTTCCATCAACTCAACCATCCTACACATGGGGGGAAAAATGTGTGCTCACACAGAATTTGTTTATATTTCAAAACCAAGACAAACCTAAAAGGGATAAATCAAAGGAGGTATTTATCGAGACAAAACTCAGGACTCAGCAATAAAAAAGGGTAAACCTGACATGCAACCCAGACAAACTTCAGACACACCATGCCAAGTGAAAGGGGCGGCACCCTGCATGATTTCAAAAAGGAAAAACCAGAGACAGCACCTGTCAACAGTGGCCTAGGGATAGACAGGACAGCTTTAAATAAGCACCAGGAATTTCAGAGGGGGGATAAAATCCACTGAGGTGGTAATTATACATCTGGAGACTTATGTTACAACCTATAGAACTATATATTAAAACAATGAATTGTCTTGAATTAAACCTTAATTAATAAGAAGTATATAATACAGAAGAACAACCCAGGTCATCCAGAGATGGATCCTAGCACATAAAATTACCATGTCAGAAGGTACCACAAAGCAACAATTACTGTACTTCAGCTTTCATAGCACCTGTGAGGTTTTATTGACATAACTGTCTTTTTTAGTAATTTTCTGGTTCTGTAAGTTACCCTAACAAAATCATTTATTCACTAATTGAACTCTGGTGTTATCCTATTTTAATGTATCACTGATTCTCTATGGCAGTAAGTAGGCGCTTGCTCACATCTCTGTCTGACAGATAGTGACGACAGACCACAGTCCCAGTTAATGAAAGACATGAATATATAAACACAAGAAGCACAATGCACTCCACACAGAATACATCTGCTCGCACATCATTTCCTCCTACAGTCTGGGATGGAGCCCAGATGCCTGACTGATAAGCTTGTGCTCCACCACTGAGCTACATGCCCAGCCTCAATCAGGATGGAGTAACACAAATGGAGACAGTGTGTGCCTTACTCAGGTTTTCTATTCCTACACAAACATCATGACCAAGAAGCAAGTTGGGGAGGCGAGGGTTTATTCATCCTACATTTTCATGTTGTTATTCATCACCAAAGGAAGTCAGGATTGGAACTCAAACAGGTCAGGAAGCAGGAGCTGATGCAGAGGCCATGGAGGGATGTTACTTACTGGCTTGCTTCCCCTGGCTTGCTCAGTTTGCTTTCTTTCTTTTTATTTTTAAGATTTATTTATTTATTTTATGTGTATGAGTACACTGTAGCTGTACAGATGTTCATGAGCCATCATGTGGCTGCTGGGAATTGAACTCAGGACCTCTGCTCACCCTGGCCCACTCACTCCGGCCCCGCTCGCTCCAGCATAATACACTGTAGCTGTCTTCAGTCACACCAGAAGAAGGAGTCAGATCTCATCATGGATGGTTGTGAGCCACCATGTGGTTGTTGGGATCCGAACTCAGAACCTTCAAAAGAGCACTTAGTGCTCTTACCCGCTGAGCCATCTCACCAGCCCTCAGTTTGCTTTCTTATAGAACCCAAGACTATCAGCCTAGGAATGACACTGAAAGACTGAATTTAGAAATTTGGGAAAAGCATGTTAATGGAAATGCATTAATGTATAACCTTTACTTAAAGAAGGCATAGGAAGTCTCTGTAAGGAGCCAGGAAGATGGACTGGTCAGTTCTAGGAACAAGATAGCAGTCAGCTATCAAGAAGATAACATTGCCCAGAATAAGGAACAGGATAGCAGTCAGTCATTAAGAAGATAGCATTGACCAAACAACAGGATCTAATTAGTCCTAGGAGTGGTCAGCCATTATGAAGATAGCGTTGACCAAACCACATTCCTCTGGACAATGAGTGTACAGGATGACTTCCTTATGACCTGACTCAGCTGGGTAGTGGGTTCCTTTGGAATTTTCCATTGTCCTCTTGTTATGTTTCCCTGGTAACCCTTTCACACCCCTAGTTTGTGATTTTTCCCTTTAAATACCAAGTACTCCTCGTGCTCGTGGTCGAACTCCTCTGGCCTGCCAGGCTATGAGTTCGACCCCAGATCTGGAATAAACCTCATGTGGTTACAGCAAGTTCGGTCTCTCGTGAGTCATTGGGTGGTTGCGTCATCCCGAGACTTGAGCAAGGATCTCCCCAGTTCCGGGGGTCTTTCAACACCACCCACAAAGGGGCCCTCTCCCCTTGATCACTAATTGAGTAAATGCCTTACAGTTGGATCTCATGGAGGCATTTCCTCAACTGAAGCTCCTTTCTCTGTGATAACTCCAGCTTGTGTCAAGTTGACACAAAACCAGCCAGTACACTGTGTAACTGCTGAAAACTAATGATAAAGAAACTTAATGAGAATAGCTACTTGTCACATACAGGATATGTTCAAACAGACACCCAGAAACTTGGTGTACTTGGGGGGAAAACTATCCTTCAAAGATGAATGTAAATATTTTCAAGTATCAAATTTGAATTAGTTCACTGTCACTAGTATTAGCAACCAGAACTCATTAAAGATCAAATCCTTCAGCTTGAAAGGAAAGTTACAGTGACTCACAGCCATGCAAAAACTACACAGTACTTAGGAAAGATAGAATCGCATGCAGGTATTATTGTAATCTGGTTCTAACTGGTTTCATTAACTATAGCATTAAAAAACTTATGAATCTACAATGAAAATGTCATAACGTCAATAATAGACTAGAGAATGGAAATTCACTGGGCAGATTTTATTAATGATGTTATTATTAAACTATCGCAATATAGGACCTTATCTATAGTGGTCAGCTCTACATTAAACATCGATAGGAAGCACTGAAGAAGTGTAAATAGATCAAAAATGGGTCATCATCAAGAAATCAACGTAAAGAAAAGCAGGAAGGAAGGGCACATGCAAAGGCTGTAAGGAGCCAAGAGTGCTGATGCACATCTGGAATCCAGCACTCAAGAGTGCTGATGCACATCTGGAATCCAGCTGAGTGCGGGCCACGCGGGGGAGCCTGGGCTACTTGGTGAAAACTCCATCTCAAGAAAAAGAGGCACAGGAAGCATAAATTAAAGACACACAGGGCCTGGGAGCACATCCACAATGTCAGCTGCTCGAGGCCAAGGCCAGAAGATCTCAAGCCTTACACACTACTGAGGAGAGCTGAGGCCAGCCTGGGCTGCTTAACAGAATAAAAAGAATGCTGGTACAGTTCAGTAGCAGAACCTTTAGCTAGTATGCTGCTTCAAGGTCTGGCTTTAAGCACCAGCCCAGCAAAACACGTTTTTGTTGTTGTTGTCGTATTTAGTGTAATGATACAACTAAATGCTAATTAGAAGGCTCACATCAGACCTAGAAACACAAACATGTTGAAAGTAAAGGACAGAAAGAGTTTTGAAGTGCAAAGGAGAGGGAGTGGCTACAGTCCGACAAAACAGATATAATATACAAAGCTTACAGGGATAGTGTGAACAAGACAGTCAACTCACCCAGACAATATAACAATTTCAATACATGCTCCAAAATAAAAGCTCCAACAACAGGAAACAAACAGTGAGTGCGAAAAGAAGGAACAGTTCCCTGGTTACAGATACAGATGTAGACTTCAACAAGGATGGAATAGTACACAGCCCAGAAGAAAGGAGAGCGACTGAACAACAGTAAACCAAACTGAAGACAGAGGAGCTCAACTCAACAGCAGATATTTTTCCCAAGTTTACACACAAAATTATCCATTATTCAGACCAGATCACATGCTAGACTATTAATAAATGTGATACATTTTAAGTAAGTTATACCAAGCAAACTGTCTTTTCTAATCAGTAGGATTAAAGTGGGAATCAGAAGCAGGAAACCAGGCAAGACCACAGGTATACAAAAATCACATATTCTCCCAAGCAGCCAATGAGGCAGAGAAGAGAGCACAAGAGATATGAGGAAATACAAGCTGAACACCTGATCTCAAAAATCCAAAACCTGAATACTTCAAATTCAAACTCTGTTGAGTACCCCGTGGGGTCACAAATGGAAAAGTATCATGTAATTACATGGTAGTTTTATGAATAAATGAAATTATTTAAAACTTTGAAGAAAATTACATTCTGCCTATATGCAGAAGGCACATATAAGACACTTCAGTTTTGTATTGACTTGAGTTCACGCCAAAAATTTCTTATCATGTATGAGAAAGTAAATACCCAATGAAATGGATGCTTTCGGTCTGAAGCATTTTCGGATAAGCAGCACTCATCCTGTGCCTTGAAGCAAACACACCCTACTCCATGCACGCAGCAAATGCTGTGCTATCTGGGACTGGCACAGCTGTAAATTCGCAAACTAAAAGGAAGACCATTAACTCCACACATTAATAAACCAGAAAAACACACAGCAACGTAGACTCAAAGTCAACAATAGGGACTCCTAAAGATTACAGCCGGCCGTGACGAAGTAGGAGATAAAATCACAACAGAGAGTAAGAGAAAAACCAAAGCTGGTTTTTCAAATGCTAACAACGTGAGCAAGCCTTCTGGTGCGCAGACTCCAGACCAGAGAAATCTCCAAGCACTAAATCGGGAAATAAAAGTGGGGATATTATTATTAAGTTTACAGTTTTAAAAACAAGAATTCATAAGACCTCCAGGTGATGGCATGCTTACACAGATGGAATGGATACATCTCTGTTAACATACAGCCTACCAAGACTGAATTACAAAGTAAGGGAAGATTTGAACAGATCTATAGCTAGTAAGGATTGGAATCAGTAATCCAAACTGTCCCCAGAAATAATGTCAAGTGCTGGCAGTTTCAGCATTGAACTCTGTAACATGCTTAATCATCAGCACCAGCCCTCAAACTCTCCCAAAGAAACTGAGGGGGAAAGAATGTCCCCTGACTCCTCCCAGGAGGCTGCTGCCTGGCACCTAAGTCAGAGAAAGACTGGTCAAGAGTCCTAAACAGTACCCTTAGGACACCATCACACGCTTGACCAATCGAGGTGGGTTGCTGCGATGCAAAACGGCTAACATAGGAAATTTAAATGCATTATTCTGAAACCAAGAGGGGAAAAGACCATTACACAGCTAATGCAAAAAGGGCATCAGAAAAAAA
>NW_022196912.1:130697597-130699586 GCF_008632895.1 Mastomys coucha | reverse complement strand
AAAAAAAAAAAAAAAAAAAAAACACATTTATTTCTTAAGGAAATGTCAGAGAATAATCTAAGCACAGCTCCTTCACCTCTTTAACATCGTCTTGAAAACTCATAAGGAATCAGGCAAGTAAAACAAATAAATACAGGGCATCTGGGTGGGAATGGAAGAAGGAAGACACATCTCTTAGGGTGTAGCGTGCCAGTGTGCGTGTGTGTGTGTGTGTGTGTGTGTGTGTGTGTGTGTGTGTGTGTGTGTGTGTAGAGCGTTCTGGAGAGTTCACAGGAGAGCTGCCAGCACTAGCAGATAAAGTCAAAGAGTAATTTAATACTTCAGTGTTTCTGCCACTAATAATCAACAGTCTGACAAGGAAATTACAAAACAATTCCACTTACATAGGCATAAAAAAACAGATGCAAGCAATGAGGCAGAAGTCTTATATATACCCCAACTACAAAACATATTTGAACACTTAGGGGAGGCATAGGAAATACCCACTCCTCTGTCGGTGGATCAGAAGCAGCATCGCCAAGGACCAGGTATTACTGGTCAAAGCTACATGCAGATTTCACACAAAGCCCATCCAAACCTCAGCAATATTTGTGGAAAAATAAAAAAGCCTCACTTAAAAGGTCCTGTGGAATCCCCCTTCCTGACTTCAGCCCATACTGCAATGTTCCGGAAGCCCACCAGATGGCGCTGGCATAGACCAATGCCATGGGAAATAAAGCAGAGACACCCTACCACTTACTGGCAGGAAGGATGTTCCTACACAAGACAGAACTAAGCTGGAATCTTAAACTACCTATAGAAGGTAATTCAACGTAGATTTAAAAACAAAAACATTAGCAAAAAAAAAAAAAAAACTCAATATGAGCTACCCCTGTCTATGAGGCTCTTAGAAGAAATCAGGGGATTAATGACACAGGAAACTAGACTTTACTAAAATGAAAAGTGTTTGCCTGTTTTCTGGTGCTGAAGATTGACCCATGGCCTTCAGCATGGCAGGAACTCTACAACTGACCTATATAAAAACCTATGCTCACTTTGGCAGCACATATACTAAAAAGTAAATAGATAACCTTTTCTTTTTACAAAAGACAAGTCCTAAACGGTAAAAAGGCAGTCTACGGAGAAATTATATGATCTGATACATAACACCCAGAAGTAGAACTCAATGACTACAAAAAGTCCCACTAAGAAATAGGCAAAAGACTGGGAGAAATCTCCTATAAAAATGGGCGTGCCAACCATCGCATGAAAGAGGTCTCTAACCCAGCATTCTGGAGGCAGAGGCAGGCAGCCTGAGTTTGAAACCGCTCCTACTTTTGAGTTTCAAGCCAATACTACAGAGAGCCGTTCTCAAAAAAAAAAAAAGTCTGAAAAGTATCACACATATGAACATATTAAACATTACCCAAGTGAAATATTCCAGTTACACCAGGAAAATACTGAATGATCCCTCTTCACTATGTACCTGGAATAGTCAAATATCAGAGAAACTAGGAGAGAGGCATGTGGGGCTGGATGGGTAGTTTAAAACAACGTAAGTGTTCTTAACTATGTGCTTAAAAATGGTTAAATAGGAGTTGGGGAGAGAGATCAGTAAGTGGAAGCAGGAGGATGCCCAGCATTTCCTGGGCAGCCAGTCTAGAGTGAGCTTGGTGAGACTATCTCAAGAAACAGGGTAGAGATTGAGCATACCGGATGTCAACTTTTAGCCTCTCGCTCGAGCACACAGACACACACATGCATACATACATATGCCACATGCACACATGCACCCCTGCTGCACACTTGTAAGCTCCAGAACTTTAGAAGCCACAGCTAGAGTATGGAGTGTTCAAAGCCAGCCTCAACTACAACAGCGAGTTCCAGGCTGGCATGAACTACATAGCAAGAGCTAGTCTTGAGAAAACAAACAGATTGACATAGCTTATTTTAGTTCTGTGTATTTTACCGGTGTCTTTAAAAGGGGGGGGGAGAGAGTGAGAGAGAGAG
>NW_022196912.1:130673161-130697177 GCF_008632895.1 Mastomys coucha | reverse complement strand
TGAGAGAGAGAGAGAGAGAGAGTGAGAGAGAGAGAGAGAGTGTGTGTAACTTAGTCATATCAGGGGACAGTTCGCACAGGTACCCTAAAGGCTCTGATGAGCTTTTTGATAGCCAGTGAGCTGGAATTTTGGTAGATAACCTAGGAAGCAACTGAACCAACAATCTGGGAAGTGCTTACTTAATTCCTTTGCCAGGGAGGTCAGCAGCCAGGACAGAAAGCACATCCAGATTCTGGATTCCCAACCTGGACAGTGCTCTCAGTGATCACATTAAGTTGCTACTGGTATCTGAACAGAGCAAATGCTTTGTTTCTGGGGGACACTGTTGCAAGTTAACAGGACTTAAGCTGAACTCCAAACCACTTCACTGCTATCAATACACCAATCAGAAGAGAATCACACGTGCTTTTACAGGCCATCCTGTGACTGACCCAGGTCACTCAGATGACAACCACAGAGCGAATCCGAAGCCCGTCACTGAAAAACATCAGAACATCAAACACACTCATACCTCTGCCAGAGGCTTACAATAAAAATGGATTCTCATTCATCACAAGCCAGCCAGAGGTTCTGTCACCAGGCCCCTCTAACACCAGATCACCTGACAAAGCCTGCAGGTGCCAGGGGCAGAGGGATGAGGTATCATGATCATATGATGGCATTTAAAGAACCCCACCTAGAGGGACTCATGATGCTTCTTCTCATAGTTCATTAACAGAAGCGAAGTAAATATCCTTTGCCTGTTTCAAAGAGCAGAATCCTGTTCACCCAGAAGGAAAAAACCCTAAACGCTGAAGTTGAGGCCAGGCATTCTGGAAACAGAAGGCAGTATACACACATGAGCCAGCCAGCCAGCACCTGTTTATTAAGCATCTACTATGTACTGGGAAATGTATTGAGATATGAAAAATAACAAAGAAGTCGTCAGGTTGGAATACTGCTCAAGAATGCAGTCATATGAGAACTCTGAGTGCTTGTGAGAAAAAGCCCAAGAATTGAACGAGACGAGTCTTGAGACCTTCAAAACACAGAACTATTCTTGGAATGTGATTTTGTGCTATCCCAGTACCAAATAGGGGTGAGTTTGCTTCAGCTATTGTTATGGCTATGCCTCTATTTAAAGGTTTTTTTTGGCTTGTCCTTGTGATTGAACACCTTACTCATGCAATTTCTCTCCACCCTCTGAGTATAAACTGCCTAATGTTCTGAACAAAGCTGGCTATTGGATGAGACTTCAGTCCACCTCATTTTTAAGCTCCACCCTCCCAGGTTCATGCAGCCAACTAGAATGGTAAATAGAGTCATATGTGTCAGGGTGATAGACCATCATTAGATGATGTTAATGTAGTCTGATATGTGGAAATTAGGCCTAGAAGCCCCAGAGAAGGTGGCACGCAGCAGCAGGGATCAGGAAGCCTCCTATAAGCTCAGTCTGGTCTGTAACCACTGCTGCCTACACACTCCCAGAGGCCGTCTGCAGAGGGATCACAATCATTGTCCCAGGCCCACTCAAGGGAACAACATGGGCCAGCTCTTCAAACTGCTGGGCTGCAGAAAGCCATTCGGAGGGAATCTCACGACATACTTGCACCCTACTAAGAACAATGCCACTAAACAAAATGAGCCCAGTCACCTCTGGAGTAGCATGCAGGCGGCTGACTCCACCAGGCTGTTGGCATTGTGCCTGAATGAATGGCACACTCACTAAAATCCTAATGACAACCACTCAGTTCAAGGAAAGGTCATCAGGACACAGAACCTCTCTTGCTAAGTGCCAGCAGCTGGCTGGTTCTCCAGTCAGGAGAAAGGCTCTGCCATAGAGGAAGAGGAGAATTAAGAGGTCTTGTGTAAGTACAGTAAAATGTTGGATGGGGCTCCAGGGCTTCTAACTGCCTTGCTTTAAAACAACAGTAACAAAAACAAACAAACTAAAAAACAAAAGCCCACCTTCATGAAAGGAAAAATGTCTGGGTGCTAGGGGAAATTAAAAAAAAGAGAGAGAGAATAAATAACATTATTAAATATATTAAACACACATTATTTCTTCTTAATTCTCCCTTTTAAACCAAAATAAGACCATTAGACGTTTTGCATTAAAAATCCTTAGGGATTTCAGGATCAGGAAAAGTCTGATTTCCTCTCTATTTAATGTCCTTTGGCTGAGAAGTTTCCAGGAAAAGCAACCTGTGAGGAAGGGAAATGGGACAGAATTATCTTTTTTTCCCTTTTTTTGTTTTTAAAGGTGGGAAGTGTGTTAGACAACAATTACTGGTCCTTCTGCCTCAGTTTCTCTGCTTCTAGGATTACAGGCAGTCCACACTGCCATGCCCTACCAAGCTGTCCTTTCCTATTTCAGGGTTTATTGCAAATGACATCAGAAATTTACACATGGCAATTCTATATCAGCACCACAGACAGGATGCAACAGAAAGAACTTATTTCCAGAAATGTACTTTCAAATTAAAAATTACACACATACACACACGCACTCAAGCATGTACATCCTGGGATAAACTGCAAATGCACAAAGTTCTGAAAGTGAAACCTAGAGGTTTCTGAGAAAGCTTCAATGTGAGGGCTGATACCTTGAAGCCTCTGGGACAGGCATGAACTGGAACTACATTACATTAGTTCAACAGAAAAACCTAAGGTTGCTAGGAATATCCAACCAGTCATAACCCACCCAACCATTCACATATCCAGCCAGTCATAACCCACCCAACCATTCACATATCCAGCCAGTCATAACCCACACAGCCATTCACATATCCAGCCAGTCATAACCCACCCAGTCATTCGCATATCCAGCCAGTCATAACCCACCCAGCCATTCATGTATCTGTCCAGTCATAACCCACCCAGCCATTCACATATCCAGCCAGTCATAACCCATGCAGCCATTCACTTTCATCAGCCCTCATCCACCTTTTCTTTTCAGTTTGACAAATACTCAGCTCATTCTTTGGGTGAGTCCCTCCACCCACTAGCCACATAAGCTGGATTGTGGGGTTACCGGTCACTACCCTGGGGATAACTGTGAGGCCCTCATAATAGTGGCTGGATGTCTCCAGCAGGGGCTGAGACCAATTCGAAATGCAGGCCAACAGGCCCAACATGCAAGGTGCTCTCTCTCCATGCAAGGCAAGGTGCTCTCCAGGCAGTTCTGCATCCTCTTGAAGGAAAGGCTTCCAGCTGCGGGATAGGACAAACCTACTGCCTCTTAGGATGGCCTAGGGAAACCATTCCAGGAAAAAACTGATATAATCTGTAGGGACCACAACTCCAGGGACTTCATTCCCACACCCGACAACCCCAGCCGGCCCAAGTGCAGGCCTCAGGGACTCTCTAACTATTTCTTAAAGTTTACTGAAGCAACTCACAACCAAAGGGTGAATATTGTTTCATGAATCTTGGTGAGGTTTTACAGATTGCACCCACTCATTACCAACTGCACAGAAGTATCTGATTTTCAATCTTTCAGAAACTTCTTTATAAAAATGGGCAAAGTTTTATGTTTGTCATCTTGGTATCCAACTTCAAAGAAAAATCCATTTTTAAGAAAACTATTAGGAAGGTTATTATTGAAAGAAGCAACATCTGGATCCCTCCTGGCAGCCTCTCATAGCACTGTGGTCTACCTGCAGAAAATATGTTGCTGGAGGCGCTTAAATTCTAGATAGCATGACTCACTACTACAGCAGAGTTTTCATGAGCCTTGGATGTTCAGCAAAAACTGCTTTCCTTCAGCAAACAGAGGACAATGGGGTATGCCTGCCCCACTAAAGCCAGGTGCCAAAGGTTCCTACAGACTGAGAATCAGGCGCATCCATACCATAATTTAGTTGACTCATGTGGTTCCTCTAATACCAATTTTCTGGTATACGTGGAATTTGGAGGAACAAATGGGGTTATCACATGTTGCATGAGAGTTGTTTCCTGGGGATATATAATATGCATACACATCTAAACACCCAAAGTACATTTAACACAATGTTTAAATGAGACAAGCCACAAGGCACACACTGTACTGATTCGGAAACATGAATTGCAAAGTTTCTTTAATAAAGATTTTTTTTGTCAGCAGAAAATACATAAAATACACATGCAATATTACATCTATCCAGCCTTTAAAACTAAAGGCCTTTGGGCTCTTCAGAAACCCAGGATGGATGGTACTAAAGGAAGAAGCAGAGTTAAAATATCAACCAGATGATTATGATATTATCAACCAGATGATTATGGTGGGACTGAGAGGGAGAGCACTGGCCCAGAGAGTAGGGTGGGCAGAGCTCAAGGCCCTCAAGATACACTTCATTCACTTTATCACATATAAAAAACTATGTAGGGTAGTGGTGGCACACGCCTTTAATCCCAGCACTTGGGAGGCAGAAGCAGGTGGATTTCTGAGTTCAAGGCTAGCCTGGTCTATAGAGTTAGTTCCAGGACAGCCAGGGCTACACAGAGAAACCCTATCTCGAAAAACAACAACAACAACAACAAACTATGTAAATGTTCCCATGTAAAAGTTGTGTGGATTGTGTATTCCCAAACTGACTTTGATAAAGTATAACCTGGTGAGACCCTCCAACCTCCTGCAATGTCCTCCCACAACCCCCCCAAAAATCGGACAGACAATGTGCTTGCACCTGTCACAGCTTACACCTGTCAGATCCCTGACAGCACCAAGCTGCTCGTCCAGGACTGAGGGAATACGTACAGCCCCTCATGGACACTGTATGTTGTTACAATATCCCTGTATCTTTGACCCATGTTTTGATGTTACATTAGCCCATCTCTTGACCAAGGTGACACTAAAACATAAGCAAAGATTTCTAGCCTCTTCATGTCATAGTAAGTTCATCCTGGCTCCAATAGCTAGGGCCAGACAGTGGTTCTGGAGACACAATCTCAGCTGGTGGAACCAACCTACTTCACAGAACTGCAGGGAGAAATAAACCTCCCACTTTAAGGACCTGGCACAGTATGTCTCAGAAAAGAAAGTGGCTGAAGGATGGCCCTGAGGGGCTTCTCCGGGCTGCAGCAACAGAAGGGCTTGGTAATGAGATGGTAGGGAAAACAGTGTCCTGGTGTTCAGTCTTCCAATATAACAACGCCTGATACATAAACTTATGATAAATGGTCCAACAGCTATGAAGAAGAGCAGGTGGGAAGTATCTACTGCAGACACAATGTAAGTTTTTGCAGTGAACTGCAAAGGCTTTAACGGGTAGGGGCTATTCACTACCATGGAAGACAATCTTCTCTGAGGGCTAACCTCGGCTATTTACCCACCTCCACTCAGTTACAAGCATCCCTAGACACTACTTCTTTATAAAGAAAAGAAAAATTAAAAATCCTACTAATTCTTATCAATCCCCACTAAAGCTAAATCCAGATATTGGAAACAAAAGCCCTGAAGGGCTGAGGAGTAAAGGTACGCTCCAGTCACGGACCAGCAGCACGGGTATTCTCATTAATGCACTCTAACGCTGAACAAGTTGGCTTAACTGGAGCTGAGGCCTGGTTTTCTGTCATCATCAAATCAAATCCCTGAGATAACATCTGCGACTGTGTGCACTTCTTAGAATTCTGCCCCGAAATGCATGGGTCAGGCTTGTGAAAAAAGGATGAGCAACTAGCCTTTTAAATACGAGACTATTCCAGACAGCTACATAGAAAGACCCTGTGTATAAATATTTTTTTTTTAAAAAAAGGGACTGTTAAGTAACCCCCTGGGGGTGGCGATCACTGTCAGAGGACATCAAATCCAACCCAGACCTGGCAGAAAAGCAGACTTGAAAGTGCCTTGGAATGCACATGGGTGTCTCCCTGGCTGGGGCCCCGGCTCAGAAACCTGCTCCTATGCTGCTGCTCTGCAGGAACATCCTGGAGTGTTGTGCTTTCAAAGGGTGGAACTACACTCCCTGCTTGTGTGAGCAGAGTGTGCTGCCTGATGGGCCCTGTCACTGTGGGTGTACAGTCAAGCTGCCTCAGGTGCCCATCGGGTTACTCCACTATTCATACGGCTGGGGACTGAAGACCCAGAATGTACCATCTCTCTGTTCCAGTCTTCTCCGCTGCAGCCACTGCCACCCCACAGAACCACTCAGCCCATTCCAATGAAGATAACTGGAATCTGCTCACTTTTAAGTAACAATGACAAACTGGAACATTTCCAGAAGAAAAAAAAAATTCTTATCTTAATTTGTGCTACCAATTAAGAGGTCTTTATAGGTGTGTGTATGATCATCTTATACATAGTAATGTGCCCTAATTGGTGTATAATGGGTAGGATGTAATTTGTAGATTACCCCCACACAGTAAATAGTTTATTATTTCAGAACTACCAAAAACAAGACTCATACTTTAACAATAAAATTTTCACTTCTAGCTACACAGTTTAAGACATCCTGAATTTTCAAATACCCTGAATACAGGAATCAAAGTTGAAAAGAATTCTCCAGTAAAATGACAGGTTTTAGGTTTTAGAAATGATACAGTAAGTTACATTTTTCTGAGGAACTTTGAAAGCTCCTGTCTCTTTCCACCAGGCTGGAGCTGTAGCCCAGTCTGCAGACTCTGCCTAGCACACAGTAGGCCCGGGGTTCTGCCTAGCATGCAGTAGGCCCAGGGTTCAACCCCAGAACATCATAAACCAGGCTGGGAAGAATCCTGACACTCTGGAAGTAGAGGCAAGTTCTAAGTAATCTGCTATACAGAAATTAGAGACCACTCTGGGATGAATGAGACTGTCTTGAAAAACAAAACAATTTTGCTTTTCCTTTCCAAAGGTGTTTTGTTACTTCATGGAGAAGCATACGCTAGCCACGTGCAAAAGCAAAACAAAAACACAAAACCCCTAAAGCCTGAGTTTGGCTCAGTACTGTTTTCCTTGTCTCCCTTCACCAGAGAAACCGTTTAAAATACTTTCTCACAAACCTCCACTTTGAGCAAGACATTCTCAGCAGTCACTAACTGGACGGAGTGGCCACTGGTAGCTAGCTAGCTAGCTAGCTCTTTAATTTGCCAGCACAAAGGTAAGTGCCAGGCCTGGGCAGGCCAGGTCTCGAAAAGCCTGGACGCTGCTCCACCAGGCTCAGAGCCTCCTGGGAGACAACAGGGATGAACACCGGCGGGAGGTGCGGGTTGAAGCAGTTCAAGACAGGAAAACATCTCGCACCCCACGCGCAGAGGGTTGGCCATTCCTTCTCTTTTCAAAGTTTTTGTTCATTTTTAAAAATGAATTGTTTACCACTACATAAAAAACTGTGTGTCCGTTTAGGTGTCTTGTGGTTGTCGTTTTTTTTACAGAGAGATATTTTAAAGTAGAGGAAAACCCTGAAACTATAAAGTAACAGAAATCACAATCCCTGCACGCAATGACCCTTTGGAAGATTTATTCTCAAGTGTTAGTAAGATTTCAAAACTTAAATTGGGCCCTTAATACATAATGGGGTTGCCCTCTGCATAAGATTTGCAATCTTGAAGCTGTTTGTTAACTTGGCCTAAAGATGTTACCACTTGCCCCAAGTAGTAAATTTATGAAAGTTCTAGAATAAACCCCACAGCAACTCTTATTTCCAAGATTGGGATACTGAGTCTCGAATTTTCTTCCCCTACCCCCCCCCCCTTTCTTTTTAACTGTTTTTTTTTCTTAATCTTCCTGATCTCTGCTGCCAGTTCCGGCGAGGAAGGGGGTTTGCGGGGAGATTGCACGCTGCCCTCCCGCGCGCGCGTGCGCCCCTCCCCCAGGTCTCCGAACGCTGAGCCCCGTGGCACCGGCTAGCAGCTCCAGAATAGGCGCCCCACCTGAGCCCCGGCTGCAGGGACCAAACCTGCAGACCCGGGATGGTCCGGCAGGGAGCCACGCGCACACCTACAGGACCTAAGTTCCCAGCACCCGGCCCTCCGCGTGGACAGGCCGGGCAGGACAGGGCTGGGCGTGCAGAAAGCAGCCGGGGACCGGGACTGGGGGAAACCCTCACCTGGGAGCGCGTGGCCAGCTCCATCTTCCCTGCTGGGCTCACTTCCCTGCGCCCTGCACGCGGCCACCCGGGCTGGCGCGGTCCCGAGCACGCAGCGCGGAGTTTGCCGTGGAGCAGCGCACTGAGTACGGACGGGGGTACAGCGCGGTTCCGCGCGCGCCGCGCAACCTCGCCCGGCCTCGGGCCACGCGCCCGCACCCGGGCCTCGCCACCTGAGGTCCGAGTCTTTCGGCCGGCGCGGGAGCGCGCAAGGGGGGCGCGCGACCCGCACTGGCCGGTGTGTTTGGTTGCGCGGGCTTCCCCCACCGCGCTGGTCCGCGGTGGAGCCGTCCGCTCCGGTTCGCGCGGGAGACTCAAGCTAGGGCTGCACGCGCCTTTAAGCTCCGGGTACCTGGCCCGCGCAAAACCTGCAGCACCAACCTCCGTGTCCTCATGGCCTGAGTTCCAGAAGTGTTTGGCAGAGGCCGCGGAGCTGGCTTTGCTTTGTTGTTGGGAAGAGGCGTGGTCTGTGCGCCTCCGAAATAGAGGCTGCCCAGTTCACTGCAAAAACCTATCGCCCAAGTTTTCTAACACTGGGCTGAGGGCAACACAGCACCCTGCACACCACACACTACAAGGCCTTGCGTTCTCCTAGCCAGAGCTCTCCAGTAGTGCCTAGCTGCTAATTACTAGCACTTACTTACCGCGGAAATGCTGGGATAGGCCTGCTGACTCAGGAATAAACAAAAACCCAGTGTCCACTAGGTTGAACTTTATAGACTAGAAGCCATTACCCCCAGGATAATATATGAATAACCATAGTGATAATGCAAGTCTCATGATGATGATCATTATGTCACCATCAATAATTTGACGGATAATTGAAATGATTAGTAACCTAATTCCTACCACTGATTAAAAATGATAAATCTAATAATGAAAGTGCATGGACGCATGGACGTGTAAACCTGGTTAGATGCTATGAGGTGGGTGGGGAGTGGTAGTCTAATGGCTTGGAGTGGGCCGGGGGCATCAAAGACTTAGAGCTTGAATCAGAAGCCTTAAGCATTTAATGAGTGGAGACATTGGGAGGCCCAAAGCAAGCCTGAGGAGCTGAAAAATGACATGTGGAAAGATTTAGCACGGGATGGGGTCATGAGGTGATACAACTTGCCTGAGTAGCATTTTATGCAGCCAGCTTCAGCTCCCTGCATCCCAGTGCTCATCCTTCGGTTGTTGCTGAATGGATAGAAGTTGCCAGAATGTTCTCTCCAGCTTCAGGAGGAAACGTCAAGGAAAGAGACATCTTGCTTTCTTCATCAGTTGAGCAACATGTTGTCAGTGTTGGAGAATTTAGCTAAAAAACAGTGTCTAACTTTAGAAATGCACATAGCCTGGCTTAGTTGCCCTTGCCTGTAATCCCAGCTCTGTGGAGGCAGGGGCATGAGGATTCTGAATTTGAGACCCTATGTCAAAACATAAGAAAAAATGTTTTACTTCTCCTAGATAATGTGTATTTTTGTAACTACTTCTTATATAATTCCTAGAATTCTCTCGACATTCTTTCAGATACTCCTTGACGGCAGCATACCACCAAGCCAGAAAACATTTTTATGCTTCTAGAGTAGACCCAACATTCTTTCCACCTTTTTTCTTCTTGTTTCTTTAGGTTGCCAGGAAGAACAGTAAAAATGTATTAATCAAAGCTAGTTTTAGCTTAGATAATTGTCTTCCTGTGATCTAAGGGCTCTGTTTGCACTTATTTCTATTATTATTTCAACTGCAGACTACAGCAAATCCCTATTGTACAGGGAGCATCGGTTTGAAGTAGCAAAGCATTTGGAACCTAGTTATCATCAGGAACCTATTTAGGCCACAGAACCTTCCCACTTTAGAAACCTTCGTTATGCAGCCTGTGCTGGCTAGTTCCTGTCAGCTTGACACAAATGGAAACAGACCTAGAAAGAGGAAATCTCAAATAAGAAATTGCCTTCACCGGGTTGCCTGTGACCATGTCTGTGAGACATGCCCATGCCGTCCCTGGATAGTAGATCTAGGCTATATATTATAAACAAGCTGGTGAAGAACCAGGGAGCAAGCTGCCAAGTTCTGCTGCTTGGTTGGTTCTGTGGGGACCATTCTAATTCAAACCACCACAGAATTCCGTGTCCTCTACTGGTCTCTGCTGACACTTCATGCAGGTTTTATACACTCACACATACACATACACACACACACATACACACATGTGTGTGCATGCACACACACATACACCACACGTAAAGCATTCAGACACATAAAATAAAAATTAATCTACTAAAAATGTTTCTTCTATAAGAAGCTGTCTATAGCTCCCTGAATGGATGAGATGTGAACCTTGGCATAACAATATGCCACCATCAACATACCACTCTGCTGCACTGAAGACTTCCAGGTACTTCACAAACAGCATGTGCAAGAAGATCTGCTGCCCCTTCCCTGAACTTTTGGGGGAGAGATGCTATTCCTCTGTGAGGTATACCTCCCCAAATGAAAGGAAAGCAAGGTTCTTAACAAGGACGGAACTGAAGTTCAGGGAACTCTGGCCCAAGCAAGCTTAGCCCAATGAACCCACTGCACTCAGTTAACTAGCCTAGCCAAAGACCTTCTTCTTATCAGAGTTGTATTTTTTTTTTTTTTTTTGGCAATATCCAATGCAATCTTTTACTTTATCTGCTGAGTTTTTATGAAATAAATTTTTGTGGTTTTCTCCTGTTATCTGTCTTATGTCAGTCTGATTCATGGGCCCAGCCAGACCATTAGAGAAGCTATCCCAGTCCACAGTGTTTGCTCTGTAAAAGAAATCCACCAAGTCCTGAATCAGGTTCCTTAAGCTTAGTATTTAAGTATTATACATTGGGTATTATGTAGCCATTTTCTCCAAACTGAAGCACTCTCTCCTAGAATGCGGTGGGACACTCCTACAACTCAAGAAGCTGAAGGAACTTACAAGGCCCAAGATGCTCAGAAAGCTAGAAGATTCTTACACTCTTCCCCAAGGTTCAATAGTAAGTTCAAGGAAGAAGAGACTGGACATCAGAGCTGCCTGCAAGCTACAGGGAACTCTAGGGATGCATTGTTCCTGGGTTGGGCCCTTCAAATATGTAGCCGCCTTTGTGACCCTCAGGATTCTGTAGGAAAACCCTCATCCATACTTCTTAAGTAACACCAGTCAACTCGGCTCACCAAGCCAGATCTGGGTAGAATTATTTCCTTGGCTTTTAGTATCTTCTCTGAAATGAAGACTCATTTGTTCCCACCATCCCAGGAACAGTGACCCAACAGTCTACCCTGTTAACAGAGTAGGTCCACAGTTTGCTGCCCTTGAAAATTCACATAGAATCCACCTCTGTCAGAGAGAGCTTGAGGTCACCTGGGAAATAGCCCAATTCTCCTTAGAACATTCATATTGGTTATGAATACATAAAAAACAGTGGCCAAAGAAGATAGCATTTGAGTGCTCACTATTTCTTAATTTCTTGAAACTTCCAACTTCTTGTGATTAGACAATATCTAACATAGAAAAGGGAGGCAATGCTAAGTGTGAGACGTTAGATGTGAAATCCCCAAATTGTGGCAGAATCATCCATCCAGAAATGAGTCTTCTGTAGCAGAATACAACCTAACAGTGACTATGTGTCTATTAACATAAAAAGTTTCTTAAGTAGGTGTCCCATCCTCCTGACTGGGCACAACAAGAGAAGTTGATTTGATGTTACAGCTTCAGTATATTCTGGTTAAGAGGGAAAAAAACTGTAAATAACATGGGAGATGCATATCTGTATAATTATTAACACAATGTTCTGCGTATACTGACTTCATAAAATTCCACATCAGCATAAAACTTCAATGCTGTGGTGCTACCAAGAAGAGAATAGGTGGTTGTGATGATGGAGGAGTCAAGGATGGAAGCTAAGAAAGATCTGAAGTTTTGCAGGAATCACCAGGCACTCAAGCTTGGGAGTCTGAAAAGGGAGCATAGAGCTAAGCATGAAACACCAAGGCAGAACCCTAACCAATGCAAAAAAAAAAAAAAAAAAAGCAAACGAAAACTTTAATGCAGTCATAGTCACACTCGGGCTGTACCTGACAGCCCATAGCAACAGTTAATGATGAGATGACGTCAGACAGGATAGTCTGATGGAGGCAGCCATAGATAGCAGCAGTGGGATGTCTCCAAGAGGAGATCCTAACGGCATCCCACAAACACACAAAGTGACCATACATTGCAGCAGTGTCCAGAAGCAAATCCAGACTCCTGGGAGCAAAGTGTCCTGTGGGGCCCTTCTAACATCCGTTGCTCAGTGCCTGCTTCTCAGGCACTGCTCTGACAGGAAGGGTAAATGAACCATGGCCTGAACAAGAACACCATTGATTGGCTTGACACTGGCCCTCCCCTCCAGGTTCGACAGCTTTTCCCTGAGTGGTCTTTGTTCAAGATTGAGCCTGTTGATGCTCCGATACAGAAGAAGCAGGTGGGGAGAGGTCATTAGACCCTTACCTGATGTTCGAGCCACTATTCCCTGTACCACCCTCCTGGCTGTGTATAATTCTTTTCAAGTTGCATATGGTCTTATGGACTTGGTAGGTTTACCAAAGGATGCCTTCTAACTCCATCTGCAGCTATGGAGATAGCATCATCCAAGCAAGGTGAGACTTCTTGGTGGTATGGCTGCTTTGTGATCATCTGTGGGTTAAAATGGTTTTCCACATCTGGCCCAGGAAGTTTGACTGCGTGCACCCCACAATGCTGCAGGGTGGGCATTAGGCTGTGATAAGCTGCAGAACCCAGGGGTGGGAAGATGAAGTCTGAGGTCCCCAGGGAATTGCTGGGAGCCAGCTCATGGGTCTCCAGGAAGAGACCAAGCTGGCAGGGGCCAGAGACTGCAGCTTCTGGCTCTTGGACACCGAAGACTCCACTCAATGTCAAGGAAGAGCTGAGAACAGAGTAGAGGCCCCACAGGGCTGGCCCTGGCCTGGGGCCAAAGGGAAAAGGTGGGGTAGGAGAGCTCCAGCTGATTCTCGAGGGGATGAGAATGTCTTAGGCTCCCTTGGGTGGCTTGGCTTGGTGTTGAACATGGCTGAGAACACAGAGAGGTCTCCTGCGTGAGATTAAGCCTGTGTGCGGCTCTTTAGAGCAATACCTGCTCCATTGTTTCCCACAGCGGTCCCGATGAGAAGTAGTCATAGTTTTAAGGTGTTTATTTTTATGGCAGAGAGTAGTGATGAGTGAAACCTTACCTTTGAGGTTAAATACCTTTTGCAGGAGAAGTGTCTGGGAAGGGGAGCTAAAGGGGTAGTAGAGGCAGAGAAAAGCAGAGAAAGAGAGAGAGTAGAGAAGTAGAGGTTGGCCATGGCCATGTAGAGGGGAGGAGGAAGGGAATGCAGAGAGAGGGGGAACAAGAAGGTAAGAGAGAGAGAGAGCAAGAGTAAGAGAGGGAGGAGGGGGCAAGCAACCCCTTTTATAGTGAGCCAGGCCTACCTGGCTATTGCCAGGTAACTATAGGGGTGGAATCCAGACAGAATACCAGGGGCTTGGGTCATTGCTCTACAGGGCTGATAGCCACAGAATTATGGAGAGCTGAGGCCTCGTGTCAGGAGCCTGGTATCTAGGAGCATGGCAGGCAAACGCCTTCCTTGTAGGAACACTGCTGGGTCTCAGGGGTTTAAACCTAGCTCAACCAGAAAACAGGCTGCCTTTCACAGTCCCACAATCATCCATGCTCTTTGAAGTAAACCAAATAAGATCATTTGTTCACCAAACTAGACTTGGGTAGAATCCTTACTTTCATCTATCACTAATGCCCTATCTTATAAATGTTGACCTTACCACAAGAAGCCATACAGGGCTCTCAGGGCTCGAAGAACATCACCTAAGACAGAAGGGATATAGAAATGAGGAAGAGGGGGAGTACTATGGAATTGTCTTTCAGACACATGGCCATGATACTCATGAACTCAGCAATTGTGACTGGCACAGGATCTGTACAAGATGGGTCTGTTAACATTTTGTCATAGGTGGGACAGGCTTCCTGAGGCTCCCACCCCTCCCGGAGTTGCTATTGGCAATTAATGATTGCTAGGGGAGGGGGAGGCATGGTGTTCAGTCATGTAGTCCCTGACAAATTTGCTTGGCTGTACTGACTATCTCCCCACCCATACTCATGCAAGCAACCCTAATTTAACTCTGGGCCATGAAAACAAACAGAATGAAAAAGATGAGAGAACAGAAGATGGACTAGTTGGAAAAGAGAGGGGTTTAGCCTGAGGGGGAAGAGCACAGGAGAAGACAATAGGAAATGGATAATGATAAAAAGTACATTACATACATGGTTGGAATGCTCAAAAGCAATGTCTTAATTGAAAAAAAATAGTGCTATGAAAATACAAGCAGTGATAGCCAGACATGGTGGTGCATACCTTTAATCCTAGCACCCAGGGGCAGAGGCAGGGAGATCTCGGAGTTCTAGTTCAGACTGGTCTACAAACTGATTTTGAGGACAGCCAGAGCAACACAGAGAAACCT
This sequence comes from Mastomys coucha, assembly GCF_008632895.1. Classification (NCBI taxonomy): domain Eukaryota; kingdom Metazoa; phylum Chordata; class Mammalia; order Rodentia; family Muridae; genus Mastomys; species Mastomys coucha. The sequence continues at coordinate 130,682,648 of NW_022196912.1, read as the reverse complement.
TGTCTAAAAAAAATAAATAAATAATAAGTAGATATGCATGTACTTGCCAACAGTGTTTGGTATTTTTTTTTAAAAAAAAAATTCAGGTCCAAAAATACATTTGTTTAAATTTAATCTTTCTTATATAAAACAAACACCAATGCTGAAAAAACTAAATTACAAAACAAATACATGGTTACAATTTAAATTCCTTGTATTAGTCACCTTCTACAGAAATTACAGAAATTTACAGAAATTTAAAACTTTCCCAACTAAGCCTAAAACTGTTAATACTTTATGTATAAAGTGTAAAATGTTGTACTTCATAAACTTTGTAAATTTTAACAGCTGCCATAACCACAGGGGAAAATGGGGGGGGCAGGTGCTGGAAGGTACAACAGTGGCTCTAACACCCCCAAACCAAAAAACTAGAAATAACCAAGTGTTAATGCCAGGGGTAAGGCTGAGCCATTGAGCACAGCCAGTCCACAGACCCCAAACATGAATTCAATTAGTCCTTTAAGCTTCCAGAGTACCTTGGTAAGCAGGTGTGCTGAGAACAATTGCTTTGGCCTAGCTCAGACATTTCCCAAGTGTGGTCCCAGACTAGCAGCCTTGGCATCCCTAGAGCTCTGCCAAGAAATTAAAATTCTTGCCCCCTACTGAGACTTATTGAATCAAATCTTTGGGAGTGGAGCTTGGGAATCTGGGCTTCAGCCACCATCTCTGGTCAACGGTGATTCTCAATCAAAAACATCAGAATCTCTGTGGCTATAAACCAAGTTCTAACACTCACAAAGTGGGTGACCTTGAAATTCACTCAGCTTCATTTTATCATCAATTAAATATGATAAAATGAGGCTGCTGTATGCTTGCCCAGCCCAATCAAAATATGTGTGTGTGTTGGAGGGGGAATATGTGTGGGGTGGATGTGTATTTGTGTGCGTGTGTTTGGGGGAAGGATGTTGTATAAATTCTGTGACATGTCAAAAATTGTGCCATGGCTGAATGATGCTATTTAACATATGCATTAACTTAAATAGTCATCGCATGTGGGAAGCAAAACTTAAAATTTCAGGAGCTTTCAAATATATAGTATGTACTGTGGTTGATTAATATGTTTATCATTGAACTTATTTCTCCTGTTTAAACTAAAATTTTGTTTTGTTTTGTTTACCAATATTTCCCTCATCTCTCTACTCCCTCCACATCTAATGGATGTGATTGGTTTTTGAGAAAGCTAGAATGTTCTGCAGTTTGTAATGTAGTATTAATTGTAGCAGGCTTTCCACACATTCAACACTAGCTAGGATATAGAACTTGCTTAAATGCTGTTTCATTCAGAGAGTTCTAGGGTATGGGTTGCATATAATCTTTCTTTAAGATGAGAAAACTGTAATTTCAGGGTTGAAGAAATTTGTAGAAGGCAGGCCAAGACAGCCAAGCTAGAGGAACTCAAGTCTATCTTCTGCTGATCTGTTTTCTTTCACAATTATGCCTTTATGCAGGCAAAAATGATATAGATAGATAGATAGATAGACAGACAGGCAGGCAGGCAGACAGACAGACAGACCGACCGACCGACTGACCGACCAAGTTTTGTTTTTAAGAAACACAATCCCAGGATCTCTTGTAGTCCTGGCTGGCCTGGAACCTGCTGTATAGCTGAACATAACCCTGAATTCCTGATTTTCCAGCCTCCACCTTCTTAGAATTACAATGACCTAAGGAACTCAAACATCAGTTTAAAATGAATGGGAAAGCAATTGAGGTTCTCCCCATCCCAGTGGGATTTACCACTAGGCCTCTAGCGTCTGCCCACTGTTACTTCTCCCAAGTGTTCCATATCCTTTTCAACAGTCTTAAACCTGGTGTGGCCCATGCTGTGATCCCAGCATTCAGGAGAGAAAGCCAGGAGGATTATCACCAGTTGCAGACCAGCTTGGTCTGCACACTGAGCTCCAGCCCAACCGGGGCTGAACCTGACTCAGAAGAAAAACAGCGCCCCCACCCTGCAGCCTGTTTCTCTTTTCTAAACTCTACACATGGTCTAGACTTGACTGTGAGGAAGTATATCCCAGATAGTTACTCAAATCTGAAAATCCGAACACATCCGTAACAGCTTTCAGCTCTGGCCTATTTGCCTGTCTGGATCCTTTTAAAGCGTTTGCCCTTGCTATGGGTAGCCCAGCATCAGGAAATCTGTAACAATGTAAAACTGAAGGCCTACTTTAAGACTATGGAATGAAGCCAATAGCCACAAATCATAACCCAGGCTCAGTACCATGGGATATGGGCTTTGATGATGTCACTTCAAGGCAAATTGTGTCTATATATGACTTGGACCATAAATCAGCTGTCCTGCACACAGAAGAAGTTGGTTTATTAGAGATGTCACAATGGTCTTGTAACATCTAGACAGCCTTTTAGCAATAGGAACTGACTGAGGAAATAGAATGTAATTATGTTAGATTCAGAGTCATTTTTTTTTTTTTTTGAAGCAGAGGACCTTTGTGGCTCCCATGCCTCCTTCCTGTGGTTCTCCCCACACAATCTCCCTTCTGCTTCCCTGAACATTGTGGCTCCTATGCCTCCTTCCTGTGGTTCTCCCCACACAATCTCCCTTCTGCTTCCCTGAACATTGTGGCTCCCATGCCTCCTTCCTGTGGTTCTCCCCACACAATCTCCCTTCTGCTTCCCTGAACATACCTTTCCTCACAACAATGAGCAAAGGTCAGGGAATTTTCTTTTTAACATAAAGAAGAATTAAGTTTTTAAGTCATAGGAGAATTGGAGCCCATGAAGGCAAAACAAAATAAAACAAACAAACAAAGCACTAAAGCAATCATTCTATACGAATAAGGAAATGGGATCAATCAAACAGAAAATCAAGATATGAGGAGGAGCAGGGAGGAGGAGAAAGGAAAGATGGAGCAGGGAGGAGGAGGGGAGGAAGAGCAGAGAGGAGTATGGGGAAGAGGAGCAGAGAGGAGGAGAAAGGGAGGGGGAGGAGGAGAGGTCATCAACAGTGACAGCAGTGATTGTGTTGTTAACATGCATGGTTCTACTTTTCTTTTTCTTTTTCTTTTTTTGAAACTGCTTGGTTAGCATTTTCTCACCTATTCCTGGCTGTAAGGAATCCATATTGTGTGGTAATGGCCTATGAAATAAAGCCTTTCATTTTGGAGGGAAGTTTATTAAGACACATGTTGTTCTAAAAGGAGGTAAGACTGCATCCCACAGGGAAGCTCCTTAAACCCCAGACATTCCTGAAACTGAGCAGATCCTCTGGGCTCTTTCCTCAAGTATAAACAAACAATAAGGCCCTCTGGGAGACACTAAAAGTCCACTGGTGCCTCACAGAAAAGACTTAATCAGCCAACCTACCTTACAGAGACAGAACAGACACCTGGAAGAGTCACACAGCAGCCAAGCTGCCTAGAAGAAACTCAGCCCAATGGACTTGCCTGGAAAAGACTCGTTCCACCCTGTGGGCTGCCTGCATATTGTATAGTGTGCCCTGGTTACAAGATTCATAGGGAGGCTTTGGTGATGCCATCACCCATGCGGCGGGGGGGGGCGCTGGGGTGGGAGGGGACTTTGGTGGTGGCACTGACTTTGAGTCATTTCTGCTCCCTTAAGAAATTTCGGTCAAATTCACCAGGCACTCTGCTCATTTGCTCAGGCCTCACTTTGGTCTGTCATTTTGCTCCCTACCTGGGCTGGGAAAATGTTTGCTCATGTTTCCCTAGGAATAGTGCACAGTGTACAACTGTGTTTAGAGAGAGTAATCAGTGTGTACAACAGAACCAGGGGTACTTCGGGTGGTCTGGCTGGACAAGGCAAATAAGTCACTTACTTGATATAACATAAACTTTTGTTCTGTACCTTGCTTCCTTGGAGCAAATGTCAGGCATAGATATTTTATTTTTATTTTCATGTTTTGCCTGGTATCTTTAGGCCATCAATGTGCATGAAGGCAAAACACATACACACACATACACACACAGACAGACACATACACAGACACACATACATACACACACACAGACACATACACAGACACACACACATACACACACACAGACACACAGACACATACACAGACACATACACACATACACACACATACATACACACACACAGACACACAGACACATACACACTCACACAGACACATACACAGACACATACACATATACACACAGACACACACACACACACATACACACACACACACACACACACACACACAAATAAAACAGAAGACAAAGTATACCAAAAAGTAAGGAACTTATCTTAGCAGGAACAATGACCTAAACAACTTTTAGCTGATGCTTAATCCCAGCCCAGTGCCTACTGAAACACTGGGCCCCCTTCCTTGACCAATGTCTCAATAGCACACTCATATCTAAGAATAGGATGCTATGCAGAAGAAACACAAATGGAAGTAGAGTTCTTTGAAATCAAGATTCTAATAGCTCAAATAAAATGTTCAATGAAAGAAAGGCTCAAAAAAGAAAGAGATGAAACATGAAAAATGTGTTGAGTTAACGCAGAAGTTTCAATATTTGACCTTACGAAATTCAGAATAAAGAAACAGAAAGGTGCTGGATGGTGGTGGCGCACACCTTTGATCCCAGCACTTGAGAGGCAGAGGCAGGTGGATTTCTGAGTTCAAGGCCAGCCTGGTCTACAGAGTGAGTTCCAGGCCAGCCAGGGCTACACAGAGAAACCCTGTCTCAAAAAAACCAAAAAAAAAAAAAAAAAAAAAAAAAAAAAAGAAAAGAAAAGAAAAGAAAAAAGAAAAAAGAAAAGAAAGAAAGAAAGAAGCAGAAAGGCTTTTTTTTTTTCCCACTGCTGGACACCACTGAGGTCACATGTGTAAGGCCTATCCATGCAGCCGACATGCACTACATTGCATCTTATCTGCTGGCTGTCCTTGTGGGCAACTCTTCTCCTAGGGCCAAAGACATCAAGAAAATACTAAATAGTGTGAGCACAGAGGTGGGCAATGACAGGCTCAACAAGGTCATCAGTGAGTTGAATAAAAAAACATTGAGAATGTCATTGCTCAGGGTGTTGGCAAGCTGGCCTGTGTGCCTGCTGGTGGGGCTCTGACTGCACCAGGCTCTGCTTCTCCTGCTGCTTATTCTCCACTGCAGCCGAGGAGAGGAAAGATGAGAAAAAGGAGGAATCTGAGAAGTTGGATGACTACAGGGGATTTGGCTCATTTGATTAAATTCCTTCTCCCCTGCAAATAAAACCTTTTTATGTTAAAAAAAGAAAAAGAAAAGAAAAGAAGGAAGAAAAAAAGAAAAAAGGAGAAAGAAAGAAAGAAAGAAAGAAAGAAAGAGAGAAAGAGAGAAAGAGGCAAGTATACAGACAAGCAAGTGATGTAGATAAACAATAGATGATGGACAGGTGCATGCATAAATAGACAGCAATCTAGAATTCAATAACACAAATATTCAAACTCTAGGAATCTATTAACACTAGGCTGGAGAGACAGTTCAGTAGTTAAGTGCATTTGCTGCTCTTTCAGAGGATCCCAGATCTGTTCCCAGTGCCCATGTGGGGCAGGTCCCAGCTGACTCTAACTCCATCTCCTGGGGATTCAGTGCCCTCTTCTGGCCTCAGTAGGCACTGCATTGATGTCCCCCCCCCCACACACACACACCACATACACATAGAAATAAGAATAAAAATAATTTAAAAGGGATCTACTGTCGCAACCACCCTCAACCAGCAAGAATGACGCAACACACACTCGAGCTCTTCTCATGCAGTTTAATCAGGAACCTTTGAACAATCTTCTGACCTCGGGGAGAGCCAACCCACAGGCTAAATACTGTATGGACAGCCACCCAAGTAAAGCCACGTGGTGCTATCTTACAGGCCCACACAGCGGAAGCAAGCCAGTTGACTCAGCCCATAGCCAAGTAAGGACTTGTTTACTTCGAGAGCACTCGCCAGGCTGGCGGAGGGCGGAAGCCGATGCCATCTTTGGGGCTTGGTGCACCGCAGCTCTCTACAGTTCCCCCTCTTTGTTTTAGAAAGTGTTGGTAGGAGTCCCTGGAAAGGTTTCATAGCCCCCAAATCCGGGGATCTCACGGCTGGTCTGAGCCTGTTGGAGGGCGGTGCTCAAACCCTTACCCGTCTCTGGGTCAGCCTCCCCACTCGGGGCTGCCCTGTCTTAGGTGGCCGAGACTTATCCGTCCGCTCCGTCTCTGACATACCAGACCCTACTAACCGTGGAATGAATACCTCAGTGGGCAGGGACCATGCACAGTGATGATTAAGGCTTCATGACAGCGACTGGCCCGCCTCAATAGCGGCAAAGGTTTGTACAATCATGGCTGCATTACGCTTCTGTGTGGCTCTCATATTATAAATACACCATAGGCAAACCAGGGAAGCTAGTACCATCAGTATCACCATAGAGCCTATGACCGCCCATTCTTTAAGATGATCCATGGCTGTCTGTATCCAGGAAGTCAAACCATCGGCCAGGCGCAGGTCCACCCGAGTGGAGTTAATGTGGACGATCAATCATCTCTCGTAGCTCTCTCATCTTATCTTCAAAATTTGCCAACCAATCCTGTAAGAGGAGCTTTGACAATTGCTTGGACAGATTAGCAGCCTTTGTAAAATTTTGATACTGGACCAAGGTGACACACAAACCTTGCATCTTCCATTCACACTCCAACTGTGCTAATTGCCAAAGAGTATCAATCTGTTCTTGTACCAAATCTATGTGTTGATTAACTATCATAAGGCCCCCTTTGAGATGGGAATTCATAGAGGCTTGAGTATCCAATGACTGTGCTATATTGGCTGAGACGTCATTCAGGGCATTGGCAGTCTGTATAAAACTAGACAAGGCAATAGCTTAGGCAGTAGCCCCCACAGCGGCAATAGTGATGGCAGTAACAATAGCTGCAGTGATGCCAAAATCTCTTTTAGGCCTGAACAGCATCATGGTATTAGGGGCCTCCACGGGAACTGGTACATATCGAGGCATTCTAGTCACCACAGCCACAGGAAAAGCCGTGGCATTCCAGCACAGGGCATAAAAGCATGTGTCCGGAGTGCATACTAACTTTTCTTCACCCATAAACGCACTCCCATTACTTACAATCCACAGAAAAGGAGGCCAGAGGCATACTGGTGAGGCTGCAAAGGTCTTATTGCGGTAAGAATGAAAATGAGATGAATAACCCCAAGTACCAGAGCCACTACTGCCAGATAAATTTATATTGGTAGTAGACCCTAGGGAGAAATTACCACTTTGATAAATTCCACCCCCAAGCATAACCATGGGTCCCAAATCCATACAGCTACCATTTGCTCCACACAAAAGCCATAAATCAAAAGGATTGGTGGCAGCTTGCTGAGGATCCCTAGTAGATATATTAAGCATTCCTGTACAGGACTCATTCACTACGTTACTAATCATGGGGCTAAAGGAAAAATAATCTTGTCGAACCCAAACTGCTCTGCGCCCCTGACACCCAGTCCAGGGAAAAGGTCCTTCCTCTCCTGCAGATCCTTTACAAAAAGATGCCCAGTGTGGCTGTCTGGGAGGGTCCCGATCAGAGACTCAGGTGGGCCACCACCCCACAAGACAAGAACCATTGCCTGAAAGCAAACTACTACCCCCACCCCCAAACTTCAGTTGTGGTAGAAAATCTGCTGACTGCTGAGACAATTTAATGCATTTTGTATCATCTGATCTATTAAAGCTCATTAAGAAGCACAGGTTACCTTCTAAGCTGACATTTCTATTACTCTCTGTAGTGCTCATCTGATCATCAAAGGGAAGGTAGGGTAAGCCTAAGCTCCTATTGCTGCTAAATAAGCGTGGAAACACAGTTGCATCATGTCTGACTGGCATCGGCTTCGGGAACACCGATAGGATCCCCCATCTTGGCTCGGTCATTCCTGGTGTCATCATTGCCACCATCACCAGGATTCCCAGGAAGGTCTTCATGGCGAATCTTCCTCACAAGGCATTCAGGCACCCACACTGGATCTTGTTGATCCTGAGGAAAAATACAAACAGAACCTCGTGCCCATGTCAGCACGGGATCAGGCCCTTGCCAAGAGCCTGTCAAAATATCCTTCCACTTCACCATGCCTTTAGGTGGACTATGGGAATCCTGATGTCTGTCCACTGCCGAGCGGCCTTGAACATCCAAGTTTAGAAAATTTAGAGTAAATAAGGCTAGAGATATTCTCTCCTTGGGGGTATGGGCTTGGCCTATTCCCCCTTTTTGTTTTCGCAAGCATTCTTTCAAGGTGCGATGAGCACCCTCCACAATTCCTTGTCCTTGAGTATTATGTGGTAATCCATGATTAAGCTGTACCTCCATCTGCTTGCAGGAGGCAAAGATCTGAGCCATATAAGCTGGTCCATTGTCTGTTTTCAGCTGCTGTGGTTTTCCCCACACAACCCAGGCTTCTAAGCAATGCCCTATGACATTATGAGCCTTTTCTCCACTCAAAGGTGTAGCATGTATGATACCTGAACAGGTATCTACAGACACATGAACATATTTTAAGGTTCCGAACTCGGAAATGTGGGTGACATCCATTTGCCAGATCTTAAGTGGCATCAACCCTCTAGGGTTCACTCCCACACTGAGAGGATGATGATGAATCACACACTGAGGACAATCCAAGACCACTTGTCTGGCATCTGCTCTAGACAAATGGAATTTCTGTTGTAAAGTTCTTGCATTTACATGAAATAATTAGTGAAACTGTCTGGCTTGGTTTAGAAATGAGCTCAGAAAAATGCATTCCATCCTAGTCCATTGATCAACTTTATCATTACCCTCACTCAATGGTCAAGGTCAATCCCGTATGTGCTCTGATTTGTTGAATATAAAAGCGCTTCTTTCTTTGCCAGATTAAATCTTGTAACTCTTGTAATAGGGCACATACAGTACTACTATTCTTAATAGGACCTGCTAATTCTAATACTTTCACTGCGTTGACTACGTAGGCTGAATCTGAGATTAAATTAAAGGCAAACTGACATCTTTTAAATACTTCAATTACTATTTTCAACTCTACAATTTGGGGGGAGCCTGGTTGAAATTGGCATAGCACGGGCTCTTGTCCTTCTATCAAATAGGCTCCGCAGCCTGTCTTTGAGCCATCAGTAAACACATTTGGTGACCCTGGAAGGGGTACTGCTGAGGTAATCCTGGGGAATATCACTGGGTGCTCCTTAAAAAATGACAGCAATGGATGTTTAGGATAATGGTTATCAATCACTCCATCAAAACTACATCGCAATATTGCCCAATCATCTATAGTGCCATACAAAGTCTTAATTTGATGACTGGAATAAGGCACTATTATGCTGGCAGGAGTGACCCCAAAAGACTGCAAACATTGCTGGATGCCATTCAAGGCTAAAGCAGCGACCGCAGTGGGATAATGTTCTATGGATTTATTTGGAGAAACTTTCGAATAAGTCCATAATAATGGTCCTTCC
>NW_022196912.1:130648954-130673046 GCF_008632895.1 Mastomys coucha | reverse complement strand
AATGCAATGGGCTGTCCTTCCTGCCATCTCTGTAGAAAGGCACTCTGCAGCCTTTCCTCCACTTTACATAAGACTTTTCTTGCTTCCTCTGTTAATTGCCTAGGAGAATCAAGTGCCAAATCACCTATCAGAATATTATATAGGGGTCTTAGTTCATAATTTGGTAGCTTCAAATAGCCTCTTACCCAATTGATATCTCCTAACAACTTTTGAAAATCATTTAGAGTCTTTAAATTATCTTTCCTTATCTCAATCTTTTGAGGCACTATTTTTTCAGGTCCAATTTTCGCTCCTAAATCATTAACCACACTCTCCTTTTGAATCTTTTCAGGAGCAATAAACAACCTTTTCTTTTTTAATAACTTAACTAATTCTTCATAGGCCTGATCTAATATTTGCTCACTCTTAGCTAAAAGCAGGATATCATCCATGTAGTGAAGGCATCTCAAGTCTGGAAAATTCTTTCTCAAAGGAGCAATGGCTTCACCCACATACTGTTGGCACATAGTGGGGCTATTTGCCATGCCCTGAGGTAAGACTACCCATTCAAATCTCCGATCAGGTTCTTCATGATTACAGGATGGAATAGTAAATGCAAATCTCTCACTATCTTTGGCACACAGAGGAATGGAGAAAAAACAATCTTTTATATCTATAACTATTATGGGCCATGAGGCTGGCAAAGATGATAAAAGTGGTAAGCCACGTTGCACTGGGCCCATGATCTGCATTTGTTGATTAATGGCATGCAGATCATGTAACAATCTCCATTTTCCAGATTTCTTTTTAATGACAAAGATAGGAGTATTCCAGGGAGATACAGATGGTTTTATATGCCCTAAGGACATCTGCTCAGCCACTAACTCTTTGGCTGCATTCAACTTTTCAGAGGAAAGTGGCCACTGAGGAACCCATACTGAATCCTCCGTCTTCCAAGTTATGGGAATGCCCTCCTCAGTGGCCCCTAGGAAAAACCCAGTCCCTGTCTCTTTTGTCTCTGTTGTACAGGTATTGGACTCTTCTACCCTTGCAAATACTTTCCTATTCCAAAGCCTGGAGCATATCTCATATCTTGCATCATGCGTTGGGCTGAATCAGAATATTCATTACTCAATTTAAATCCCATGTCCTTTAAAAGGTCTCTTCCCCAAAGGGAGATAGGGAGCTCAAGTACATATGGCTGCATATCTCCTGAGTGACCTTCTTGGTCCTTCCACTTTAATAATCTCGCACTGGAGTCTCGCATATCTGGAGTCTTAGCATACCCTAGGCCTTCAAGTGTTTGAGAAGAGGCTTGTACAGGCCAACCTGAAGGCCAGTCTTTCTTTGCTATGATACTCCTATCAGCCCCAGTGTCCAAACGGCCCAGGATCTTTTTGCCATCAACTTTTAACTCCAAGACAGGGCGTTGGTCCAAATCCAGGGAAAGAAAAGTCAGACCTGTGCCCGTGTACCCAAAACCCCCTTTTCCTCTCTTTTGATCTCTTGCCACATAGCGATCATGTAAGCTCGGCAAGATGACCAACTGAGCAATTCTATCTCCAGGAGAGATAGCTGTTATTCCCCGGGGGGAGGGGGGGAAGCTACCATGATCTTGACCACTCCTGTATAATCTGGATCTATGACTCCAGAGTGTACAATAAGTACTCTCGAGGCTGATGATGATCTCCCTAACAGCAAACCCACTGTGCCAGGTTCAAGGGGTCCTTTAAAATCTGTTTCAATTAACTGGAGCCCCATCTGGGGCGTTAATATGAGTCTGCTGGTGGAGTGGAGGCCCAATCCCGCTGAGCCCGCAGTGGCTCTCTGCGGTCTCTCGGATGGCAGAAGGTTGGCCACCTCTCCTGATTCTGTTCTTTGTCCTGACTCTCTACTGCCCCATATATTTGCGGGCCCTGGGATCATGGGCCCCGCTGTCCGTTTTTTTGGACGAGCACCACCATAACCTTGAGTCAAGGGCTGCCCACTGATGTCTTTTACAGAGTGGCATTCGTTAGCCCAATGGCTTCCTTTCTTACATCTTGGACATAACCCTGGCTGCCTGGGGCGTTGTCCACTTCCTGTACTTTCTGTACTTCCTCTTTCTGGACATTGCCTTTTAAGGTGTCCCATTTTGCCGCACTTGAAACAAGCTCCTGGACTTCTCCTCCTTTTCTGGTCAACCGTACTACTGCGGCAGCAAGGCCAGCATTGGTCAATGGTCCTCCAAGTTCTCTACATACTTCCATCCAGGCTTCTATACCTTTGTTCTTTTAAGGGGTGATAGCGGCTCTACACTCTTTGGTGCACTGCTCATAGACCAACTGCTTTATCAGTGGCATAGCAGCATCCGGGTCACCAAAAATTTTTCCTGTCGCTTCCACTAATCATGCCACAAAGTCTGAAAATGTTTCCATGGGGCCCTGTAGAATCTTAGTTAAGTTCCCACTCACCTCCCCTTTGTTAGGAAGGGATTTCCAAGCCCCGATAGCTATCTGGTTTATTTGTTCATAAACCTGATTGGGGTATCCTGTCTGCTGGTTGGCGAATCTCCCCAGCCCAAGCAGCATGTCTCTATCCCAGGCTGGAATTCCATTTCTCTGATTAGTGGCTGCTTGTTCAGAGACATACTCAATCAAAAAAGCTTTCCAATCTAAGTATTACCCTGGACTTAAGCAGGCGTGGGTTAGGCCACTCCAATCACTAGGTGTCATGCAATGTCTGCCTAATGCCTCTACTTGAGCCAATGTAAAGGCGGCAGTAGTGCCATAGGTACGAACCGACTCTGCAAGGGACTTGATTACTTTAAAATCAAGTGGTTCCTTGTACCTGTTTCCTTGTGGGTCTTGGAATACAGGATAGGCAAATTGTAACTCTGTTCTTACTTGTATCCACACCCCCAGGCAGAAAGATCTCCCTACATTCAGGGGCTGAACAGGCTGAGCTGTCTGAGCTGTCTGAACAGCTTCCGGGTAGGGAGGGGGAGTTGAACAAGATGGTGGGGCAGCAGTGGTTTCGCTTACATGGACCGCTGCCAATGGGGCTTTGTCCTTTTCCTTTTTCTTCCCCCTTTTTCTCATAGCAGTCCTCTCCAACTGTTCTACTAGAGCGTGTAGCTCCCCTTCAGAATCCGTGTCCTCTGAATCCTCAACAATTTTAAGATCGGGATAGAGAGGGGCTGTCTTCCTGCCTCCCTTTCCACTTTCTGCCTTCTCAGATCTTTCCTCTTGCAGCTGTTCTAAGGCTGATTCTCCCTCCTTGACTGCTTTGCAACATCTCTGATCTTCTAAACAGCTCCTCACCATCTTCCAGACTGGTCTTACTCCAGGCTTCAAGGTGCCTTGCTCCCAGGCAAAATCTAAGTCCCTGCTGAGCTTATCCCAGCAGGACACCGTAAGGTTCCTGGACACCGCAATCCACGGAACCACGGTATTGCACTCACTCAAAAATCTCTCTAAGATTGACTTCTTAATTTTTAAATTCTTAGCTAATAGCAGCTCCTGAAGGGCCAGAAAAATTGTACGTGACTAAGACGATCCCATAACTAATTTCCACCCAAAAGTATATTTTCGATTTGCCGTGTTTATCACTCTAGGTTCACTACACCGCGAACTTTATGTTTTCAGTTTGCTATCCCGCGAACTTTATGCTCAGTTCGCTATCCTGTGAACTTTATGCTCGGTTTGCTATCCCGCAAACTTTATCGTTCCTTTCTGGAGACTTTATTTTATTGTCTCTAATCCCGAGATCTTTATAGCCTCTACTTCTGAGGTCTTTACTGCCTCTACTTCCGAGGACCTTATAGCTCCAAACCTGGAGACCTTATTTGTCCCAACTTATCTGGGAACTTTCCAGTGCACTGCCCTGACTGCAGGAGTTCTGAGCCTTTTCTGTGTCTGGTTTCCCTGTACGCGGGCCACCAAGTTGTCGTGACCACCCTCGACTAGCAAGAATGACGCAACACACACTTGAGCTCTTCTCATGCAGTTTAATCAGGAACCTTTGAACAATCTTCTGACCCCGGGGAGAGCCAACCCACAGGCTAAATACTGTATGAACAGCCACTCAAGTAAAGCCACGTGGTGCTATCTTACAGGTCCACACAGCAGAAGCAAGCCAGTTGACTCAGCCCATAGCCAAGTAAGGACTTGTTTACTTTGAGAGCACTCGCTGTTGGGCTGGCGGAGGGTGGAAGCTGATGCCATCTTTGGGGCGCAGTGTATCGCAGCTCTCTACAATCTACTAATTTCAAATCATTACAAAACTTCCGAACACAAGGTACAAAAGGATTCTAAAACTTTTCAGGAAGAATATATTATTGTAAATCCCTGAACATACCAATTCTTTCAGCAGCTAGTAGGAATACGTAAGAGAGCAGAGGTGAAGCTTGACATTCTGGTTCTTATCAGGTCCAGGTCTGAGACATGAATGAGAGCAGCAGGCTACTGGCTGTGGAAGTAAGCAGGGGAACGGGAGTCCTCTGAGCACCTGGATGTCATGGATCCTCATCACCATCTCTGATGACTGAGGGGAACTGAAGCTGAGTATGTAGAATAACATGTGTGTGGACTAGTCCCATAGCTGAGCTAACCTCTCTGTGCTCCTAGAGAACTCTTACATGGATCTGCACAATTTATTAAGAGCACTCAATAATGCTAAAGCCCTAGTTGAGCAGCAGAGGAAACATGACCACGCAGCAGAGACTCCCATGAGTAAATCACAGCTCTCCACTCATGGCAGAAGCAAGGAAGCACCACCAGGAAGACATCCAAGAACTTAATTTGAACTTAAGTTGAAGTCATTGACCATAGTCTCCACTAGCAAGGGGATTCTAGTAAGGAAACAAGCAAATCAAAGAATTGCAACAAGAGAACAAAGAACTGTGAACGTCCTTGGACTTTGACAAGCTCCCATCTGCCTTGGAACTAATAATGAGCACGTACTCAAGAACAAAAGTTTAGACTGCCAATGAGTAGCAAAAAGATGACCCAGGTATACAAGAGCAACATTATAAGAAGGTACAAGCACAAGCTGGTCAGATCATGGAGAGGTGGTAGCAGTAAGGGAAGCCATTGAAACTGACAAGCCTGTCAGGAAATAGTGGCTCCAGAGAGCTGATGGAAACAGATGCACAGACCCACAGCCAAACATCAGGTGGAGCTCAGGGAGTCTTGTGGAAGAGTGGGAGATAGAATTGAGTGAGCTGCAGGGGTCAAGGGCACCACAAGAAGACCTATAGAGTCAACTAACCTGGGCCGAGGTGGGGTCACAGAGACTGAACTACCAACCAAAGAGAATGCAGGGGCTGAACCTAGACCCCCTACACTTTTATAGCAGATGTACAGAGAAGTGGAAATTTCTGGTTTCTTTGCAGACTCACTTGTGTCATGTGATGTTTTTTCTGGAAACTGTTTTATGAGAGGATATTTTTGCTGAAGCAGGCACATGGAAGGATGTTTTGCTGAGAACAGACACGTGTTGACTTTCTGGAAGCTGCTTGGGAAAAGGGCATGTGATGTTTTGCTAGAGCAGATGCTTGAAAGAACACATGGTGTTTGGAAAGAGTATGAATATAACCTAACAGACAGTGGGTGACACTCTGGCATTGGTTCACTTTGCCAATCTCTGCTGCTCTTTGTTGGGCTTTTCTGATGCTAGTCTTTAGTGGTGATGCTGTGGCATTGGTTCACCTTGCCTTCTTCACTGATCATCATTTGTCCTGCCTTCATAGAGAGAAACACATCAAGCAACGTCTTATGGTATTCTGGTGGCTTCTTGTCACTTCTGTAGACTTGGGCCAATTGGCAGAGCCTTGCAGTTTCTTCTGGATTGAGCTGTTGTTGCTGATTGACAAATAGCATTTGCAAGTGGATTTCAAGCTACCACTGCTGATTTCTGATTTGTATGAACTGAACTGCTGATATCCTGACAGCAAAGATGCCCAAAAGAATTATTTCTAACAAGGTCCCCTTTGGCCCTATTAACTACCTCTGGTGGGTTGTGGGCTAGAAGGGAGGTTAAAGCATTTAAGAACCCGTATTAAAGTAGGTTTTGAAAAATCTAAGCCTACATTATAGTGTGGTCTTCCTGTGAGTCCCCTAAAAATTGGAGTGGAAGCTGTCACTGAATCTGTTGCCTGCCATTTGGATCCTCTTATTGGACTGCCCAGTTGGGTCTCAGTGGGAGAGGATGTAATTAGTCCTGCTGTAACTAGACATTCCAGGGTGGGGTAGTACTCAAGGTAGGGCTTCCCTTTCTCTAAGGAGATTTGGAGGGGAGAGGGATAGAGATTTGTAAGGACTGGACATGAAAGAGTGGAGGGGTACTGAGATCTGGATGTAAAGTGAATAAGAAAAGTAAATTCTTGAAAAAAAGAAAGAAGGAAAAGAGTAGAAATTGACAAGCAGCCTGGTTCAAGGAACAGAGGCTAAACTTTCAACTCAAGCAGGAAAAAAAGATGAGAGTGAGCCTTCTGATAACTTGAAAATCTTTTTTTGAACTTCTCAGAAGGACAATGCATCAGAGAGTACGTATATGTCCGCATTAGTGACTAACAGTGACCTGAGTCTGAAGAAGAAGTTTTCTGTGCAGTCATTAGGACTGGCCCAGAAATGGGTGGATAAATGGGTGAATATAAAACAATTTCAACCAGCCCCCTTTCCTCTGAAGTATGTTCAAGTACAGCGGCTAAGACAGAACAGAAAAGTGTGTAGTCGGTGGTCATAAACTCGATTCAAAACAGGATTAGAAAGTCGAAATTGATCTTCTGCTGAGCATGACAGTGTTCATGATGCTGATGAGCACTGCTGTCCGGGTGATACATAGATCAGCCCAAACACTCCCAATAAGTGCTTGGAAATCCTGAGTTGTCCCAACTTTAAAAATTAAGTTTTGCCATGGTCTTTCTTCATGGAAGATATTTCTTTTAAGTCAGACTCCCGTGTTCAATGTCAGAATTAACAAATAGCTTCTGTACCGCCACCTATTATCCCCTTCTTTTAAATTCTCTGTCAAGTAGATGAAGGCTTAGAGATATGATACATGGACCATATGTAGAAGGGATGTAATTATATCTAGTTACCACAACTTGTTTAGCCAGCAGCTATCCATGATATGAGTATGCAATATCACTTCAGGATGAGAAAGAATAAGAAAGCCAGTCTTATCAAAATATATTCAGGAGGTTAAATGGCATTGAAAGAGCATGTTTAGGTTCTCAGTGAACAGTGGAACTGGCTTTTCCTTCTCTCTACCAGTTGTCTAATAATACTAGACAGTTGTATATAACAAGATAGGAATGGTCATCTCTAAGTAAATATGAAATTTTTCTGGTTCATGAAATTCCTTTGTTTTTATTTAAGAAATTGCTCTATAATACTTAAAAAATGCAAATTCTAAAAACAAAGTTCTGGATCTGAATCTAAGTTTCATTTGATCTTCATAACCAGTAGGATTTTATTCACAACCTTTGGCTCAGAAAAAGGCAGTGGAAACATGCCTCCACAGGCAATTTCTTTTGTATTTAAATATACAAATGTATTATATGAAACCTTTGAAAGCCATGAGATAGAGAAATGCATTTAATACCAACTGAAACTTAAATTGCTCTTATTTTGTAGTGAGTAAAATAAAGTGATAAAATATTGTGAAATATTAACTAGACATTAAAAAGCACAAATAGAAAAAGAGAGTGGAGTAATTGTTCCAAACTATAACAGAAAAATAACTTTTAAACACATGACAAAATTAATAAGTTTGTGTAACTAAAAATTAAGGTCATTATTTTATACATATAACCTTTATTTTTTATATATTAAATATGTCAGACATCGTTATTTAGGAAAAAAGCTAAGAGCACTGAACAGGGAGAGATTTAAACTCTAAGAGATGGACATCATTTGGGGAAAACAAATGTTAGCACATCTTCTCTAGGAAAGAGACAAGCTTCAGTAAGTCACAAACCTGTACTACAAAGAAGTAGTGATTCTGGTCTAAATCCTGCTTCTGCAACATGTGATGCTTATAGAATTAAGAGATAAATATGGATTATTTACTTGGCTAAAAGTAATGATAAAAGGATACTGAGATGGTGAACAGTAGTTACATTTTTATCTGCCAAGGAAGAAGCTTGTAGATGGTGCCTAAAATTGAATAAATCAAGAAGAAGCAATGTAAGCATGCTATTTAGGGAGACTATAATTGCCAATCGAATCACAGCTGAAAAAGTAAATCTGGTTGGTTTCAGAAGTAGGAAGAATGGGAAACAGCACAGGAGACTTAATATCTTCTTTATAATCTTTTGAATGTATTTCTAGGTCAGGTTGGAGACATTGGCTCAGTGGTTAAGAACACTTGCTACTCTTGTAGAGGACCTAGCTTCAATTTCCAGCATCCAACTGTTGTAAGTCTAGTTCTAGCAGAATCTGTTACCCTTTTCTGGCCTCTACATATACCTGCACGAATGTAGTGTACATCATACACCCATGCACGCACATACAAATAAAATAATAAATCCTTAAAAATTAAAAATCAGAGCATTTCCAGGGGTACATTTAATTGTGTGACCCTTGAAACTCATACAATATGGTGAAAGGGAGTCTTCTTCAAACAAATTAATATAAATTTATAAATAAAAATAATTATAAAATGAACATTTAGAATGAAAAATTACTACAAAACTTAAAAATGTAAAAAGAATGCAAATATGATGCCATCATGAAATTCAAGGAGGAAATCACAATGTTTTTATTATTAATTACCTGAGTGGCACAGCCAACCCTACAGTTGCATTTCCATGTGAAGAATCCTGATATGGCCATATCTCCATCTGCACGTGGCATAGGGAGGTGTGCTTCCTTGCTGTGATAGAGGATGCATAGCCTATGTGTGCTAAGACATGCAACTAAGGCTGAGTATCCTCCTCTGTGCTACATGATGACATGCTTCCTTGATGAATACGATCTACTGTTGAATATGGGGAGCCATGAAAAGACATGATGGACAAGAGACAATTTCTCAAAATGCATGTATAAAATAGAATTGAAGAAGCGCTATGAAGAACTGTGTACCCACTACTATGAGCGATAAGGCATTAAAGGGAGGCTGAGCTGTTCGTCTGGAAGGAACTTTCCTACATAATGGGTGATTAGGACACAGACATGCAGAAGGTTAACTTTTAAGCTAGCCTCTGATTTGGTTGGAAAAGTCATACAATAGCTATGTAGAGTTGCTACATCCATAATAACAAAAATAGACTGGCAGTTATGGAGGCTGGAGGGACAGGAGAAAGGAGAACATGTATATTCATTGTGATGTTGATAATGACAATATGACAGAATTTAGAATCACCTGGGAAAATTGTCTCTGGGCATGCCTATGAGGATTATGTGGATACATCAATTGAGGTGAAAGCACTAGTCCACCATAAGCCGAGCCATTTGCCACCTGCGAGCCTGAATATAAGTAGAGATAGAATACTGAGCAACAGCATCCATGCATTTTCCCCTCTCTGTCTGCATGGATACAATGTTACCAGCTGCTTCAAGTTCCTGCTACCTTAACTTCCTCACCATCAGACATTTGAATGGTTTGTTAAAATAAACCCTTTCCTGTTGAGCTACTTTCATTAGGGTATTTTTTTTTTAATCAAAACAAGAGAAAAACCAAAGAAAAGCTAAGGTCCAACTTGGTATTGAGAGTGGAGTTGTTGCTTAGATAAATTTTTCTGTATCAAACTTTGGAACTCTGGATTAGAAAAACGGTGAATGCTGCAAACAGAGCTTTGAATGCTGGGAGCAGAGCGTTGAGGCTCATTATGTTGGGAGCAGAGCTTTGAATGCTGGGAGCAGAGCTTTGAATGCTGGGAGCAGAGCTTTGAATGCTGGGAGCAGAGCTTTGAGGATCATTATGTTGTCAGCTTGGAAGAGAAGAGTGCTGAGAAACAAACAGTGGCTCTGAACATTTCAGAGACCAGAGGAACTGGGGTAAGGGACATTCATTTGGTATTTTGGCTAAGAAAATAGTTTCACTCTTTCCACACCTTGAGAATTTGACTGAAATTGAATTTAAATAATAGACTAATTTGTTTGACAGAGGAAAATTCGAGGCAGAATGGTATTTGGGTAGAAGCAGTAGCTATAACTGATCAAAAAGAATAATACTATTACAAAGAAATGTACTTCACTGCCCTGGGAGAGTGGGGAAAATGTCCTGAGGGTAAAACTACCCATTGGAGATTAGATCGCCAGAAAGCAAACAGAACCCTGAGCATCATCCATTTACACTGGTTTCCAGGCATGAAAGATACAAGACCAAGAAGCCATGGAGAGACAGCTGCAGCCAGGCAATGTGTGGTTGCTCCACAAACAGGCCCTGAAAGGCCCCTGCATGTGTTCCAAGCCCCAGGTGGCAGACATGGAGTTGTAGGATTTCCTGTTTGTCTTGCTGGATTTTGGTTTTGCTTTGATATCATTTCCCATTATGCTTTGATTCTACCATTTGGAATAAGAATGCTTACTCTGTACCATTATATGCTAGCAGTGTGTATCATGTTTACAGCTTTATAGGAGCTCACAGCTAAGACAGTGGACTTTTATTTATTTTTTATTATTTTATTTTATTTTTTAAAGATTTATTTATTTTATATATGTAAGCACACTGTTGCTGTCTTCAGACATCAACACCAGAAGACGGCATCGGATTCCATTACAGATGGTTGTGAGCCACCATGTGGTTGCTAGGAATTGAACTCAGGACCTCAGGAAGAACAGTCAGTGCTATTAACCACTGTGCCATCTCTCCAGCCTGACACTGGATTTTAAAAGTGTCATAATTCTCGAAAAGTATGGGGACCTTTGAAAATTGGACTGGATACATGCTATATTATAACACCTTCATGAGCCTATGCAAACAATGGATGAAAAGTTATGGGTTAAAAGGTGACATCTTGGGGTGTCAAGATGTCAATTTGACAGATGTATCCGAGAGAAGCATTCTGGGCATGCCTATGGGAGGTTAATTTGAGTGCTTTAATGGAGGTGGGAAGATACAGCTGCTGTAAATGTCATTGTTCTCTGCCTGGAAGCCTGGACCACATAACTGGAGGAGGAGAGCTGAGCAGCAGCAGGCATACCTTCAACAGTCTGCTCTGTCTCCTGACACTGGATGAGATTCACTGGATGGGCAGCTCAAGCGCCTAAGGCTTCGACTCCCAAGGTGAGCCAGGTAAGCCCTTCCTCCCTTAAGCTGCTTTGCCAGAGGATTTCATCCCAAGCTGTGCTGCAGTAGTATAGTGTTTCACTTTTGCAAGACAAAAACATTTTGGAGGTTATTTCTGCAACTACAGGGTTTATACTCGACCTGAATGCTTTGAACGATGGTGAAGATGGTAAATTCTGTTATATCTGCTTTACTACAATAAATATGGTAATTAGAAAATGGTATATAAACAGTTGCTTACCTCCTCATCCCCTCTGCATGGGGGCATCAACAGCATCTGGTCACTTTTTCCAAGGTGTCAGGAATACTTTACCCAACACGAGATGACAAATCTGACTTTCCCAACTTACTGTTCTTTCCACTCACATAGTGTGGATGAAGTCTGTCGTTTTCTTCCCAAAAAGTCAAACAAACATCTCAGTGTTACCCCAGTAACTCCTTCTCCCCCTTTGCGTCATTCAACAAGTCGACTTGTAAAATGTCTCTAGTCTCCCTCTGTGTGACCACCATCTTGTTCACAATTTGCCCCCTCCATGTTCTGCCTCACAACTCACTCTCTGCCACCAGTTTCCTGTTATATGGCCGCACTTCCCTATTTCATTTAAAAACCTCACCAGAGAGGTATAAGTTATATGCCTGATCACCTCCTCTAGTTATTTATTTAAACTCCTCCCAAATCTTTGCCTAGGTAATGGCAAATGTGGCCACCCTGCCTACATATACCTTTCTGTTCTGCAGGCTGAAGAACAGCCTGCTTCCCCATCTGGCATTTTCAGTGGCAGTGGTTTTAGGCTCTTGAGTATCACGTGCCCATGAGGCTGGTCAAAAAGAGTCAGAAGCCCACGGTTCAAGGTCCTGAAAATGAGTAGTTCCAAGTGTTCAGCCCAGAGGCTGATAGTTCTGGGCCTGGCCTGTCAGTGTCTCTGCACTCAACAACCAGGGATCTATGTTTTGTGTGTTAGTTTTGTGTCAACTTGGCACAGGCTGGAGTCATTTGGGAAATGTCTCCATAAAATGTGCCTGTTTCCAAAGGACTTAGCTACAGTACATCTTCTTAATTAGTGTTATAGGAGGACCAGCCCAGTGGGTGGTGCAACTCCTGGGCTGGTGGTCCTGTTTGCTATAAGAAAGCATGCTGTTAGAAGCAAGCCTGTAAGAGACACTCTTCCATGGCTTCTGCATGTGTTCCTGCCTGTCTTGAATCCCTACTCTAACTTCCCTGGATGATTTCTGTCTTACTCAGGGTATATTGCTATGAAGAGACACCATAACCATGGCAACTCTTATAAAAGAAAGCATTTCACTGGGGTTTGCTTGTAGTTTCAGAGGTTTAGTCCATTATTACCATGTGGGGAGCATGGCAGCATGCAGGCAGACATGGTACTGGAGAAGTAGCTGAGAATTCTACATTCAGATCCATAGGCAGCAGGAAGAGACAGTGGGCTTGGCTTGAGCTTTTGAAACCTCAAAGCCCACCCCCAGCGCTACAGTTCCTCCAACAAGGCCACATCCACTCTAACAAGGCCATACCTTCTGTTCTCTGTCAAGTAGTGCTACTCCCTAAGGACCAAGGACCAAGCCTATGGGGGCCATTTCTATTCAAACCATTGATAATACAGGAAGCTGTGCATGTGTGGGATAAGTAGAGGTGAGGAATTCTGTTAGATGCCACAGTTTTGTTATGAATGAAAATTTTCTCAAAAAAAGGGGGGCCTATACAGGGGGCTGGAGAGATGGCACTTGTTGCTCTTGCAGGGGACCCAAGTTCAGATCACCCACAAGGTAGGGTACTACCATCTGTAACTCCAGTGCCAGGAGATCTGGTGTCCTTTTCTGATCTCCACAGGCACCAGGTACACAAGTGATATACCTATTACTACACTTACGTACATTCAGGTAAAACACTCATACACATGAAATAAGTAAATTTAAAACAAACTTTTAAGGGTCTATTTAAATACTTGGCTTTAAAAAAAATCTATCGAAAAGTCACACAAGTTGCAGTATGAAACTCAAAGGAATGCTTTATATTTCTCTAGGTTAATTCTGTTTGGGTAAATATCATTAACGTAACAGTTTCAAAATCAGGATACATGAAAAAGTACTGGAGGATTGCCAATGACCTCACCTAAACAAACAATGACTATGTGACTAATGTCTTAAGAGATTCTCAAAGCTTGAAATGTACTCACACAAAACACATCTGCCCTAGAGAAATGTTTTTATCAAAATGAAAAGGCATGATCTACAGAGTAAAGCTGCTTATTAAACTACCATCTGTAATGACCTCCCA
Organism: Mastomys coucha; assembly: GCF_008632895.1. Lineage (NCBI taxonomy): Eukaryota > Metazoa > Chordata > Mammalia > Rodentia > Muridae > Mastomys > Mastomys coucha. The sequence continues at coordinate 130,659,557 of NW_022196912.1, read as the reverse complement.
TGACAGGCAGATTCTTTTCACATAGATTTGTCCCATATGGGTTTTGTTTCAGCAACACTAACACCGGAAGGCAATATTGCAATCTGCTCTACCTACAAAGTCATCAACTTCATGAAAAACAGAGTTTTGTTTTTATGTTATGCTTATTACTGTTCTGCCTCAGCCCACACAGTGCTAGTACAGACATGCACCACCATGCACAGTAGCAAGAGATGGATATTTTTATTTAATTTTAAAATTGAATATGTTCCCAGATTCTGAGCTCTTTGGTATTAAGAGGATTGAATTGTGAAAAATTTAAAAGTACAACAAAACTATTAAATATTAGTTTAGTTGTTATAAGGTCATACCGAGCAAAGCATGAGCAAACCTTATAACAAGAACATCACTTCATTTCGCTCCCTGAGTGGGTTTTCTTTTGAGAGCATATGATTCTTAGCCTGTCTCATAGACGGAACTTGATGAGGACCTGTTGTCTACTTCTGCATGGATGTGTTTTAACTATGTATGTAATAAAAAAGAAAATACCTACTGTAGTGACTTGTGAACATGAGTGAGATTTATTAAAGAGAAGATTTTTAAAAATGAACTAGCTGGGTGTGGAATTGCATTCCTTCAATGCCAGCACGAGGAAGGCAAGGGAAGCAGATCCCTGAGTTCAAAACCAGCCAAGGATACACATTGAGGTCCTGTTTCCAAACAATTAAACCCCAAACAATAAACAACATTAACAACAACAAAAACCCTAGAGGCTCTGTGGTAACCACAAAATGGGCTTGGCCCACGGGAAGTGGCACTATTAGGAGGTGTGGCCTTATTAGAGGAGATAGAGAGTTGTTGGAGAAGTGTCACTGTGGAGGTGGGGTTTTGACATGCAGGAAATGCTGCAGTGGTCAAGTGAGCTTTCTGGAGACAGCCTCTTGTTTTGTTCCACTGAGATGGGTGCACCCTGGAGATTCAAGGCTGAGGGTCTTTGTCCCAGAATTGCTTCTTGCTACTGATGTGCCTTTTCATATTGGTTGTTGCCATATTCTTTATGCATCTGGTCTGGTGTGATTGGGCCTGGTGACCCTCATTGCCTATAGCCTGGTGTGATTACTTCCTGGGTGGTAGACCACTCTGTTGGGCAAGTTGCTGTTTAGATGGATTAATGATTTCATGGAATTCCTAATTTAAGTAGTTTAAGAGGATAGTCTGATTTAAATAATTTTGGGAAGTTAGAGTAGTTGGTAGAGAGTTTAAAGTTAGAATTAAGAACAGAGTATCTCCCCTTTTCACAGAATAACAAGAGCTACATAGATTAGAGAAAGGAGTACAGTGAGCTTTCAAACATTATAAGCATGTAATTTGAACTAGCTAAAAAAATAGATTTAGGACAAGTTAATGATCAAAGAAAACATTCATTCTAGCTTGGGTCTGAGTTCCTTGATCTTGTGATCTAGGTGTGTAGCTACAGGTTTTGGTGTGCACCATTAAAAGACAGGATTATGAATTCTGAGCATAAGAATAGAGGATAAACGATTAGTCAGTTTATCTGAACAAGACCTCAAAAATAAGATGTGAGATAGATCATGATTGTTTCTTGGTAAATATAAATTGTTGTCAGCTAAGCATAGGAAAAATATTGCTAGTATAGACTGGCTTGCTTAGACTCTTAATCTATGACAAAGAAATTATTGCTTTGGGGTTACAATGAGCTTGTGGAGAAAAAGATAGGAAATGTTTAGACAAAAAGTGTTTAGTTTGGGAAACGTTTAGTTTGGTATGAGTTTCAAAAGAGTACATAATCAATAATCCTGTTGTAATTTTCTTTTGTGTAATGATTTTAATCTGTTTCGGAAGAATATGTTTTTGTGGTGATTGTTTTTAGAGGATATGTAACTTGTGGCTGTGAAGTAATTTTCTTCTTACATAAAATACTTTGTCTTATGGAGTATAAAAGGGCTAAGGAAAAAATAAAATTGCTGGAACCTACTCGCTGGAGCTTTGGTCCATCCAATATGTCTGTCAGTCTGTCTGTCTGTCTGTGTATGTGTGAAGTTGTGGGAGCTTGTTAGAACTTGTCTCATCCACCAAGTGTATGTGTGAGTTTGTGATTTGCCCCCTTTCTCGCTGTCCCCAGATAATTAAGTTGCGCTCCCTCAGAAGAAGTCTGCTTAGTGACTAATCGCCAATTCCACACTCAGCCATCCTCCGTTAACCCTGTGGTGTTGAAGTTGGCCTTCAACACATATATGCTCATATCTGACCAATGTGATCCAGACCCTGGCTGCCTGTGGAAGAAAGTTCCCTTCTGCTGCCTGTGGATCAAGAAGTAGAACTCTTGGCTCCTCCAACACCAAGTCTACCTGCATGCTGCCATGCTTCCCACACTGATGATAATGGACTGGACCTCTGAAACTATAAGGCAACCCCAATTAAATGTTTTCTTTTATAAGAGTTACCTTGGTCATGGTGTCTCTTCACGGCAATGAAATCCAAGCTAAGACAGGCTCCATTCTAGCAATCCCTAAAATTGAAAGTGAAATTGTGATTGGCCTTCATGTATGTAACAGTCTTCTACACCTATATAAACACATATATGTATCCATATGCTATGTGCATGCAAGTGTGTGTGTGTGTGTGTTCATATGCGTGTGCCTGTGTTTGTGTGTGTGTGTGATGTGTGTGTGTATGTGTGTTGCTTTCTCATGGTGTATTTAATCATGGACTAACTATCAATTACTCTTCCGTGCAGTTAGCTTTAGCCCCTGTAGGTACCCTTTTATATGGTAACATTAAAAAACAAGGCTGGGGGTATTTTTGTTATATCTAATGATAAACATCTAAGTGTTTTTGGATTTTTGAATCAATTTTTGAGAATAATACTTCACTTAGCAGATTTAACCTAAATCACACTAATACATTTCAAATGTAAACTTGAATTTATATTTAAGTTTTAAGTGTCAAAACATTCCTGGAATGTAGTGTCCGCCCGCAGATCCTACACAATAGTGGATTGTCCTGGACTGGAGACGAACTGGACCTGTGAAAATAAGCGGGTGGGGAGCAAAGAGAAACGACACCAAGTAGATGTACTTTACTTAGGGTGCAGTGTGTTTATATAGTAAAAGGCAAAAAAAAAAAAACGAAACCACAACAATCAGACTTTTAACATAAACAAGATAGCAGATACAGTGTCGTAAACTCTGTTTACAGCAGATACTTTAAGTGTGAGTTCTGGCAGAAATTAGCTGAGTATCAGTCCTTTGATTGGAGCTGCAGTGTTTTTTTTTTTTTTGCACCACAGGTGGGCAGCCTCAGCCCGGCCTGTCGGGCATTCTTTGCTTTTGGAAATAGTAGAAACAGCATCTGAGCAGAGGGGAGGGAGACCACACTGGAAAATGCAAGGTTAGTTCAATATAAGGAAATTTATTAACATAATATACCAAGTTTAGGGGTGGTGAGATGGCTCAGCGGGTAAGAGCACTGACTGCTTCCAAAGGTCCTGATTTCGGATCCCAGCAACCACATGGTGGCTCACAACCACCCGTTATGAGATCTTATGCCTTCATCTGGTGGGTCTGAAGACAGCTACAATGTATTATGCCAGAGCAAGCAGGACCAGAGCCAGCAGGGCTGGCAGAGGTCCTGAGTTCAATTCCCAGCAGCCACACACATGATGGCTCACAACTATCTGTACAGCTACAGTGTACTCACTCATTCACATAAAATAAATAAAATAAGCTTTTAAAATATATATACCAAGTTTATAGATTTAGGGAAAGATCACAATCATTTCATTACATTCTGAAAAACTACATTAAAATTCAATACCAGATATTTAAAGCTCAAAATAATGAAAAAGTTGAAAGATGCTTTATATGTGTATGCATGTGTGTATGGTCTGTATTTAAACCCTAAAGCTGACTTACTTGACAGGGATGTATTAGATATACTTTCAGTAACATTAGCAATGAAGCAGCCATGCCCACTGCTGTCTGCATTACTAAGGATGGATTAAGAGATTCGTCAATGCAATTAGATAGAAATGAGGAGTCAGTTGGAGGCTTGCGAATACGTAGTCAGCACAATACATGTGTACTATCTTTTTAAACAAAACTGTGTATTTTAAACGTATGTTATTAAATGAAAAGAATGAGTATACCTGCTTTTCCAAGATTGATATATGCCTTTTAATGCAATCCCATTAAAATATCAGTAATTGTTTTTATGGAGTTAGAGAAGTTGGTACTAAAGTTCATATAGAAAAATAAACCATATAATGATAACCACAAAAACATTGAAAAAGAAAAAAATAGTGAGAGAAGAGGAATTCTGCTGGTATTAACATGGGATGGAGCCACGGAAGTTTAATGGTGTAAATATAAACCGACCAAGGGTACAGCCAACCTCCCCCAAACAGGGCAAAAGAGATGCCTCAGGCTAGGCTGAAATTGTGAAGTGTTTTAATAAATGATTATATCCTCACTAGACAGCCATTTAGAAGAAATGACTGCCTGTATAGTTCAACTGGTAGAGCACCAGCTTTTACTGTGAGGATTTGGGGTTCAAATCCCTGTTCAGCCACTTGACTTACTAGATAAACTGGATCTATAGTTCACAGAATAAAAATAAATAAACTCCAAAATGAAAACCCACACACTGGATTCTTCCTGGACCTCTGGGCAGGGAAAATTTAAAACTATGATTAAAATAATGTTTTAAACTATGAATCGCAAAATAGAGATAAATATGATTACATTTTTAAAAACTGCTTGGACAAAGAACTAGGATTGATTATAGTATTAAAGATACTGAAATGAAAGAAGGATATGAACAATATACTTGAAAAGGGATGTGAAAATATCATATCCCTCAAGTACATGAAAATATATTTCAATTCATTTGTAATTAGGGAAATGCAAATCAAAACCATGTCTGGCCTATCCAAGTCACAATAATTTAAAATTAACACAAATTATGGCTGAGACATGTGCTTTCATGCCTGGAGAAGGAGAGTCTGCAGACAGGCCATCTGGTTGTACTGACCTTTGAATCAGAAATCCTATTTTTAGGAATCTACCTTGAAGATATATTTCAACACTATGTGTCTTAGTTAGGATTTTATTGCTGTGATAGATACCATGACCAAGGCAATTCTTATAAAGGAAAACATTTAATAAGGGCTGACTTACAGTTCCAAAAGTTTCAGTCTGTTATCATCATGGAGGGAATCATGGCATTGTGCAGGCAGACATGGTGCTGGAGGAGGAGCTGAGAGTTCTACATCCTGATCTACAGGCAGCAGCAGAAGACTGGATTTGTCACACTGGGCATACCTTGAGCATTTAAGACATCAAAGTCCTGCCTCCATAGTGAGTGACATACTTCCTCTAACAAGTCCACACCTAATTTTTCCACTCCCTATGGCCAATCATTCAAACATAGAAATCTATGGGGGCCATAACCATCCAAACCACCACACTATGAAAAACGCTTTTGTAGAAATTATTTGTTATAGAAGTAGCTCCAATTAGAACACAGTGAGACAGGCTGGATCATGTAGCCTTAAAAGGTGATGGTTTAAAACCCTTGCTGCTCTCTCAGAGGACCTAAGTTTAGTTCCCAACATCCACAACTAGTGGTTTACAACCTCCTATAACTGCTCTAGAGCAACTAACACTGGCTATGGGCACCCACTCACACCACACACACACACACACACACACACACACACACACACACACACAAGGGGGAGGGAGAGAAATTTAAACAGAGGAAGAAGAACCCATTTATAGCTGTGGTGGTATATGCTTGGCCCAAGAAGTGTGGCCTTGTTGGAGTAGCTGTGGCACTATGGGTGTGGGCTTAAGACCCTCATCCTAGCTGCCTGAAAGCCAGTATTCTTCTAGCAGCCTTCAGATGAAGATATAGAATTCTCAGCTCCTCCTGCACCATGCCTGCCTGGATGCTGCCATGTTCCTGCCTTGATGATAATGGATTGAACCTCTGAACCTGTAAGCCAGCCCCAATTAAATGTTGTCCTTGGTCATGGTGTCTGCACACAGCAGTAAAACCCTAACGAACACAATAGATGGCATCATGAGTTGAATAAGCAATGATATATCCATATCATGGAATATTACACAATTCTAAAATAAAATGATCTTTGTGAACTGTGGATTGCTGTCATATTGTGTCAGTTGTGGTGAATATTTCTAAATGTCATTTATGTTCACCACTAATCTAGGATACTGGTCAATGGACCTGATACTAGACCTGAGAGCAGTGTTTTGTACAATGTTGACATTTCCAAGTATCAGAATGACTATAACTTTGAAAACTGTATTTCCAAACCATGGTATATTTCTTAACCTTTTATGCTTTATTTTATACATTCAGAAATATTCTGGGAGGCAAGGTAAAGTTTTCATGAGACTGTCAAATGTTTTAGTGATAACAATGAAATAAAAATAAGGAGCTTTTTAAAAAGTTATCTGTGAACTGATTAGTATGTACTGATATGAGTAAAATACAAACTTCAAAATCTGTTTATAGTATATGATTGCATAAAATGCAACAAGAAAGAGATAATCAAGTGCAAGCATATCTATTTATACAAAAGAAATATAAAACAATACTATGCCTTGGAGAGATTGGTTATCTATAGAGAGTGGTTAGGAACCAGACTGAAAAGAGAGGAAGAAATGGAGGACCAGATGGAGGGAGTGAGGTCTCTGAGAATGTTTTTGACTCTCAGACACCCAGTAGTATTTCTTACTCCTCAGAAGAAAAAACCTAAAGTAGATGTAGAAAATGTGATTTTGATTTACTAGTACAAGGCTAAAGGATGAAGTAATGTTATTATTATAATGTAGACTTAGTAAGTTTGAATCTAACAGGATATTAGAATTGCACAGAATTGAACAAATGAGTGAATGTAGGTAGAATTAAGGTTTTAACACCAAAGAAAGATGCCATAAGTAAGGAAAGACGGGTGGGTAACAGAATTCTATGGTGTTGGGCTGGAGCCACTCCCATGTTTACCTATGTATGTGAGACAGGCAGCTAGAGGTAGGGATATACATACAAACATACATACATACATACATACATACATGTATATGGACATACACATAGATATCGTCCAGTCCCTTCTTGTTCTAGAATGACCTAGATGTAGTAACACCTTTGTTGCAATTAGCATACCCAGGATTTTGTCTAGGACTCCAATCCTGATTTATAAGTAGCATGCTCAGATTAAAAGAATCATGCTCCTTGGAGAAGTGGTAGATTACAAGACTTGGGAGGATGAAATGTACAATGAACCTTGAACTATGTGTGAGGTGGTAAGGAAGCACCCACAAAAGATGGAGCCATGTCCAAAAACATGGAAGTCACCGAAAGCCTCCCTGTAGTCAATGCTGAGCAAGATTTGAAAAAAAATTCTAAAACAAACAAATAAGAACATCATTACAAGAGAACTTAGTAAGTAAACAGGGAGAAAGGATCATTTCCTCACAAAAGTCCCATTAATATGTGCAGAAAGAATGGGGGAGATGGGCACAGAAAGTAGCCATGGAAATAGCTGCAGAGACCGCTGCATGCTAAAAGTAGCTGATGAAGTTGGAAGGTCAGTAAGGTATTTTCAAAGTGCTCAAATATCTACCCAACTATACTTATTAGTTACTAGGAGGAAACTAGAATACTGTATTTGAGAAACTTGTAGGTACTGCCTTATCTGGTAACCAGGGCTCAAGCCCCTAGTAACGGACACAGCTTCCTTGGATGCACTGTGAACCACAGTAGCATCCTTGAAGTATTCCTGCTTAGAATGCTGTAAGCACTTTTCAACTTGGGGAAATATCAGACAAACAAAACCGAAGGAAATTTACCCAGAATCATGAAGTCTTTAAGAGTGAATAGGTCAATAAGGTAAAGAAAGACCATGAAATTCAGACTAAAAGAAACCAGGGAGACACAGCTATATACAGCTAGCGTTGGACCTAGGATGAACCTCGCTCAGAAAAGAACAGTAGTATGAATTCAAATGAGGTTCTTATGAACAGCTTCTGCTCTAACTGGAAATCAAGAGTAAGCAAGGAATGGCTCTTAGCTGTTGAGATCCCTTAGCGCTAGAGTCCCAAAGGCTTACAGGCTGGGCTGACAGTCTCAGAAAGCATATAGCTCCAAACCTTGAAAACTAGAGGTTTAGGTGCTCAGCTTGGATGCTCTCTGCCCTGGGCTTTTCTGTCTATGGCTCAGCACTCTGCAAATGTTGTAATCTCTGGTTCTCAACAGCAGCAGGTGTTAGTAGCAGTGCTCTGTACCAGCTAATGTTACAGCTATCAAGACTTGGGTGTTGGGACCCTCTGTTCCCAATAGTGACTACAGTTATAGTTCTCAGGCCTCTGCCTTAAAGCTTGGGAGCTCGCCAGAGCCCTTTCCCCATTCTTCAATGTCTCAGCTTCCTCAGATCTGCCTCCCCATGCTCTTTACAACTTTTTAGCTGCCTTCTCAACTCTTCTGCAGCTGCAGCCACCTCTGCTGACGTCTGTGACCATTGACAAGGAAGTGGGTGGCTTCTGCCATCTCTTCTGCCTCATTCTCCTCTCTCTGCTACCAAGTTAGTCCTCTGGGCCCATGCTAAAGATCATAAGCAGGCAATAAAACAACGCTTGGGAGCAGCCCTGATAGCATGCCAGGGAAAGCATGGGAGAGCCTTCTGGCCAGCAGATCCATTAACAATCTTGTAGGCGTGTTTAATTTCTTTACACAATTTACTAGGATGATGGGAAATATTAGTTAACATTAGGGGGCCACATGAAGGGAATTCAAGGATTCTCTGTACACAATTTTACAACTTTTGCTTTAAGTTAGAGAGAGACAGAGAGTGTTCAGAGTGTTGAGTCGGATTTAACATGAACAGATTCTCTTAAGCAACTAGCCTCTTCATTTACTAAAACTGTCCTTGCTCCTGGTGGAGATGGCTGTCCAGTACACTGGCAGTACTTTGAAGTGATCAGAAGTGAAGCAAATTTCATCTTGAGACTGGCAAATATTCTGGGCTCAGCTTAAGGCAATATCAGAAGGTTAAGCTGCACCAGAAGCTAAACCCTGTGTTTGTTCTCAGTGACTCCCAATATGTGGTGATAGAGGTTTTCATTCTGATAAATGCCACTTATGGCCCTGTTCCTTGCAGGGCATGTCAGCAGACTGAGTGTATGAAAACTGCTAGTTCCAGGGACTCACATGATCAGAACGTTGTACTGATTCCATTTCTCCCAGACAGGGGCCTAAGGCCTGGTGAGTCAAGCATTTGAATGTTTAGGAGTGGAAATCCAAGGCCTTAGGTCACATGACTCTGCTCTTCATGTAGGAATGTGCAGAGAAAACATAATTTTCAGTGGTGTAGTCCTTCACAGCGGCATCTCAGACTCTATTTGACCCAAGGCCATTCATTAAACCTGTGAGGTCTAGAGGTTAGCTTATCAAGTCCTGTTAATGTCCTAGATAAAAGACTTTATCCTGGGGAGGACTGCTTACCTACCTAAGGAAAATAAAAGGGCTTTCCCTGACACCATGCACTGTGAGCACTGCCCTCCGAAGGAAATGCTCTTAATGCTTACTTCCTCCCTATGGTCTGTCCACTGGGTCTGGTGAGGTCTAGAACAGCAAAAATCTTTCTTTAGTCCTTCGGCCCGTTGAGGAACTGTTTTTATACAACAGTGCCATCTGCTGGGAATTTACAGGACACTACAAATCATCAATTTGCTTTGAAATGCTTTGAGCTCAGTGGGTCTCATACATGTTATATATACATGTGTAATAATACATGTGTAATAATAACACACACGTATATGTGTCATGAAATTGAAAGAGGACTTGAGGGATCTGGAAGGAGCTGGATGGAAAGTGAGAAAGTAGGGGGCAAATTAACCAATGCTTTATCTGTGTGTATGAAATTCTCAAAGAATAAATTAAAAATTAAAAAAAAAAACTATGAGGGGATTTCTATCTTCATTCTCACACTACTATTAACAGCTAATTTTTTAAACACATATTTACATATATCAAATCTCTGGTCAGTTTGTGATGCATGAAAACCACATTCCAGTGTACTGAGGGACCAACTAGAATTTCTTCTTTGTAAAAAGAGAAAAACATTTAGAGAGATAACTAAAAAGAAGTGATGTCATCCCATTTATCCTGCTGAAAGGCAGGCGCCCTCTGATGGTTCTTGTTTGTGTTAAGGTAGGAACACATGCTCTCTTGCTTTCCAAGTGGCTTCTTCCATGTAATAACAGATGCAATGTGTTGCACCTCCCAGCTTCCCTTCAGCCTCACCAGGACAGCAGGGCCTTGGGGATGCCCTAGACAGACAGGAAGGTGAGTCTTTGGTGGGGCTTGTCCATTTGCTTAGCCTTAGAATGCATACTATTAATAAGAAAGAGGAAGAAGTAGATAATCACACCCTAGCTCTTGGCGTTACCCAGTCATCCTTCACAGGAGGTGGCGTGAAACTGAATAATAGAAAATAAAAATGTAAGTTTCCCCTCAACAGAGGAGTGGATACAGAAATTGTGGTATATCTACACAATGGAGTACTACTCAGCTATTA
>NW_022196912.1:130622909-130648009 GCF_008632895.1 Mastomys coucha | reverse complement strand
GGGGAAACTGGGAAAGGAGAAATTCGCATGTAAATAAAGAAAATATCTAAAATAAAAAAAAAAAATGTAAGTTTCAAGAAATTTCTCTGCTCTGGACCATGGGTTCTTTGAAGTGCTCTGAGTATCAGCATGTGGTGACTGTACTGCAGAGGGAGAATCCTAGTTCTAAGAAGAGTGCAGCGATCCTTGGAGTTATTTTCAATGTCTCTGCTTCACCTAGAGGATTCTGTAAGCTGTGAGCCAGCCAATAATTTCCTCCTAAACCACTGTGGATTCTAAGAACACTGTTATTAATTAAAGGTTACCAACAGCAGGGGCTCTCACCTATGAGGGTCCAAGTCTTCAGGGATGCCTTTCTTGGTTTAACACTTGCTTACTCTGCACCCAGTGCTTACACGCTTATAGACCTAAAACAGTTATATTTCTACAGCATGTTGAAGGTCTACCTTTAATGTGCTATCTGTGTGTGTGTGTGTGTGTGTGTGTGTGTGTGTGTGTGTGTGTGTGTAGCTAGAATAAATCAGTCAAGCCTTTTCTGTCCACATCAGTAAATACCATCCAGATGAAAAGCTGTCCAGAGGAAGGGACACTGTAGCCCGTAGTGAGCTGCAATTAGCTGGAAGACAAATCAAAACATAATAAATATAATTGGCTTGGTTTCTAGAAAACCATATAAGTTGTGGGCATAAGAGGGATGATCTGCTCCTGGCTCACTCTCTTCTGCTCTTTCTGCTTTTAATCCTCCTTCTAGCCTCACATATCCCAGCATACACTTGTGATTAAGCAGGACAGAGGCCTCAGAGGCCCTGAGCAATGTACCCATTCTTGCCTCCAGTTTCCTGAACACATATTTTCTTACTCTGGTATATCCTTCCAACACATACCCTGGATCTCTCGATTCTTACTCTTGTCTTCAAGGTTAATTCATCTCAGATTCCAACAAAGATTTCATCCAGCCCTCTCTGAAAGAACCAGGAACTTGGGGCTGGGGAAATGGTTCAGTGGGTGAAGTACTTGCCATGCAGGTGTGAAGGCTGAAGTTTGGACACCTGGAGTCCACCTGAAAGCTCCGGAGAACTTGGGAATCAGAGACAGGGAATCCCCTGCCCAACTGGACTAACTGGAATTGGTAACTGCTGGGTTCAATGAGAGATCCTGCCTCAAGAAATAAAATGAGGCACAATCCAGAAAGCCTGTGTTAACTTCAGGTCTCCATACATAGGTTTGCATATGTGTTTAAAAATCTACATATGTCACAGGTCCACAGATATGCAAGTGTACACTCACACATACCACACACCCACACATAGAAAACATTCTTTATTCTTTTGTTAAACCACTGTCATTAGAGTTGCTGCATGTCTGTGTCCCCAGTAAACCCAAAGTTCAGTGGTCACAAGTTGAATTCTATGCATCTTTGTGCTCATTTTATCCTAAGCAATGCCTGCTATAGAACCTTTAATAAATGGAAGGAGGGCATCAAATTGTAAGCAAAGTCTGATTGCACACTCTTAAGCCAGGTGAGACAGGGAACTTTTCAATGAAGACACCATCAGCCTTTAACATCACCTCTTTAACACAAGTTAAAGAGAATGGGATTTCAGGCTCCATAAGAAAAACATCTAAGGCTACAGGAAACCTTGGTCCAGTGATGTCTGCCAGCATAGGCTATTCCTGTATCATTGCCCAAAGCTAAGAATGGAAAGAAACCCAAATATGCATTAGTCAGCTTTTTGTTACTGTGATATTTACTTTTGCAAGGCAATTTATGAAGAGAAAAGCTTTGTTCTTCTGCTCACGTTTGGAGGTTTCCTTTGCTGATTGGGTAGGCCTCTTGCTCTGGTGCCTTAGCACAGTTGTCAGGAATCTGAGGCGGGGGAAGCCAGTTCACCCCATAGACAGCAAGCAAAGGGGAGTGGAAGGAGGCGGGGCCCCTTATCACCTTCAAGGGTCCCAGTGACTGGAATTATTCCCATAAAGTCCAGCGTCAAAGCTTCCACCACCTCCCCAGGAGCACCAAGCTGAGAATCAACCTTTGGAGCCAGGTACTTGCAAGCAGTGCTTCAATAAACAGCACTTATAAATTTCTTGAAAATAAGAGAAGCAAGAAAACGCTAATAAGAAAAGTCCAGACACTCGACTGGATATGGAGGAAGCTGGTCTCTTGCCAGCTTCTGAGTTCAAATCCTTCCCTGGTGGACAAAGGCCGAGGGGGAAGGGTGACTGCCTTGCTCTTTCCTGTTGTTTGTAGAACTATTTTCAGGTCATAGAAAAAAATGGGACTGGGGAAAGTTTCTGTGCAGCGGGCTTCTATTATGAGCCGCCAGCCACCCCCAGCTCATACCAACACATGGTGTGCTTGTGGCTTTAAATTCTACCCGTCTCTGCTGGTGGTGCCTTTACTGCGTGCCTCCAGGGAAGTGATTATTGCAAATGTGCATGATTTTATCCACAATATACAGTATCGTGTGAAGCTCGCTTTTTTTGCCTTCAGCCTTTTCTTTCTTACAATTTATTTTAATACGTTTGGAGTTATTATCCCAAACATTAGCCAGCTGGCCCGCTGGGGTCTCCTTTGCTGGATTCTGGGTCTCTCTTTTTCTAATCCTCTCTTCATGGATTATCCACTCTAATGTTTCTTGGCTGTGGCAGGGGTTTGGCTATTACTACCTGTTGATTGGAAATTCTCTGTGTCCTGTGTAGGTGGCTCTAATTGTTAGGTAATGAACACCTTATTTGAGTCAGCTGAGGTCAGAGTTAAAGTCATGAGATTTGCTTTCTGATTTCCACAAGCTTTGCCTGTTTGCCTTTCTTTCTTTCTTCCTTTCTTTCTTTCTTTCTTTCTTTCTTTCTTTCTTTCTTTCTTTCTTTCTTCCTTCCTTCCTTCCTCTCTTTCTTTCTTTTTTCTTTCTTCCTTTTTTCCTTTCTTTCTTTCTTTCTTTCTTTCTTTCTTTCTTTCTTTCTTTCTTTCTTTCTTTCTCTGAGCTCAATTCAGCTGGTTTGAAAGCAGGCTCTAAGAAAAAAAAAAGAAAAGAAAGAAACAAAACAAAACAAATAAATAAATGAAAGAAAAAAAAACCAAAAATCAAGCAAGCTGGATGCTGAGGTACAGCAAGGCTAGACCGCAGGTGGGCAAGGCTAGACCGCAGGTGGGCACCATTCACTCCAGCAGACCTTCAGTAGCCTTGCCGTGGGTCTCCTTGAATAGCCTGGGGTGGGGGAGTCTGTACTTCTGTTGTCAAGGAAAGATGAGGAGAAAAAGCAGGCTGTCTGGATCTCCATCAACAGAACTCCAGCATGTACAAGGTCAGCTGCCTCAGAGACTCACTCGGGATGGCTCTCCCCATCAGGAAGCTAGAGCAAGGGATGGTACAGTTCAGCAGAGCTAGGGACAGTTCAGCAGAGCCAGGGACAGTTCAGCAGAGCTAGGGACAGTTCAGCAGAGCAAGGGACGGGACAGTTCAACAGAACCCATGCTCTCAGATGCTTTGCATGGGAGCCATGACAGTGATAAACTGGAGAGCCCAAGATGAACTGCATTTCCTAGCAGCCATGTCAGTTCAGGAGCTAACTCCTATTTAGTCCATGTCTATGTTGAAGAGAACATTTATCCAAATGTAGCCACAGGTCACATTGAAGACAATTACTTTCACTTGAAAATACATTAAAAAAAATAAAAAAAAGATCAGAGAAGGAGGGCCAGAGAAATGGCTAAGGGGTCAAGAGCATTGACTGCTCTTCCAGAGGTCTTGAGTTTGATTCCCAGCAACTACATGGAGGCTCACAACCATCTGTAATGGGTGCTGTTTGATGCCCTCTTCTGTCATGTAAACATACATGCAAATAGAGTGCTCCTATACTTATGTAAATAAATCTAGAAAGAAAGAAAGAAAGAAAGAAAGAAAGGAAGAAAGAAAGAGAAACAAAGGGGGAGGAAGGGAAGGAAGGAAGGAAGAAAGAGTGGGGGAAGGAGGGAGGGGGAGGGGAAGAAGGAAGGAAGGAAGAAAGAAAGAGAGAGGGGAGGGAGGTAGGGAGGGAGGAAGGAAAGAAGGAAGGAAGGAAGGAAGAAGGAAGAAAGGAAGGAAGAAAGAAAGAGAGAGGGGAGGGAGGGAAGAAAGGAAGGAAGGAAGGACCAGAAGAGGGGAAGTCAAGGAACCTTGAATTTGTCTATAGCTGCACTTCGGAAATGTTAAGGCTGTGGAAATGCTTCCTCATAGGATACTGTTAACTACATCTGTTGATCTTTAGAGCCTGACATGCTGCCTTGCACTCAGGAGGTAATTTATAAAGAAACGATGAAGGGACAACAGGCCAGGTGAGGAAGACCATGGTATGTGCTCACTACAGAAGTCTGGAGCTGCAAAAACAAGAAGGAAGTTACTGGGCGGCCCTGAGCAGTAACATCTGCTGAGGGCCTATAGAGTTAAGTCTGCCAGCATCCTCCAGAAACCCCATGTGGCTTCCTGTGCACAGAGCTCTGATCTCACTGTACAGTCCACACTGTGACCAGCCTTCTCTTATGTGCTCTATCTTGCCTGTAGAGACAGGATCTCTATGAAACCTAGGCCGCTCTAGAACCCTGATCTTTACTCTTTGTCATCCTGAGTGCTGGGATTACAGCCTTGTGCCACCACATCAGGCTCTCTGTCTTGCCTTAATTCACACTCCACTTGCAGCCCTTAGACAGATCCAAACTGAGGGAAATGACATTTTTAATGGCTTGGAACTATTATCTGTCAGACACACCACTGTGTCTGTGTTGTCTAGTGTTAAGATCATGGCTGTTATTAGTTATATGTTCAAACCAGATACTGTCTTACTCTGAGCCATTATTTTTCTTTTTTAAAAGTAGCATCATATATTAAATTTATATTTTATTAGTACAGGAATTATACAATGTTTTCAGTATGAAATATTATATACAAACCAGAATTGGTTCAGTATTTAAGCTTACCTATACAAATGAGACAAATAGCTTCCTTGATAACAAACAAAACAAAATTTAACACCATTTTATTATTTTGTATGTATGAGATATATCTGCATATGTCTCTGTATCATGTCTGTGCAGTGCCAATGGAAACCGCAGAGAGTGTTGTGTCTCCTGGGATTTATGACACACATGGTTGTGAGCCACCATGCAGGGTGCTGGGAATTGGACCTCAGTCCTCCAAAAGAGTAGCAAATGCTTTTAACCACCAAGGCATGTTCCAGATCCCTTTTAACACTACTTTTTTAAAAGAAGAATTAAACTTTATTCAAAGTTCTGGATTTTTTTTTCTATTGTGTTTGGACCATCTTGAACCAAGTCTTTTGTCAACCCTCCCCACTGAGTGATGCTTCTGGAACTTGCCAAAATTTGTCTGCCAGTAACTAAGATGCCTGAAATCACTCGAGATGCTGAGATTCTCCTGACTTTGTGTCTTCCCTGGAGTTCTCCATGTTTAGCCCTAGCCACCTGTCTAATGGCTTTTGAAACTTTTCTAGAGTTAAGACGCTAACATTAAAAACTTGAAGATATGTTTAAGTAAGAATATTTTGTTTTTAATTTCCTTGAGATGTGTCCCTTTTTCTAATAAGATGTGTTTTTAATAAAAAAAAAATGTGTTGTGTGAGGGTGGTGTTCATGTGTGCATGGGATGGTGGTACATGGTAAGAATAAGTGCCATGTGAGGCTAAGTACTTACAGAGTGCAGTGAGGCTAAGTACTTACAGAGTACAGTGAGGCTAAGTACTTACAGAGTGCAGTGAGGCTAAGTACTTACAGAGTGCAGTGAGGCTAAGTACTTACAGACTGCAGTGAGGCTAAGTACTTACAGACTGCAGTGAGGCTAAGTACTTACAGAGTACAGTGAGGCTAAGTACTTACAGAGTACAGTGAGGCTAAGTACTTACAGAGTGCAGTGAGGCTAAGTACTTACAGAGTACAGTGAGGCTAAGTACTTACAGAGTACAGTGAGGCTAAGTACTTACAGAGTGCAGCAAAGGTTGTCAGATACCCTTGGAACGGGAGCCATGGATGTTTGTGCGCCTCACAACGTGGGTACTAGACCCTGAACTCAAGACCCTCTGCAAGAGCAGGATGTGTGCTAAGCTCCTAAGACGTGTCTCCAGGCCTCAGATTTGACTTTTAAAAGTAACACAGCATACTGATGTATGTAATAAAACTGAACTACATGATGTGTAATAATGATACATAAATCATTCTTTTGGGGGGTGTATTTTGATATAGAGTACCATATTTCCCAGGCTGGCCTTGAACTGCTTATCTTTCTACTTCTACCTACAATGTACTGGGTTTACTGGTGTGAGTCAACATGTCTGGCTTATTCTTCTTTTTGTTTTTCTCCTCCTGCTCCCCACCTCTCTTCCCTGAAGACTGAACACCTGCTTTACCACACAGTTACATCTCAAACATCTCCTCATATTATTTAATATTTTTGGACAATGATAGGATATACTTTGTATTGTAAGTGACAGGGGCCTGGTGATGTAGCTCAGGTGGTAGAGTGCCTGCCTAGTGTGACTGAGGCCCGGGGTTTGGCTCCCAGGACCATCTAAACTGGATCTATTAGTATACTTTTATAGCTCTAGCACTAGGGAGGTGGAGGCAGGAAGGTCAGAAGTTTAAGGTAACCCTTGGCTGTATATTGGGTTCTAAGGCCTGGATAAAGGAGACCCTGAAGTAAGAGAAGCATCCTTGGGGCTTGTGGGGCAAGCTCTTACTAATTTGCCTATACTTTAATTTCAAGTTCGTTGGCACAGTTACATTTTGTAAAAGTCCTTTCTCTCTAGAATCTCATAGATATTGACTAGAAAGTTGGACATAGGAAGAGAGAAAGATGGCCGCTCTGGAGTGTGCCACTCTTAGGAAAGGTCCACAATGGCTCCTACATCTGTCGTCCATGCTGTCAGACCTGATTGTATTATCCAAACTTCACTTTGATCCGTTATTAATAGGAACATGTGTCTCCCACTCTTCTGGGACCCTCTGTGCTATTCTGGGTTCACTTATGTAGCCCCAGGGGACAGCAGAGGCCTTGCATGGTAGTCACCCTGTTTTAATGGATTTTCTAAGAATCAGCAGGAGAACAAATAGGCCTTTACTTTAGCAGCTTAACATTATTTTTTAAGAATTTATTTATTCATGTAATTTATGCATAAGTACTCTGTGTTCATGCTCACCAGAAGAGGAAATCAGCTTCTAGTGCAGATGGCTGTGAGCCACCATGTGGTTGCTGGGAATTGAATTCAGGACCTCTGGAAGAGCAGTCAGATGCTCTTAATCCCTGAGTCATCTCTCCAGCACCCTCAACATTATTTTTAAAAGTCAACACACTTGAAATTTGCAGTAATTTGAGTTAATGATCTGATAAAGTGTTTAATATTTGCTTTTCTGAGTAGTTTCTCCTTTCCTGTACATAAATAATTTAAAAATTGAATATGCCCATGTTAATATCTTTCTGAAGTCCTCAACCTTCATTTCTGGTATCCCTATAGCCAAAGGTGGAGGCAGCAAGATCCAAAGTTCAAGGTCACCCTCACCTACGCAGGGAGTCGTGGGCCACCATGGGCTACCATGGGCTACCATGGGCTACCATGGGCTACTTGAGATGTTGTACTGGTGGGGGTGGATGTTAGGGAAAGAGACTTTTGGAAACGAATATCGATCTCTGTCTTAGATAGAGAACTTGGCCATCAGCTGTGACAGAAGAACCCAAGGCCCAAAGTCCTAGAGTCACTCACCCTCAAGGAGGCAAACTCATGAGGGAAAGTTTAAAGAGAGCAATATATAACACAGGATGCAATAAAAAAAAAAGTGTAAAGAGTGTCACTTCCAAAGTGCCCAGGTGAAGGCAGCTTAAACAATTCCTCCCTCTGAAAACTGCTCAGGTGAACAGCTTGTCAGAGGTGGCTCAAGCATACATATTGCCTACAGTTTTAGTCCCAAGATTTTTTTTTTTAATGTGTGAACCACTCCTTTAGGACAAGACCCTCCCTCACACTGTTGATGTCCATGCTGATCAACATCATCCACTGTGACACCCTCAAACAATACTGACAACAACCCATGATAACCAAGGCCTCTGTTGTTCACGGTTCATGGTGCAGACATCACTTGAGTGTGAGGTGGCCACAGAAGCGTTAGCAAAAGCAGCATTAATCATACAAGCTGAGTTTGTGGAGAGTTGATCACTGCACAGTCTGTGAACTCTAACAGGAAAAATAAAAACTGAGAATGCGTTTTTAAAACATTTAATGTGACCTGGCTGCATTCCCTCCATACTGCAATGTGACTTCCAAATTGAGAGAGGGGGTCAGTTTCCCATGGTAGCTGTGTGTGTGTGTGTGTGTGTGTGTGTATACACTCTAGTACACATGCACACATGTATACCCTACACATGTGCATACTGTGACATAAGACATAATGCTCTCCCACTCTACCTCTGCTTTATTGAGTTATGTAGAGATGCATGACTGCCTTAGTGAAATTGGATACTTACTGATCCCATAACCAGATGCCCACCAAGCATAATGCCAAAGAAAAACGCTGGCACCTTGTTCTTTTGGAGAGGTGACTGGATTTGATGATTCTGTGACAAGCTGGTTTGAGTCGGGGTGAAGTCACAGCTCATAAGCCCTCTGAACCTAGTGGACCGGACAGAAGCTATTAAACACAAACAGGCAGAACCTGCAACCCTGAATGTCTGTGCCATGGGTGCACAAGGTACCCCTCTTTGTAGTCAAGCATCTTTAAGGGAATGAGAGCACGAAGTCTTGATATGAAGAGAAAAGGAGGAGTGTTTAAGTCATTACTACTAGAGATGTTAGTAGGAAAGGAAGAAGGGATGAAGAACTAAGGAATAAGCCAAAAGGTCACAGGAGAAACCAGCAAACAGCACACTCCAAAAAGTGACATAGCATGCCTTCGAGTAAGAGGGGAGCGTGGGGGATCAGCCTTCAAGAACAGTGAAATTGTGTTGCAGCCCCAGGCCATTTGCCCCTGCATCTCCTTAGCACTGTTGACTGTGCTCTTTGATTTATTCCCAGAAGGGCAGGGAAAGGAAAGACCACTGTAGTATAAGTCAGCCCATCCTCCATACCCTTGGGTTCTCCATCTACAGATAAAAACTACAACATACTGAAAATATCTGTGGGCAAGATTGTCTGAACTGAACATGTATGAACTTTTCATGTTATCGCTTTTTAAATAATTCAATTATGACCACACAATGAATTTGCATTATGTTAGGTATTATTGGTAACCCAGAGATGACCTGAAATATATGGGAAGATGTATATGAGTTATTCATTATTTCTTCTTATGCCATTTTACATTAAGGAATTGAGCATCTGTCAGTTTAGATATTCCAGAGGAGGTTCCAGGAATTAAGGCAATACCACCATGAAAGGACTGGGTTCACCAATGCAGTAAACCAGCCACATGGCATCCACCTTACATCTGCCCAAAAGGTGACTGTGTAAAGTCATCAGCCATGAACACCAGTCCTGAAGTTAAACTTGAACATTATGCTGAATCTGGGGCCCTAGTTGGGAAAGGATCCTCTCTTCTTCATGGGTATAGAAAAGTTGTCTTTGGATCTTGGTCCTTAAGGGCTTTTGCTTCAATCCACTGATGATAGAAGAGCCTCCAGCCTCGACTCTAACTGCTACCCACAAGGCCTGTTCCCACTCTCACCCTTTGGGACCCAGGCCTTCCCCCTGCCCTGTATGCTGAGCAGCCAGAATGACACTGGGGACAATACTAACTCTTCCATACAGCCCATGCACTCCCTGTTGCAGCTTCACCCGACTCTCTTGCCTGAAACCCCTTAACCTCCTGACAGGGAGGTCTGTTTTGCCAGGTGAAAAAAAACGCATCAGAGGTTCTATGGACTAACGAAGTGGCTGCAGGTTGAACACCCGGACCCGGATGAAAAGGGCATTTGCGCTAAATTACAGTGGAGGCCTCAAATTTGCATTTATCCATTCTCTTCCTGTCGAGGTCCCTACACAGTAAAGAAATGATTTTGCTTTTGTCCATAACATTTTAGCGTGAACATTTAGACCTTTCTGAGGGGCATGGTGACAGCGTGGAGGGGTTAAATCCTGCGTGCTTGTCTGAGAGCCCATTACGTAACTGCCTTTCCTGTGGGGCCTTTTTCATAGCGGGATGACTCAGACCCGCAGAAACCCACAGTGGGGGGATCTCACTTAGGACAATTATATTGAATCATATGCCTTCCCCCAAACAATTCGCTCTGTGGGGAAGACCCAACTTGTGCCTGGCATCCTTTCACACAGCCTTATTTTATGTTCTTTGCCTCAGTGGGAGAGGAAATGGATGATCAGTGTTGTGCCGGGGGAAAAAGCTATCTACTCCAGCTCCACAGGCTTAGTTAGACACACCATACGAAGGCAGCCAAGGGAGTTTTTCTTTGTAAAAGTAGGAAGGCTGCTTGGAGTTTGTATATTGATACACAGTGGTTAGAAAGTAAATAAACTGGGATGGGTAAGGTGAATTAAGTGTGGGGCAGAGGCTTCAGCCCCGGCTTAAGGGGGGGGGGCACTCAGAAGGAGCAGAAATGAGGCGTGGGCAAACACTGTTGTCAAGCCTCCACATGCAACGAAGGTGGTGGCAATTGCTGTGTAGCTTGTGACCAGAAATTAATTGATGTACATGCAACATTCACTTAATTTGCCTAATTACAATTTGTTCACACCCGCACCACGGGGCTTTGTTACAAATGATTCTCCAGCTCAGTCCACTGGGTGGAGGGTAGAAGTGTCATTCTGAAGTGGTTTGTGGGAGAAATTTGCATATAACATCTTCCCCACCAAATTATTAATTGGTTCCCGGGGAGGTCTTCGTTTCTGAGGTTCTGCTTAATTGCTATTCACATCAAGGTTAAATATCTGCCCCTGGTAAGTGGAGGTACCTGCTAACTGACTGCATGCCTGCCTGTCAGCATCGTGTTTACATTCACAGCTAGAGAGTTCATGTCAACACATCTTTTCCATGAAAACAACAGAGGATGTTGTTGATCACCAAGGCTGGGTGTAGACTACAAAGAGTGGGGGAGGGGGCTTGGGGGGTAGCTGGAGTGTCCCCTGCCTGGCAAAGTATCAAGAATGGGATCGATTGCCTACTGAGATGGAGTGAACACTCAGCCTTAGAGGGCCTGAGTCCATTTCCCTGTGCCATTGTGAACAGTGCTTTTACCAGGGATTTTTGTTCCGGCTTGCAGGATAGCATGGAAGTTATAGCTTCCTTTCTGTAACTTTGACAGGCATCCGGTCCTGCTCTTTTTTAGAGAGGGCTGAGGATGGCAGCATGGGGGGGAAAGGAGGGCGATGTGGGGGAGGGGGTGCTCTCCTTCTCTTCCTCACTCCCACAACCCTACTTTGTAATTCAAATAAGCCTTTCTTTAAAAACAAGGGGGCAGCCTTAAATCTTCTAAGGCAGTTAAGCAAATTTTTCATTTTATGAGCGAGGATAATCCTTTCAACATCTTCAGAAATAAGTTTACAAGCCCACATGCCTGGTGCGCCATGGAAGCTGTGTGACAAATAGGGACACAGAGTGTCCTCCAGGCAATCTGTGTGACACTGCAGTAAATCCTCTGACGTTGGCAGGTCTGCCAGTGTGGGAAGCGAACAAGATCAATTCTCTTCTGGCCTCACAAAGTCTACTTCACTGCTGATGACGGCTAAAGCAGAGAAAAAGCTTAATGAAGTAGCTGCTGTAAGCTGACAGGAGTATTGGAAAGGAATAGAGGGAAAAGGAAAACATTACACATCAAACTGGCAGAGCAGAAGACAAAGTGATTGTTAGTGAACACAAAAAGAGCACATGGCTGAGCGTTCTCTCTGACCAGCAGCAACAGCAGAGTTAGTAAACTGCAAACTCTGCATGGTGGTCTACGAAGTGCTTAGAAACCAATCTATACCACGGAAGAGGGTGTCCACTTTGAAAGTGTAGGCCAGCTTTCTGGGAAAAAAAGGTCAGCTATGATGAAAGAAAATGTTCACATTTAAGCTGGGGGTGGGGTTTGGGGTGGGCAGCAAAGTAATGAGAAGTGGACTTCAAGCAGGGCCTGAGGGAAGATCCCTTTTAGCCTCTTAGCCGCTCCTCTGCTCGCTAGTTACTAGGGTTTTGCTGTGTTTCTTATTTTAAGTGTGTGTACGTGTGTACGAGTGTACGTGCGCGCACGCGTGTGTGTGTATGTGTGTGTGTGTGTGTGTGTGTGTGTGTGTTGGGGGGGTGACGTGTTCATGGGAGCCACAAGTCAATATAAGGTGTCTTCCTCAATTACTCTCCACCGTATTTTTCGAGGTAGGGCTTCTCACTGAACTGGCTAGATTGTCTAGCTACAGGATTTCTCCCAAGTCCACCTCCCCACCCCCTCACACCGCAGCACTAGGATGATAGACACCACCACAGCATCTGGATATTTTTCTCTGGGTGCTGAGGATAGAACTTGAGGCCTCCTGATTGGATGGTGAGCGCTGATGGAGAGCTGTTTTCCCAGCCTGCAGCTGCACTCCCACGCAGCATCCTTCTACTGGTCACCACAGCTGCACTCTCTATTCTTGCTTTAGGATTTCCTTCTGCTTGTTCATACAAATGTGCATGAAAAATGGCCCACGGTTGAAGAGGAAAATTTGTGCAAAGCGAAGAAACAGGATGTATTGCAGTTTTGACTGGTGTTATGACTGGTGTGTTCATAGAAATAGCTGAGCAATCAATCAGACAGAAGAAAAGTGACAAGGACATTCTCCTTCTGACTTTAAGAGGTCAAGCTGTTTGGAAAAATAAAAAAATATCACTAAAAATAAAAAAATATCACTGAGAAATACACCATTTACTTAGGGAGACTCTGCCTCTACCATTTAGCTGAGGCAAAAGCTGCATGCTTTACAGCTCCCGAGTGTGCCGTACATGTGGCAGTTATCACCCACATGAGCTCCACTGAAAACTGAACACAGAAAACTGCCACTATCTTGAGTTTGCCTGAGAAATAGGAGATGTCACTTCATCTCCAAAGAAAGCGGAGGAAGACTCTATTGCTCAGGAAGAGTGACTGAGCTCTGATGACACCATAAAGAACCACACAGCTCACACTCTTTTAGACCTGACTAAAATAAGAAACCATATCAATGGGCATGGATGCATTTGGCTCCTGTGCTGACCATACCAAAGCAAGGGGAGTAGGGACAGAGCATGCTGTGTTAGCAAGTGGGAAACTGTCTGGTGGTGCATAGAATATCAGGGTTCTCTAGCCTGCTCTATACCAAAACCTCAAATTAAGTTTAAAAAAAAAACACCCTTTATTATCCCACCAACATGACTCAGCATGCTGGCTCCAAATGCGATAAAGTCCTTTTATGGGGAAATATTTTTTTCAGTTTGGTGACAGCTTGTGACTGCTTTCCTGTTGGGCCACAGGCCACAGGATGGAGCACACAGGGCACTTCAAGTTTCCCAAAGGTGAGTGTGAGGAGTGTGGGGGCTTGACTGAAGGAATTTATTTGCCCTGATCCTTCTTCCATGGGCACTTTCAGAGATTACACCAAAGATGGCAGATGAGAAGCTACCAGAAGGGACAAAGTGGGTGGGGGAGGCGAGGTGAACAGAATGGATTATGAATTTGAAAATTGCCAATTATCTTGTATCATACAGTCCAGAGCCCTGGCACAATGATCAGCCATGATCCAGATTTTTCAGCTTAAATGCTTTACATTCAAGCAAGCAAATTAACCATAAAATGGGGGAAGGGGGAACACAAAATATCCCAAGAAAGAATAAACTGCAGATAATAAGCTCCAATCTGGTGTTGAATGCAGCCCAAGATACCAATTGTTTTAAGTCACGACAAAGACAGCTGAATGCTCGTCTTGTGGATGCGGAGCGAGGATGATTGCTTGCCATGAGTATCTTCTCTCACAAATAACAGTTTTTTCGCTCTTAATTTTCTGCTAAATTGGAAGCTAACTGCTTCCCACATTGTCATCTGAACACCTGCAGCTGTGCTGGATCTCCGCGCACCATTTCTTTTAGGTAAAACAGCACTCCACTTCCTTCAGCTCCTCATTATACTGAGGTCTTCTTTTCACTACGCTAAGGCACTAATGATTCAGGCAGGCTGGTCAGTCATTAAGTGACAAGCAAATGATACCGTGTGCAATGCGTGAGTAATCGGTCTGAACAAATGAAATCACAGACTTGCCTTTCCCATCATTCACTTCACAAACAGTAGCAATGTGGTGCACAGCAGGTAGCTCCGTTAAAACCAGCCTTGTAAAACAAATTTCCCGCTGCCTGTGGAAGGGAACAGCGATGTGCTGGATGCCTCAGCCTCCTGGATGGTGCCCAGAGAAGTTAAGGATGTCTGGGGGGAGGGAGAAGCTGGGAGGGAGAGCCTTGGGACATACATTAGAGTAATTAAGGGTTTCGTGTCTTATTGGTATGGTTTTTCATTTGTATGGATCTCAGAAATGACTGTTGGATTAGCAAACCAAAACATCCAGCATGCATCGTCAGGAGGGAGCTGTTAAGAGACTGAAGTTAAGTTCCTAAATAAATGTTCTAAATTTGGAGTCCCAAAGACGTCACTGATGTCAGATGGATTGCTGGGAAGCTGGTGATGCAAATCCCAGCCATAGCAACTCCACAGCCATTATTTTCACAGCAGATCCCCTTTTGATTCATCTGCTGTGCTGAGAACAGGGCGAACTAGAAGCTAACGGGGACTGGGCTTGTGCTAGAACTTAAAGTACAGAAAGATAGCTCTGGAAAGAGGAAAACAAGATGGGCTGACTCAAACCTCGTTGCTATCCCTGTCTTTCCTCTTCCATTGTCTGGCCAGTAGACCTTGAGCTATGGTTGCCAGCACAAGGAGGGGCTGTTTCTTCTAGGGACTGGACTCCTACTGGGCTTTGCTCACAGTTTCTCCTCCATCCTGCCTGATGGAGCGCACCACATTGTTGGGATCTAAACCGTGTTCTTAATGGACAGTCTGTGCCATGTGACTGACATCAGCTCCTTTCTGCCAACAGAGGGGAAAATGGAGTCTGTAGGCAGGGCTTAGTTTTCCCTTCCCCAGGCATCCCAGTTTTGGTTTCAGAGGTACTCATCCGGAGCTTGTTGGCTACTGATGAAAGTTCCCAGAAGATGGCCTAAGTAAGTGGCTTAACTGGAGCCTGCACACTGTGCATTTACTGCACATTTTGGGCAGCATTAAGGCAGGCAGGTACCCAGGAGGCCAGCACTGCAACCCACCACTGGATTTGCATTCTGGCCTCCCAGACATACACAGAATAAACTAGTATCTGCAGCCTCCTCTGTTCCCTGTCACACTGGATACACTCAATTACCCATAATATGCACCCCTGACCTGAACCCCAAACTTGGCCTGCTCCCACATCTGAAACAGTTTCAGCACTAACATGACACTGAATGTGGAACGTTCTAGACTAACCTTGTCGTGACATATCACAATATTTATATGTCATACACTATCTCCTTTCCCAAATTCCCCTCCAAAAAAATAAAAATAAAATAAAATAAAACAACAAAAACAAAAACAAACCCCTGTTCCCTCCCCCTCCCCCCGTCTCCCTGCTCACCACCTCACCCTCTATTGCTTATGGCCCTGGCATTCCCCTACACTGGGGCATAGAACCTTCACAGGGCCAAGGGCCTCTTCTCCCATTGATGACCGAATTGGCCATCCTCTACTATACACATGCTGCTGGAGCCATTAGTCCCACCATGTGTACACTTTAGTTGATGGTTTATGGGAGCTCTGAGGGTACTAGTTAGTTCATATTGTAGTACATCCTGGGACTGCAAACCCTTCAGCTCCTTGGGTCCTTTCTCTAACTCCTTCATTGGGGACCCTGTACTCAGTCCAAAAAATATGGAACGCGTCACGAATTTGCGTGTCATCCTTGTGCAGGCACTACACTAATCTTCTCTGTATCGTTCCAATTTTAGTATATGTGCTGCTGAAGCAAGCACAACACTGACCTTTTTACAGTGGGACTTTAGTTTGCTTTGATCTGATTTGTAACCAGGCCCTGGCCCTTCTTTTTGGAGTAAGAAACATATAGAGTTTAATTTTTATTTTACAGGAGCCCACAGTTAAAGGACTTTGACATTTTAGAAAGACTTTGGGATTTTAGAGAGAATTTAGACATTTTAAAGGGACTTGGAACTTTGAAAGAGATTGGATGTTTTAAAGAGATTGAACCTTTAAAGTGTTCAGATTTTTAAAGACAGTGGGACTTTAAAAGTTATGATGATTTTTTTAAAAAAGGTTTATTTATTTGTTTTATGTATATGAGTACAGTGTAACTATCTTCAGATACCAGAAGAGGGCATCAAATCCCATTACAGATGGTTGTGAGCTACCATGTGGTTGCTGAGAATTGAACTCAGGACCTTTGGGAAGAGCAGTCAGCGCTCTTAACCACTAAGCCATCTCTCCAGCCCAAAAGTTGTGATGTTTTATATTGTGGTATTAATATTAATATGAGATCTTGGGAATAAACAAGAAAATAAAGGTTATAGTTTAACAGTAACATGCTTATGTGTCAAGTGGACAAGAGGTCAATCATGCTGGTTAGTTTTTATGTCACCCTGACACATGCTGGAGTCATTTGGTAAGAGGGAACCTCAACTGATAAAATGACCTTGTCTGATTGGCCTGTGATCATATTCTTGAGTAAAGATTGACGTAAGTGGATCTGTACTAGAGGAGGCAGAGACACCCCTGGGTGAGTGGTTCTGGACGTTATAACAAAACACGCTGAATAAGCCAGGATGAGCGGGCCACTGGGTGAGCGAGCCACTGGGTAGTGCTCATTCATCGCCTCTATTTTCAGCTCCTGTCTTTAGGTTCCCACCTTGCCTTGAGCTCCTGCCCTGACTTCCTTTGATGATGAACTGTGATACAGAATATTAAGCCAAAATAAACCTAAGTTCCTTTTGGCCATGGTGTTTTATCACAGCAACAGAAAAGTAAGGCAAGGCCATACTAGTCTGCAGGATGCCTTGTCCTCTCAAATGTTTTAAAGAATAGAAATCTTATGAATGAACAATAAAGTGATCATTGCAGAGAAGGATCTCCTGCAAAGGATGAGGTTCCACTTCTTCAGTCCCATTCCATTTGTGCTCCTGTGTAAGTCTGTCAAGGACCTCAAAGCTGTTCTTGACTTGTAAAAAAAAAAAAGTATTGATTTTAAGTTATCAAGTATTTATTATTAAATGCATGCTCACTGTAAATATACCAAAGAGTATACAAAATTCTCTAAATTATCTTGTCCTTCTGTTTGCCTGCTTTGGGAGAACTACAGGTAGGAATGCAGGCTGTGTAATTGTAGATATTCCCTAGGCTCACACCAGTATAGTTGGGGGAACCATTGGTAGGAATGCAGGCTGTGTAATTGTAGATATTCCCTAGGCTTACACCAACAGGTGGAATTGCAGCTTGTACCCTGTTCTGTCACAGACCCAGTGGGTGTATTTTTCAATGTCAGCACTTGCAGAAACATCTCCTTTAACACTTATATATAGATTATTTTGCTCCATAGATGCATTTTCATTATTTAGCCAGTCTTCCACTGAAAGAAGGTTGTTTAGATTCTCAACCTTCTGAAAATAAAACTGTGGGGAAAATCTCTTCATGTGCATTTTCACTTATGTGACTATAATTATAAGGAGACTCCTAAAACCATGGCTACTGTATGGTTTAGTCCTTCCCAATCTGGTAGTTAATTTTTTCCCCATATGTAACTTCACAAAACTAAAAAATAATAGCTGGAAAATCTTTTCATATTCTAAAAATGTGCATTTCTTTGTCTCTGACTATTTGCTCTCTTAATACATTTATTTATTTTACTCCTATATTAATGTTTTCTTTGCACCTGTGTAAATGACATGTTTAGGGGAAGCCAGGAGAGGGCAGCAGATATCCTAGAACGGGAATTATAGGTTTTCAGCCACCATGAGATGCTAGGAATGGGACCCTGGTCCTCTGCAAGGGCAGAGCAGCCACTGCTCCAGCCCTGTGTGTCTTCTTTTGATAAGGGTCATACGTACTTCCTCTATGATTTGTAAAAGCACCCTTTAAACGATAGTTAACCAATTTGCTTCCCAAGTACCTGTTGTACTTTTGGCTCTTTTGTGTGTGTTAGCATTCTGGCTAACAGTGTGTGTGCAGTGATTTTTCTCCCTAAAGAAATTTTTAATATTTATGTAACTTAGTAACTCTTATTTTTAATACTTTTTTTTTCATTTTGCTTATGAACCTAGCTTTTAGAGGCTGAGCCTTCTCTCTAGCCCTTTAATTACTTTTGGAGTCCCCTTAGGTTTGGTAAGTCCTCTGCTCTCTGTATAAAGATATTCATGCCTGTTCTATCTGGAATGATAGTTCAGAAGGGTGTGAGGGATTTAATATGGTCAGCCATTGGCCCAGCACAGTTTCTGGCCTTACTAAACCATGGTCAAAGCTTGTTTTGAAGCATTGCTGCTTTAATCAAGAGGTCTGGGTGCTAAATGTCAATACTACACATTATTCATACATCCCTCCATTGAAATGTCAACAATCTAAATTTAGCATACTCAAGATGTTTTAAGCTTGTCTCAGTATTCTTATTCAAGATTCTGCTTCCGTACTTGATATTGCTGGTGTGGGTTGACTTCTGGGATCAAGAGTAAAACACAGTCCATGGGAGCATGTTCAGGATGCTGGAATGCAAGAAGCTCTAAACATCTGAACATCTC
The DNA here is from genome assembly GCF_008632895.1 of Mastomys coucha. Taxonomy (NCBI): domain Eukaryota; kingdom Metazoa; phylum Chordata; class Mammalia; order Rodentia; family Muridae; genus Mastomys; species Mastomys coucha. Next base: position 130,629,219 of record NW_022196912.1, on the reverse strand, counting down.
TCTTTTCAACTTACTTGCAATGGGCATGTAATTTAACCATCACATGGCTGCTTACACTCTCAGCTCCACTTTATCAGAATACCTTATGATTCTTGCTTCAGTTTCTGATAGTATTCACATTGTTCTTTCAAAATTGGAAGCAATATAAATTTCAAAGGCATATGTGACCAATGAGTTTGGTGTGGGGATTGTGGCTCCAATTGTCCTATGACGAGGAGAAGGTTTTGCTGGGGAAAAGGCTGAGTAGACTGTTATGGCCTTTAAATGAGAGAGGTAGAGGAAGGGAAAGGAGGAGGGAAATGATTTTGCACATAAATCTTACTTATCTATAGGATTTTATGTCATTCAAACATTAAATTTCAGTAACACTGTACATGAGATTTACAGATGACTAGCAATCAGGAGAATCAAGCAAAATCCAAGGAAACTTGGACCTTTAAAAAAAAACAAATGCAAATTGTCTTAAGACTGTGAATATGGTTTATCAGACTATGAGCACTGATAAAGTAGCATATCTAGGATTCAAGAAAGATCTTGTATTGCTCCTTAGTTCTCTGCACTAGGGTATTATTTTATTCAAAGGATTGGGCCTGCAATTGTCCCAGAAACAGTTTAGTCTGAGCTTTTTAGAACCTGCTTTTCCCCATAGAAAACTGGAACTGCCTCATCTGTTGTGCTCAGAGATTAAGGACCAGAAATGAAATAAGTACTTTAATCTTTGCTTCAAAGAACCCTAGTAGAAGTTATCATACAGAAAAGGAAAGACATCAGAGGTTTTACAGAATATGTAAGAATAGCAACAGTATTTCCCCTCAAACTTGACTATGATCAGAATCTCCTGTTGGACCAGCCCTACCTCCAGTTTCTGATTGACAGGGCTGTGTGGGGCCTGATAATGTGCATTTCAGTTCCCAGGTGCACTGATGTGGCTGGTCCAGGGACATCATGGATATTCTTATTTAAGAAGTGCATATGGCAGGGCTTGAACATCCTCTAGGCTTAAGAGTTCTCCTGATCATTCCAATACAGATGATATTGCAGAGTCTTTCCCTATATGGATGTGTCTGATGTCACCTGACCTTTCCTCCCATACTGCTACTAGTGGATCCTCTGTCTCTCTCACATCTTTGGTACGTTTTATTAATGGAGATAAGATTCTGTACAGGGCTACATAGGAAACAATGGCAAAAGGAAGAAACATTTTGTGGGTACACTGATCAAAATAATTGGAAACCTAAGGGAGAGTTGGGTTCTTGTGGATTGTTTACAACAACAACAACAACAACAACAACAAGACAAAAACCCAAAACCAACCAAACAACCAAACAAACAGAAAAACAACAACAAAAAAACCAAAACAAAATAAAACAAAACAAAAAACCAAAATCAACCAACCAAACAAACAGAAAAACAAAAACAACAAATATATATAAAATGGGCTAGAGCTTGATTTGTTGCAAAAGTGAATCCTTCTTAATATTATAATGAAGGAGGAATTCCAGAAACCTCAACCAAATAACACTGTGTAAATCTATTTACACAGTGGTGATTGTCAGTTCACTTCCAGAAACCCAATAATCTCTTAGCAAAAGCCCCTTTAATAGAATTGCAAAAATGAGTGTCAAGGGTAGGCTAGGCATTTGTTATGTTTGAAATTTCATGTAAACCCAAGATGTGTTTGTCCATTATCATGAATGCTGTCGGAGGCTGGAGACACCCTCTAACACACTGACTCACTTCCTGGCAGCCTGTGACATGAGAAGGACTTGGCTTTCCTCTCACCCATCCACCCACCCGCAACTTCTCTGGCACCATTGCTTGCCTCTGGGGTAATAGTCACTTGATGCTGCCAAAAAGAAATCTGGGCTTTTTCTGATCTGTCTTTGTCTTCCAAATTTCTTCTGAGACGAGGTAGAAGCTGTTCTCATGGAAAAAGGAAAGCAGAACAAGACAGAAAGAGAAGAAGAGCATTCCTAGATTAATTCTGTAGCACCAACATCTCATTCATTGCATACTTCTTTAGATGTTCACAGAATGCTTTACTATGTCTGCCGTACATCGCCCCTGCTCTCCATCTACACACAAGTGAGGACATAAGCTCTCCTGTGCTTTATCAAGAAGACAGAGAGTGACAACCAAGAAGGCTGGAGACCACCTCACAAGGAAAAGACGCAAGGATGCCCTGGTAGAAGCAATGAGGGCAGGAGGTGTCTTATTTCCTGCACTGATGCAGCTAGTTGTGCAAAGATCCTGGCTCAATTAAGTTCTCTCACTTCATTCATGAGACCCTCATTCGTTGCCCAAGTGAAATGAGCTCCTCACATAGCTTTATTCGAATGTAAAGTAGCTGAAAACCAGAGACATTCACTTCAGGGATGGGAATTCTTCCGTCTAACTGCTTGCAGCCTGGGTGTATCTTCTGGGATGTTAACACAAGGTGATTTGTTGCACTCTGTGGCACAACCCAGGTCGGTCCCTCCTAACAGTGGCCAGCCATGTTTGCTGAGGTCCGTGGCACAACCCAGGTCGGTCCCTCCTAACAGTGGCCAGCCATGTTTACTGAGGGTGTCGTCTTTCCTGCTTCTTCTGTGAGGGCCTTTTTGTTTCTTACAAACTTTACTGTCACCTACTTGATGGTCTGAGGGGTGGGAATGGGAAGTACATTGGGCAAAGTGCACACCCTCTGGTTTTAGTATTTGCTGGTTGCAGTCTGCATAGAACAGTCCTGAAGTCAAACACTATCTGGTGCCAGTTGGAGACCTGGCACTGTAGACTGTCCTATTATGCAGAGAAGCCTGGCCATACTCTGTCTGGCCTTCCTCACTGGTAATTTAACTGACAATAGCTACAAAGCCATTACTGACTCTGCTAGTGGAGAAATCAGCCAGAGTTTCTCTCAATCCCTTCTGTTTTCTCTCCCCTCTGCTGTGATACTGGGCTGACAGCCAGGGAGTCTCCTTTTGAACTAGGTACTGGAAGCCATTTAGAAGCCATCCTGTCAGGGAGTCCACATCTGACAGAACCCACTGGGCATATCTTCTGGAAACCCCTCTGCTACTGTCCTGGAAGTACCTAGGCTGCCTGCTAATTTATGACCTATTACCTTCTCTCCGGTAGTGCCTCAGTTCCTGTTTGGGATGTGCACCCAGACTTCTCTGCTTGGTAACTCAGGCCTTATATCCAGAGGACTGTAGCATTATCTCTTGTACCATAATACATATCACCACAGGCTTCCACGCCCCTTGACAAAACCTGGAGCTGACCCTGAAATCAAGTGCCATTTATAATACCAACAGGCATCTAGACCCTGCAAAGCTTTCCTAAGACAAATATATGATACATATAACTGAAAACAGTAAGAATTTAGCAGAAATCCTCCAGCAAAAGAGGAAAAGAACAATCTGTAGACATCGGGGCCATCATCTCCAAGACAAGATTAAAAAAAGGAAGGATTTTAACAGCTAAGAAACACTTGAGAAAACTGTAACCTCACCAGGAACCAGAGAAATGCAAATAAAGCTTAATCTTCAAATTTGCAGCTATGAAACATTGACAGGAGTCAGGGATGGATATCATCATATTCTGATGGAGAGAATGTCAATCACTCATCTCCTCTGCAGATAGAGCAACAACAGCCAGGGATGTTAGCAGAACTGACGAAGTTTCCCCTTTAGGGTTAAATCCTAGGAAAAATATCTCTGTGAGACATAATTTACAGAAGTTATATGAGTAAACATCACAGGCTGTGCTGGCTAGTGTTTGTCAACACAAACTAGAGTCATTTTGGAAGAGCAAACATCAATGGAGAAAATGGCCCTACCAGATTGGCTTGTGGACAAACCTGGGGTGCCTATTCTCGATGAATGTGAAATGTCCCAGCTCACTGTGGGTGGTTCCACCCCGTGGCTGGTGGTCCTGGGCACGATAAGAAAGAAGGTTGAGCAAGCCATGGTAAGCATGCCAATAAGCTCACTTCTCCATGGCTTCTGCTTCAGTTCCTGCCTCCAGACACCTGCCTTGAGTTTCCACTGCTTTTCCTCAGCACTGAGTGACTGAGAGTTGCAAGCTGAAATAAAGCCTTTCTTTTGGTCTCTGTGTTTTGTTACAGTAATGGAGACTCTAAGACACAAGCAAACTTGGAAGTTCTTTTTTCCTGGATCTTGAACATCTTCCCTGCATCATTTGCATAAGGTATGGAAATGGTGCCAAAATAGACATGCTGGGCACATGGGGGACCTTGGATTGACAATCCTCTCTGTCTGGATGGGGTCAATTGTCAGTGTTCAGATTCTTCCAGAATGCTCACTTTGTCCCATTCTCCTTTAAACGCCGTAGAGGATGAAACAAAGGGAGATGCCCCCCATGGCTTTAAGTCAAACCCTTAATTTTATTTGAATATAGTTTTTTTGTCATCTAATTACTGCCATTTTTTTCTTTTCTTCCTTTCTTTTTTTTTTCTGAGCTTCCAGATTGCTGGGTAATTTTTGTATCTATGCACATGAGACTAAGAGCCCATGAAGATGCAGCTACATAATTAAGGTCAGAAAGAAGACTCCACTTTGCAGCCATCTTCTCAGTCCAGAATGACAGCTTCCACCATTGAGTCACATGCTGCTAGCTTCCTATCCTGCACTGTGTGCCGCTGGCTACCAGCTTCTCACTTGGAACAATTTCTCTTTAATACCTGCTACATGCCCTTGAGTCTCTGGAATCTACTAGCAGCTTTTCCCTGGATGAAATGTTAAGAAGAAACAGTAGTCTGGTGAGACCACTTAGGGAGGAAAGTTTTCTCTTCTACAGATATTTCCTTGAGAGTTCTGGTAGGGTCTATAATTAGAATCAATTTGAATTTGGGAAGACCCAGTGACTTCACCAGAGTACCTTTTGATCAGCTCCTTGACCTTGATGGTTAAACTCCTTCAAGAGATGGAGCCACAGCCTTGGTGGGTTGTGAGTCAGTTGGTATTTAGGACACAAGTGACAGACCCAAACTAAAGAATTGGAGTTAAGTTTGAGTCAGAGACTATTTATGAAAATGGACTCACAGCAGAAGAGATCACAAGCTGGTGGCCTTCCAAACTTAGACCTCCACAAGTAAGCTGGAGAAGGGTTTCCTAAGGCTAGAGGAAGCCATGTTAAAGTAGCTAATGGAAGTCATGGTGAAGACATGGGACAGAGAGGAATTACTATCTTAAGTCATTCTCCTTCCCTCAGTGCTCTTGTGGTGCTTCCTATGGGACAGATCCAAGTGGATCCAGAGAACTTGGGAGCACCTTCCTATGGCACCGAACCAGGCTGAGCATGAGGGACAATGAACTCCTTTATATGAACCCATTTCAAACATGCTTGGGTTCTACATGTGTAACAGTCTCCAGGGATACAACACCGCAGAACTTGTCCCAAGGGCAGCTTGTCCTCCTTGTTGGCAGGTAGGGAAGTCAGTTTTCTTAGGCAATTTACACAACATTTGATGATGAGTCCTAAGTCAGTGTACTAGTGAGGTTGTGCAATCAACTGGCTCAACACAAGGCTTTGGGTGTATAAATACAGGTGACTCATCGGACGAAGAGGTGACAGGGTGTATGGCAACTTGGAATATGTTCAAATCAAAGCAGAAATAAATGAATGTAATGACAGCTGTCAGCTCACATGGAGAGCAGAGCTCTGTTTTGTAGTCTTAACACTAAATCTTTACTTTAGAGAAGACATCCAGATCAATTTTAAAAATCATTATGTTCTCTCTACTGTCAAAATTAAGTGAGATTCATGTTTCTTAACTAGGATACATTATGAAAATTTGAAAAAAAACATTATAAATTCAGTATTTCTATATAGAGGGGTCTTACAGTGACTAAGACACACTTCTGTCTGCCAAGACTGTGTTTCCGTTGTTCCAGTTGGGAATTATCTGGGGAGAGAATCTCAGAGAGGGATTGTATGGGTCAGGTTGGTCTAGGGATTGTATGGGTCAGGTTGGTCTAGGCATTGTATGGGTCAGGTTGGTCTAGGGATTGTATGGGTCAGGTTGGTCTTTGGGGCGTTTGTCTTGATTACATTAGTTGATGGGAGAAGGAAAACCCAGAGACTATCATGGGTGGCACCATTCCCTACGTACAGAAATGAAGAAAGCTTGCACTTCTCTCTGCTCTGACTGTAGATGTGACATGACTAGCTGTTTCAAGTTTCTACTGCCTTGACTCCTCTGCCACGATGGACACAACCTGGAATTGTAGCCAAAATGAACACTTTCTCCCAAAAGCTGCTGACAGCATAGTTTTTCTTTCTTTTTTTTTTTTTTTTTTTTTTTTTT
>NW_022196912.1:130620455-130622727 GCF_008632895.1 Mastomys coucha | reverse complement strand
TTTTAGCATAGTTTTTCATAACAGAAATGAAACTATAATAAATTTGAAACATGTGAGTTCTGTTAACAAAGAAAGTATGATTCTGATTGACGTTCATAAAATTGGATAAAGCCAGGAACACAGGCAGGGCCACAGCTGAAACAACCTCCATTTCTGATCCTCTCTGAATCTTAGAGCACCTACTTCTTCTTGCTAAATGGGATGATGTGTGCATTTTGTACTCACCAGAGTCCAGGGACATGGCCTTCCTAATGTATTTTAAGAAATTAACACAAAGAAAGGGGAAGAAGAAAGTAGAGAAGTAAAGGAAAGCAAGCAAGGGAGAAAGGAGGGGACCTGGGGGCCAGCAAGAGGCAGGACTTTGAAGTTAGTTCTCAGGCCATTTAGAATAAGAAGTTCGTATGTGATTATATTTTCCTTCTTAAGTTTCAGTGATAAGTTGACATCTGGGATGCATCTGGAAGGGTGTACACATTCTAACAAATAAACACAGTGGAGTTTGCAGAGTGTTGGGCCTAAGACTTGGTATCTGTGAGGTGCTTGGTGCTGGGAAACAGGGATACAGGGAGAGCTGTCATAGTCCTGGGCTTTCTTTAGAACCTTTCAACAGGAGAGCTGTAGAAGGAACTGGAGGTAGAACAGCACTGATGTGAGAAGTGAATGTTCGTTATCTATCAGCATTGCCAAGTCCTTGTTGGGCATTGAGGGAGAAAGTATTTTCACAGAGTGTTTAAATCTGGAAAATGGTTTAACTTTGCTGGGATGGGATACTGAGGATCACACCAAGCGTTTTATACATGCTAGGCAAGCTGCATCCCTAGCCCAATGTGTGTGTGTCTGTGTGTGTGCGCATGCTTGTGTGTGTGGCAGAGGTTGATGGCAGATGTTTCTCATCTCTTGTCTCCATCTTATTGCTTTGAGACAGAGTCTTTTGTTGAACCTGGAACTCGTTGATTGGCTAGACTGACTGGCCAGTGAGCCCTAGGAGCCTCCTATCTCTACCCTGACCTCCAGTGCTGGGATTACAAGTGCTGGGATTGACATTTGTGCTGTGTCCTTATGCTTGCGTAGCAAGGATCTTACCCATTGATTCATCTCCCCAGCTCATTTACTCTTTGCACAGTATAAGATGGTCCTTTAAGTCAATAAAAATAACATAAAGAAAAAAACTGGTAGAGAAAGTTCAAGGAATTTGCCTGAATTCTTGGAACAAGAAAGTAGTGGTGCCGATGTATGTGATTTGTAGCAGCTTACCCCCAAAGGTTCTAGTCATTACCAATGCTATGATACTCTCTCACAGGCATCCTTTGGAAAGGCTAGGAGAGACCTCTATTGAGTAGTGCTGAAGCCTTGAGTTCAGTCTCTACCATCCACAACGGGTGTGGTAGCACCTGATGATTTCAGCATTGGGGAGAGAGGTGGATCCCTAGGTTACCAGCTAGCTTAGCCTACTCAGCAAGTTTCAAGCTGATGATAAACCCTGTCTCAAAAAACAAGGTGAAGGTTTGGAAAGATGGTTCTGCAGTTAAGAGCACTGACTTCACTTCCAAAGGACCCAGTTCCATTCCTACCGCCTATAAGGCAGCTGACAAGTGTCTGTAAAGCTAATCCGAGGGGATCTGACTCCCTCTTCTGGATTCCATGGGCACTGCATGCATGCTTGGTTTCTGGTGACACACAGGCTGGAAACCCTGGTGACCCTGAGGGCAGGTGTTTTGCCTTGTGCCTGGACCCGAGGCTCCTGACAGGAGGCCTCAGCCCTTCATAGATTTGTGTCCTTCAGTCATGTAAGGGCAACGCCCTATGCCCCTCCACAGGTAGAGGACATGACAAGCCCACCCACCGAACAAGCCAAGGACCCTTACCTCCCCACAGGACCCAGGCAGAGCTCTCCCTTCTCTCCTTCGGTCGGAGCTAGATCCAGCCCTCGGGTCTTCACCGTGTTTTCATCTCTTCCAAGCATCCAGTAATGCCTGGATACCCAAGAGCCTGAGAACCAGACGGCCCCGGCCTCCCTGCAGGCCCAAGGACCCTTGAGCTAGCCCTGGCAGTCCCCAGGAACCTCAGACTGCACTCCCCCACCCCACCCCCAGCAGTGTCCCTTGGCTTCCCATAGCCCAACACCACCCGGTGCTAGCGTTGGGTAAGCACAGTCAACTTCCTGAGTTGTGCCTCTCTGAGTGCCCCAAGCCCTGTGGCGGAGCTGATGCGGGACACCCCACTAACCCTACATACTTGCACAGAGAGAGAGAGAGAAGGAGAGAGAGGGAGG
>NW_022196912.1:130613803-130620445 GCF_008632895.1 Mastomys coucha | reverse complement strand
GGAGGGAGGGAGGGAGGGAGGGAGGGAGAAAGAGAGAGATCCCTGTTAAAGGGTAAGTGAGCAGGACAGTACAGGATGTCTACAGGGATCCTGGTCTGCTTTAGTGGGGTGGAAACTGGGCCAGTGGCAGCACAGGGAGAGGGAGATTTGGAAGTAGGAAGTCTGAAGGTAGGCTCATGAAGGAGTTTCAACATATTCACTTCTAATAGGCACAGTGCCTTCTGATGCAGGTGACAGCTATGAGTAAGTAGAGGAAAGAGGACAGACAGCTACAGTGGGTCCCCATGGCCCCATGGAATATATGCTATTCCTGAATCTTTTAGAGAGCCAAGAAGTCTCCACACAAAGGTGGCTTATGGGTGTCAGTGTGGTACACAGAGCCCTTGGTATTTTTTCAAAAAAAGAATGAGAATTTTGGGACTTGGTCTTCTGTCAGAGGAAACCACATTTGGAAAAAGTAAAGTAAATTAAGATCAAGTATTTTGGTAAAAATATTGTGCCTCTAAAGGGAAGAAAACAATGTTTGAAATTAGCTCTAGAGGCAATTTAAAAGGGTGTCTCCTATTTCCTTAAAATAGAGAATTACTGTTTAAGCTCAGCAGAGGAGGAGATAGCCAAGGATGTAAATGGTTTCTATGCAAGGGAATTCAGGTGACCTTCCTTGTCCATGCAAGGGAACACAGGTGACCTTCCATGAAGGTCAAATAGCTATTGGGCCAGGAATAGTGCTCAGGAGTGATTATCTCTACACTCTTCCGGTTTTTCAGTCCGGAAATGTAAGTAAAAAGCATTACATGTGAGCCTAGGTGTCACCTGCCCAGGACACAGCCTGAGGTCTGAAGTCATCTGGAGATGGTTTTAAGGGACCAGTGCCTGTTACCCCTGTGATGGCTATGATGTTACTGGTCCAAGCAGGACTCTATTTGTATTTGTTGTTATTTCTAAAGTGTCTGTCCGGTTTTATTTTCCACAGAGTTGAGAAAAGAACAGATGATAACTGTGAGTTAGGAAGAAAAGGCAGAGGGAGATCCAGGGGTGGAAAGGTCTGGAACCTTCTAAGTCCAGAGTGATTATAATCTAAGTGCTCTGACAATGATGCCCTTACATCATCACGGACAAGAGGGCGTGTCTGTGAGAAGCAGAGCTACACACGGCCCTCAGGAAGACAGCCACTCTGGATGGCAGGTGTGGAACAGCTTGCTGATACTGGGGTGATCTTCATGAAGGTTCTTGATCATGCGCCGGCAGTGGCTGGCAGGGAACAGGAGTGTCATCATGAAGTATGGATAAGAGCAGATGAAAATTACTTACACAAGCAGATGGCTAACCCCCAGAAGATAATTCATCCATTCTCCTCAGTTTGTTTCTTCTCCACCAACTGTGGAACCTGACAATACTATCTGAAGTGAGCACAATCCAAAAGCATAGAATTCCCATAAATGAAAACGGGAAGCCCACCCCCCTCTATTTTCCATCTTCGTGGATTTTTTTTGTCCCTTCTTCTCCCCTCCTCTCTGACACCCTCTAATTAGTGCACTTATCAGTGCCTCTGGCACCCTGCATGCTGTAGGTGGCTGGCATGACATTGGATGCCTGCCCCTGTGGTGCTATGAGGCACCCCGCAGCGCACAAACAAAAAACCCAGAAAGCCTGACCCAACTATTTTCCTATGAATAGACTCTGAGCTTTCTTTATCGAGATAAAAGGTGTTTGTGTGTATCTATTTGCTCAGAGACATGATTCGCATATAGGCATAAACACAGAGGGACCTTGTGCAACAGTGCCCTATATGAGTGCCTTAGTCTAAAAAGACTCGGGTTCAAGAATATTTGTGGCATGTCCTCAAATAGATTAGAAGCTCCCAAAAAACTATTGCAACATTTGCATTTGTTTTAAAGACTTTTGGGAGTAAAACTTTTTCCAAAGGACTCTGGAGTTAAGCCTGATTGGATTTTGAATTTAAAGAGGCATCCAGGAAAACAGATGACCTTCCTTCCTTCCTCTTGAATCTTTAATAACACCACAAAGTCGAACATCAAATTGGTGCTGAAAACTGTGTTTTAGATTCTGTGCCATTCTAGTCCCCTTCTGTCAGCTGCACAGGGTGGAAAGATGTCCTCTACCCTAGCCTCACAGGCATATATGTAACTAGTATTTATCAAATGAGCACCAAGGGATGCCCATCTATTCCTAAGATGAACAAGGACATTAGCTCTCTCTAGGGCTCATGCTCCAGCACGCTCAGTTCCTTTCCTCTATGAGCGCTGAGGTATTAAATGCTGGTGATGATGATTGGGAGGGTTTACAATGTGGCAGCTTCTCATTGGGTAAGGGAGACACCCTTCAGGGATTCTTCACTTTAACACCAAAGGGCTAGGAGAACCAGAAACACAGTGACCATATACAAGTATGTGTCTGCATTTAATCATGTGAGCACTGAAACAGTCTTTTGGATGACCTCATCTGGGATGCAGTGCATTTTCCTTTGTCCTGTGTAGTCAGAGAGTAAATAGCATTGACATCTTAATTCAGTGGTTCCCAGCCTTCCAAATGTTGTGAGCCTCTAATACAATTCTTCATGTTGTGGTGACCTCCAACCAGAAAATTATTTTGTTGCTATGCATAACTGTAATTTTGCTACTGTTATAAGTTGTAATATAAATATCTGATATGCAGAATATCTGATATATGACTCCCTAAGGGGCCAGGAGCCACAGATTGAGAGCTGTTGCCTTAATTGGTTCTGTAAAAGTGCTTCTTATTTATTTATTTATTTATGTATTTATGTATGTATTTATTTATTTATTGTTGTTGGAGAGACTACATCAGTTGGTCTGTAACTGTCCTAGTAACACCTGTTGTCCCAGAATATGTCTCTTCTAATGCTCACACATGTTCAGACTGGGGATCTATTATATTATCGCTCTAGTAAAAACTGAGGCTATAACAAGGATTTGATGGTCTGTCTGTATATTAGACTTACAATGTAGGCACTGAACTGAACCCAGGTTCACATGTGAACATTCTTGTGAGTTAATTCTTCATGATCATTCAAATAGCTCAGAATATGCTCAGAGCACCAGAGCATTTTAAGCTCCAGAAAGAAATTAGAACAGCAATTCCAACTAGACACAGGAGACCATTGGAGCATAAAGGACCACATACTCAAAACACTGTGAGGGGCCAGGCAGGCAAGCAGGAGCAAAGCTGAGGATATGCAAAACCAGAAGAAATGGGGCAGGATTCTGTCTCCTAGACAGTGCAGAGCTCTTACAGAATTCAAGTAATGTTAAAGCGCACTTGGTCCATTGTGAAAACCTCACCTGTAAACTGAAGGGTGATTCTGTTTAACAGCCTGTGACTTGTAGAACTTGTAGGATTAATCTAAGATTCTCAGGCAAGAAATGAGAGCATTGAGAGTAAAAGCTGGGCCATTCAATGTCTTACTCCCTTGTGAATCTAAGCATCTATACTAGTAGTGAGTGGGCTCGTGGTATACAGTGACTGGGAGTTTTCTGAGCGAATGGCTACTCTCTGTTCAATTCATGTCTCAACAGCAGGAAGCTGTGTGGATGGGTAGGACAGCTGTTTGAGTCTCCTTAAAATTTAACTATGATTTCATTGGCGGAGAATCTTGGAAACATTGACTATTAGACATTTCTCAGTTCTGGTTCATGGGGGAGAAAATTGTTCAGGACCTATGGGTTGTAATGGTCTTCATTTAGAAGAATGCAAGGGATCTCAGAAGCACACAGACTGAAAAATCTATGGATTTACAACCCCAAAGGCTCTGGCAGCATTCTTGAAACAGATTTGCCAATGTTCTTCAAAATAAATACATACATCTGGGTATTGGGTTTACAGAACAAACTGACGTGTTGTAGTGCTATCTCTTCTCCAGCTCTTTTGTGTCACAATTGAGGATGGCAGGCAGTGGCAAAGTTTTAGACCTAAAACTCACACTTTAAAAAAAAAACAAACAAACAAACAAACAAAAAAAAAAACAGAGTAACTGACAACAGAAAGAAAGATGTGAAGACTCTGGCTCCTCTCTATCCCTGATAAAAGTGTCCTTTGATCAGCTGGTTTCTACATTAAGATCATAAGGATTATGTCCTGAATTGGTCTTTAGGATATAGCCTACACTTAAGAATTGGAAATTAAAGAGACCTGTAGTCAAACATTAGCTGGATCTTGGGGAGTCTTATGGAAGAGTTGGGGGAAGAATTGAGAGACCTGAAGAGGACGGGGACTTCACGGAAAGTCCAACAGAGTCAACCAACCTGGACCCTTGGGGGCTCCCAGAGACTGAACCACCAACCAAAGAGTGAGTGAGCATGGACTAGACCTAGGTCTCCTGCACATATGTAGCAGATGTACAGATGTCATTTTTCATGTGGGTCCTCCAACAACTGGAGTAGGGGCTGTCCCTGAATCTGTTGCCTGTCTGTGGATCCTGTTCCCTTAACTGGTCTGCCTGGTCTGGCTTCAGTGGGAGAGGATGAGACTAGTTCTGCAGTGACTTGATGTGCCAGAGATGGGGGATACACAGGGAGTCCTCCCCCTTGTTAGAGTAGAAAAGGAGGGGTGGAGGGGAGGGCCAGTGTGAGGGGGGATTGGGACGGGGGCTGATACTGGAATGTAAAATGAATAAATAAATTAATAGAAGAAAAGAATTGGAAATTACTCTGCCAAGTACATAAATATACAGAATGATAGTTCTGACAAACAGTGGGCAGTGGTGGCACACACCTTTAATCCCAGTACTTGAGAGGCAGAGGCAGGTGGATTTCTGAGTTCGAGGCCAGCGTGAGTTCTAGGACAGCCAGGTCTATACAGAGAAACTCAGTCTCAAAAAAAACAAAAACAAAAGAAAAAGAGAGAGAGAGAGAGAGAGAGAGAGAGAGAGAGAGAGAGAGAGAATTCTGACAAACAAATCAGCACAGTTGCATAGTGACATGAGTAATGTAAGCAAGCCTCTTTATACACGGGCATTACCTAGAGTGTCTGAGTTGCCAGGGCTCAGGGGTTCAGAGTACAGTGTTTTTACATCACAGTGAGGCAGAGGCAACATGGAAATCAATAATAACTTTACTCATATTTGATTCCTAATCTTTCTCCATGCCAGTGATGAAGCACAACACTAGGCCCCCAGTGCTTGCCTCAGATGGTAAACAAATCCAATAATCTACATCGGGCTGTGCTGTTAGGTTGAAATAATGAGTGGGTTTGGTGTTTCCATGAATTTTAAATTCACAATATTTCCAGCTTACATCAGGCTTACTGGGACACAGCAGTCTTAAGCTGAGGAAAAGCTCTCTGCCTAGCTCCCCCCACACACCCTTGTTTGCTGTATTCTGAGGCATTTATCATGCTTTCTATCAACTCCACAAAAGAATCTAGAATACAGCTAAGGACAGACTATTAGCTAACATGTCAAAGTTGCATCCCACTCTTTTGTGTTTTAACAGCATACTTTCAATTATTTTCAATGTTGTTTCTTACTTATATACTTGAGAGATTTTATTCTGTCATAGCTTCCATTCCCCTACCCCTCTCCCTCCACCATCATGGCACTAAAGCAACACGAAATCGCTAGCAACCCTCCTTCTGAGTTTGAATTTTGTTCTCTGCCTGTGTCAATGATAGGGGTACCATAGAATTTCCACCCCATCCCTGGTTATGGCAGAAAACAAGAGTGAGGAACCCAAGGCACACTCTTTTTTTTTTTTTTTTTTAATAATAAGGCTGTATTTCAATGATCCTCACATCACCAAAGGATTTTACCTCCATCGTAGCTAAGCTGAGAGTTGATAGTTCTGCTGCACCAAGAAATGAATTGTAGGCTTGATTTTTGGATACAGACTTCCTGCTATGGTCAAAGCTCTTTGACTTGAGTGAGTGCTTTCATTCTTAGCCCACAGAGAACAGGTTACATTCATTTAAGAAATAGTGTAGGTATTAAGATGGTCTATCCATAAAGTCATTCACCAACTGTTTCAATGAACAATGGTTCTGCTTGGAGGGTGGCACAGACATTAGGTGAGGGTAAGAATTTGGTTCATTAGCTGTGATAATTTGGAAAAGCATTCATCTCAGAGAAAGAGTAACTTATAAAGTCCTCTTCTTCAAACGTGATACAAGAGTTACAAATGTCAAGCAAAGCATTCAGTTTCAGTTTGTTGTTCTCTTACAAGCCACCTCCCTAGTTAATCGTCTATGTTTCTTTTGGGTATATAAATACTTTTGAAATATATAAGCTGTTCTGAAAACCATAGTATAGTGTAAAAACATGAAATAAACAATACTATACAATAATAGAGAGAAATAAACAATAATAGAGAGGCTGAGATAGGAGAGGCAAGATTTCAAGACTCTTATGTTGTACACAGCAAGACACTCACAAACAAACAAGCTGACAGTGTATATAGATAGTACAATGTTGGACCTATTTCTCCAATTAATAAATTAGAGAGATCATTGGATGAGAATCAACAAATTTCCAATTCCTCATATTATTGGATTTCAATCGATTAGGATATGTTGGTAACATTAATTTCCAAATTCATATATTAAAAAAAAAGTAATTGTCACTTCCTGTTGTTTTTGTTGTAAGAGGTGGAATTAGGTTTGTGTGGATTT
>NW_022196912.1:130597891-130612617 GCF_008632895.1 Mastomys coucha | reverse complement strand
GTATTTCTTTGAGTGTGCTATTTATGTCCTTCTTAAGGTCCTGTATCATCATCATGATAAGTGATTTTGTATCTGAACCTTGCGTTTCCAGTGTGATGGTGTGTCCAAGACTTCCTATGGTGGGAGAATTGAGTTCTGATGATGGCAAGTAACCTTGGTTTGTGTTGTTTATTTTCTTACGCTTGCCTCCTGCCATCTGGTTAACTCTAGTGCTACCTGCCCTTGCTAAATCTGACTGGAGCCTGTCCTTCCTGTGATCCTGGTTGTGTCAGAACTCCTCAGAGTCAAGCTGTCTCTGTGATCCTGTGATTCTGGGATCCTGGGCTTGTTAGATCCCCTGGGAGTGTGGCTTTCTCTGTGTGTTGTGGGACTGGCTGCAGAGCTTGTCTCAAGGCACACTCTTAAAAGACAGATTATACACTACTTAACTTAAAAGCATCCTCCTGAAGTTAAAGGCCCACTTTCAATTTCAGGCAGATAACCTTAAGATCAAATCAGTTCTATGTTCTCAATACTATGTATTGAATCCACGGTGATCTGGGGAGATAGTGTGCACAGGCCTAGAACAAAACAGTAGCTTAGTGGTCATAGCCATGGCCACTATTATTGTGGAGCACACAGCATGGCTTCTCATATCTTAGAACTGGGCAAACATACTTTAATACATAGTGGTTTTCAAACCCAGCTGGACATACACATGTGCTGATTACTGAGTTTCAAATATAGATATTCAAAGGCTATCCAGTCAGGTACTCTGAGAATTTAAAACTCTAGGATTTGCTTTTTAAACACACACACACACACACACACACACACACACACATTCCCAAGTATTTTGAGGCAGGTGGTTCATGGCCCATCACACATGAAACCAATGCCTCAGGAAGTTTTTAATCAAAGGCTTGATACATCAAGAATCTATTTATTTTTTCCCAAAAGAAAAATTCATAATTATACTTACATAGCATTTACATATAAGTGTAAAATGTGTGTGTGTGTGTGTGTGTGTGGCCACACATTTAATTTCTAGTAACTTCTTATGTAGTAAAATTACTGTCTAAATAGTTTCCTGGGCTATCTTACTTTATATGTTTTTAACATTTTTAAAGAGGAATGATCCTAAACATTTTTAGGGTTTCCATCCTAAATTAAAATGAGTGACAGCAGCCAATAAATTTTTCAATAAATTTGGTAGCTTTCTCATTAGGATGATGAAAAATCTTAATCTCTACACATATGCTCAATAACTTTTATAATATGAAAATTACCAGGTGTAACTGTTTTTTAAAATATGGGTATAAAAACTTGCTCTTGTATTGGGAAAGGGAGGGTCAGAAAAACATTAATACAATGTGGGAAACCTTCAGGAATTCTCCTGGCGTTAAGATGAAAGTTGCCACGTCCTTCCTGGCTCTTCTGCCAAGTCTTCCCCACTGTGAACACTGTTCTCAAAGCTATGCCATGTACAAATGTTTAGAGCACTTTATTAAAGGGCTAGAGGGAAGGTTGGATACCAGGAGAAATAAGGAAGGTCCCCTCTGTGTGAGCAGAGAGGTCCTGTAGGTCAGTGGGAAAGTTTAGTGTCTTTTGAGTGGCATCAGGTTATTTGCTCCATTTTATATATTTAATGATGCTATAGTTTGACCTGTCCCAGTCCCTCAGGTGTTAATAATTTAGAGGCAAATATAACCTCTAAAGTCTTTGATTCAATGACAGAAATGCCCTTTTCATAAAGTAGCATTCAAAGTAACAGGCTCCTTAGGTCATCTTTGTATATACTTTGTATATCCTCCTCTCCCCATGTCCTGTCTCTTCTGCTGCCCACTTGTATCCTTTCCACCCCAGTACTCCACTTCCTACTTTCACGTGATGTCTGTCCTATAGCCTCTCTTAGTCAATGTTCTCTACCATGGAAACTCTTATAAGGAAAACATTTAACAGGGGCTTCTTACAGGTCAGAGGTTTAATCCATTATCATTATGGTGGGAAGAATGGTGGCACGCAGACAGTCATGGTGCTGGAGAAGGAGCTGAGAGTTCTACAACTAGATTAGCAGACAGCAGGAAGAGAGAGCTACTGGGCCTGGCTTGAGCTCTTAAAACTCAAAGCCTACCCCCAATGACACACTTCCTCTAACAAGGCCACACCTACTCCAACAAGGCCACACCTGCCAATGCCTCCCAGGTAGTGCTGCTCCCTGATGACCAAGTGTTCAAGCATATGTACCTATGGGGCCCATTCCTATTCAAACTATAACATGGCCCCTCTCTCCCTTCCTTGCAACTTCTTTTAATACCTTGAGTAAGCCCCTTTCTAATTTCTTAAACTCTCCCACATTTACCCCCACAGACACACACACATTAAAATTTAGAAGGTAGGCTTCACAAGTGAGAGAAGACAAATACTGATTGTCTCTTTGAGCCTGGGGGACGTAGACTATCTACTTGCTACTGTGGACAGAATGGCCACAATCATGGATGTGCAGGTATCCCTGTGGTAGGCTGTGGATTTCTCTGGGCACATGCCCAGGAAACTGTAGCAGAGTTTGCTGGGGAAGATGGTGGGGGTCGTCTTATTCATTACTCACTGGCTACATTTGCGTGACTACATTCTTGCATTTCTCTCTCTCTCTCCCTCCCTCCCTCCCTTTCTCCCTCCTTCCTTCTCTCTCTCTGTGCCTCTCTCTCCCTCCTTCCTTCTCTCTCTCTCTCTGTGTGTGTGTGTATGTGTGTGTGTGTGCATGTGTGTGTGTTTACATGCATTCAGTGTAGAGATCAGAAGCCAACATCCTGTCATACCTCTTAGTTATTCATGCTTGATCCACCTCCCCAACTCCTGCTTTTATGGTAAGACAGGAATAGAGATTTCTTTGTGACTTAGAAAGCCACGTGTTTGTCACCCAACAATTCACCCAAGGGCTCTGAAGACAAGGAATGGCCATGAGAAGGCCCCGAACCATGAGGAAACAGACATAAATAGCCATGCTGTCTTAATACACCCCGCATAACTGACATTGAGCTTCACAATGACACAAATGATTTGTGCTATGAAAATGCACTGAGGGAAATCCTGTTCTAGTGTTTTTCTAGTTCTTTCCTTTTTCTGGCTCTTTTATATCAATATTCTATAGCATATGTGATTATTGCTAGAACATGAAGAGTCTAGGGAGTGTCTAAACCAATAGGTATACTGTTTCCTAATCGCCCTGTGGTCTCTGTTTCGAAGCTTTGAAGCTGATTTGCTTAAAAAGTATAACTGTAAGGAGAGAAAGGATGGCCACCCATTGGCTTGGAAAGTTTAAGGCTAGGGTAAGGTACAATAGAACTAAATAGAAAGCTATAGTTGGGCTGTATGAGAACCAATAAGACAATCAGTAACCTGGAAAAAGATCTGTCCAGAGAGCAGGTGATGATAACAGAGAATCCCTCCTATATGACAGTTTTAAGTAAACATGGTGAAGAAAAGATGGTCTGGCAGCAGCTCATGGGCAACCTCAGGAGACCCCAGCTCCTAGTGGACCACGTGATCACCAGGAGACACAATCCTCCTCTCAGGTCTACTGTAGTGTTTGTAAGTCAGCAGCTTCCCATTTCTTTCCAGTTTAGAAGATTTTTAACTCACAATGGAGTGTATCAGGACAAAGCCCCATTGTAAGTAGAGGGGACTTCCACTTTGGCGGGTTGGTGATGCTCTCTAGACGTTGACTTAATTGGAATGAAAATTTAGCTGATGAGCATTCTGCAGGCTGGCCAGAATTTCTTGGACATCCATTTGTGTGCAGCATGGCAGTTCTGTCATACAGCCATGGTTACCACGTACTGACTGGTCATTTTGCCATTTCAAGAAGCTGGTTATGGTCCAGGTCAAATAGAGATAAGAGGGCTGTGAAGTGTGCTCAGTCCTAACCTGCTTTTCAGGTACTTCTGTCTCTTGCTTCAACTTTGTAATCACGTCCATCACAAAGACGGATCAGATATGTAATTCCAGCACCGCAGAGGCCAAGGCAGAAGGATTGCATGGAGCACCAGTCCAGACAGGGCCACATAGCCAGACTCAGTCTCAAAAAAGGATACATGATCCAGGTGTGGTTTGCATATCTGTATTACAAGGTGGTAACAGGATCATTGGGAGTTTGGGGCTAGCCTATGCAAGCAGGGTGCTGTTTCAAAACAGAGTAGCAAAGTAAGCAAAATCCAAAGGGATTCCACAGTGTGAGTCCTCATGCTGATGTGCCATCAGGAAGGGCAGTGAAGAGACATCAACACCACAACTAGTGCTAGTGCTAGTCTTCCATTTGTACAACACATTCTGTTTTGTTGGAAGGCCCTTCAGTTACTTGGGCCTCACCTACCCTGTGTAATGTAGATACTCCATAACTCCCTCTCTGATAGGTGGGTAGATCCTCAGACATGGAGCCATCAACTTGCTGTTTTACCTTTCTCAACTGCTGTGACAAAATCAACTTTGAGAAGGAGGGGTTTATTTTGGTCCATTCTGAGGGCACAGCGGCTTGAGGCAGCTGGCCACATTTCTTCTACAGTCAGGAGCAGACAAAGCTGGATGTTGGTGCTCTCCTCACTGTTTTCTTGCTGTTCAGCCTAGGACCCCAGCACACAAGATGCTGTGGTTCACCTTCAGGGTAGGTCTTCCTATAGGGTAAATCTGGAAATGTCCTTACGGAAAGGCTTAGAGGTTTGTCTCTTAGGTGATTCTAAGCCCCCTCAAGTAGGCAATCAAGATGACAAGCATGCCCGCCTTTGCATGGCTTGTAGGGAAGCCACTGGAGACTAAGAACTAGGTTCAATTATCTTTCAATATACCACACTACCTCCTTGTGCTGCAGGAATTCAAAGAGATCAAATGTTCACCACTGTAGCATTCAGATACCCCAAACAGTCATTGGCACTGGTAAACTGTTCCCAACACCTGACCCTACTGGAGATCAACATGGGCAAATGATTTTCTGTTAGATGCCATCATCATTAACTTTCAATGATTACAACGTTCATCCTGAAAATTCAATGGAGAAACTGCTCTAGCAGTTCTGATGCAAATGTCACTGATCTGGACACTCTTGCCTCCCATCTAAGGCTCAGCAGAGCAGACTGATAGTCAGCTGTGCAGTGGTGCCACGACACTGGCCCTCTTGAGCTTTGCTGACCACCATGGGTTGTTATTCTCTTTAGTGTCATGGTGGCTTTGGCCTTCAGAAATTACCTGTGGCCACTGAATGACAGCATTGTGAGAGCTAACCTGGGAGTGATTCTGGATCCTAATTTACCTCTTAATAAAAATTAAATGTTAATAAAACATCTGGCTTTGCTATAGCATCTAAATATTTTGAGAAACACAGCTGGGGCAAGTAGGTATAGAGGAAGCCATTGAGCAACACCTTGAATTGGCTGGAGATGACTGTTTAAATCTGGAGACTCCCCTTGCTCTGGTTCTAGGGGATGAAGGAGTTGAACATCTTCAGAGAAATGGGGCAAACAACTAGACCCTGTGGTCTCTGCCCTCTGCACTTGTCTAACAGTCCACCTTAAACTTGTGCTATCAATACAAAAGTTTAACAAAGCTATTTCCCAGTGCCAGAAGATTTTAATTTTCTATCTGCGTGGTTTGTCTGTCTGGGATACTTCACTATAAAGAAGGTCAACTTTGTCTTACATTTTAGGCTTTTTGTTTTGAGACATCATCGAATGTAGCCCAGGCTTAGATAGAACTGAGGATGACCTTGAAAACTCTGACCTCCAGACTGAACCTCAGCTACCTACTGAGTGTGCCACCAGGCCCAGCTTATATTTTAAATTTTATAGATTGCTTGCTTTTAAAAATGATTTGTGATTCAAAGATCTTTATAAAACTATAATTAAAAAGAGAGTGGCGAGAAAGCCATTTGCAGAGACCCCCTCCAGTCTTTATTTTTTTCATTGCGTTTATTTTTGGGAGATTTTTTAAAAGATGCTGAATACTTCATGGGACTGGACTTTGGCTCTGCAACCATGGTGAAGTGTCTGGCTTTCAGAGGGTGAGTACGGTTTTAAACATGAACCAATACCAGAAGTATCCTGGAAACCTACAGAATCCAAATCCTTGGCTCCCTCCCTATCCTAGGGCTGTGCTTTTCCTGCCTCTGTGGCTCTGTTCCAAGAATTCATGACACTGAAAATGAGCTCATCTTCTTATAATTTAAGCAAGACTTAATTTAAACAAATGCTTCTGTTGCTCTCGGGGACAGGACTAACAGAGTTAGGGAATCCTCCCAAAGGTTTTCTGTGCTTGTGTGTTTAACAGTTTTCTTACTGTTTTAAGTTAGTGATTGCTGGGGGCTCATCTCTTTGCTCACTTAGTGCATTCAGCTCCAGGTCTCTCTCTCCACAGCTTTCCCTCTCTTGAGTGTCATCTTCCCTTTCTTGATGACCAGCTAGTGGGAATGCATACTCATGTCCAAGGTTCACAGAGAAAAGTGCTGTAGGAAGATGGCTCTCAGCCTTCCTCACACTGTGACCCTTTAACACAACTTCTTGTGTTGTACTGACCCCAACCATAACATTACTTTATAACTATATTGCTACTGTTATGAATCGGGATGTAAATATCTGACGTGCAAGATATCTGATATTCGACACCTGTGAACTGGTAGTTTGAGCCCTTAAAGAGGTCATTACCCACAGGTTGAGGACCAAAGCTGTAGGATCTACAGCTTTTATGTTTTGCTCATCCTAGGTAGAACCTTAATGTGTGGATGGGGGAGGTATGAAAGCATCTATAAAATGAGAAATGAGATCACAATCGGTCTTTAAAAAGTAAAACAAGCAAATAAATATCAAAACCAAGTCCATAGCTGACATCATATACAGATAATTATCTATAGTTAGTAAAATGTGAAGGTAGATGACTATTGATATATATATATAGTAATTGTCTGATCCACATTCCACTGGTTTTGCTTCCTATATCTTGAGAGTAAATGTTATATGGTATTTCTATGCCAGCAAATAAAAATTCAGTATTTTTAAAGCATTTAAAAAATTATATATGTGTTTGTATGCATGTGTGTATATGTGTGAACACGTACATGAGTGTGTATATGTGTGTGGGTTGGTAAATGTGTGTACATGTGTGTGTGTGCACGCATTTGTGTGCAGTGTGTAGGTGCTCTTGAAGGTTTTGAATCCTCTGGATCTGGAGTCACAGGTAGCTTCCTGACTCGCTCCTCATGACTGAGCTATCTCTACCCATCTCACTGCCCAGTCATTATTCTTAGTACCACATACATTGTTAAGATCACTGTCAAATGGAGGAAACTGCTAATGTGTTTTCCCTTCTAATGTGAACTTACATGCGAGCGTTGAAGACACTTCCGAGCCTGTCCTTTGACACTGTTAGTGTGACCTTTTATGAATCTTTTGAGTTTCCCAACAGGACAGAACATTTCTGGCTAGGCATTAGTGAGAACTAAATTCTCCATGTACACATTCCATTTCTGATGATTGTGCACATTGTATACAATGATGACTGTGCACATTGTATACAATGATGACTGTGCACATTGTATACAACGCAGCTTCTGGCTTTGTGCATTTGACACCCATTTCTACACACACACACACACACACACACACACACACACACACTTGAGTATTGGACACACTTGGGTCACCATGCCAGGGAAGGAAGCACAATGGACCATTACTCTCTCCCCTGCCCTGGATCTTAGTAGGTGAAAGGGTGAATGGGCTTTGGACCTACTAAACACGGCAGGGTTGGCTTTGGGTCCTTTCCTGATATTGCAAAGGGCACTCTGCCTCCAACGCAGCACCTATGGGAGACCCAGCAAGCAGTCACCCAGCAAGCAGTCCCAGGACCTACATTTTGGTCCAATTAGCAACTAGGATTATCTGCGGCTCTTTCATGCTCCCTAAGTTGGGGTTGCCCAAGTTTCAGGAATCTGGCAGGTTCAATTTCCTGACCACATTGCCACCTGCCGGAGCAACAGGGTACTGCAAGATTGGAAGGCACAAACAACCTTAAAGAATTAGCTTCAGCATGCAGCCTTACAGAGCACCCAGCTCTGCGGAGATAGAGGCAGGCCCCTCCGCTGACTAGTTCTGGATGCCCAAGAGAACCTTACAGGAACTGGCAATCAGTGGGTCTTGTTGCCCAAGAGGAAAAGGTGCTTCCAATTCACCCCCAACCCCCTTCTCTACAAGCAGGTCTCTGGTAAAGTTTTACTAGGTTTGGCACTGTGACTGAGGGTCTCAAATTTTTGTGCAGGTTTGAGCACCTATAAGAACCTAAAAGAAATAAATTAAATAACAATGATTTATAGCATACCTCCAAGAATGAGAATCTCCTTGAGGGTGGATCCTGGCATCAGCTCAGAGCTCCTGGAAGTGTCCCAGTTGATCAAGGCACAGGCAGCACTGAGGGCCCTTTCTGTGGAGGTTTGACATGAGCATATAGCTCAGAACCTATTTGTTTACAGCAGATTCCTGGGTTCCACCCTGATTGACTGAATCAGAAGCTAGTGGGATGAGCTATAGTGTCTGCCTAAAGGAATAAATAGCAAGCTCCAGGCAGTTTCTGTGCATAACGACCATCTGGAGCAGCTTGCCCTGTCATCTTGCCCAACAGCTCTGTGCACTAGAACTTCTCAGAAATGTATGCAGTCTGACTCTACCCCAGACCTGCCCCTGACCTTCTAGAGACACCGCTCTAATAAGGTCTCTGGATTCATACAGCCCTGGGTTCCAAAGCCAGCTTGGTCTCTGACCAGCCAGGTTGTTTAACTTCTCTAGGCTTCAGAATTGTCATTTATTAGTTGGTAAGGGATGTTATGTGATCGATTTGAAACTCTGTAACACTTCTGTTCTAAAGCCCTAACCCTAACTTCCATGACCCAGAATGTTTCCCTATAGGGTCGTTGTACTATGACCCTGCTGGAAGTCAATGGGTCCTTAATTCATTATGAATAATGTCTTCACAGATGGAAAATTTGGAGATAGGCGAGCACCCAGAGAGAGTGCCACTGGAAGAGTAAAGTTAAATACTGAATGTTTTGAAGCCAAAAGAGATCTGTCTCCCCTAGTGCCTTCAAGAAGAGCAGAGCATTATCACCCCAAATCTCATACTCCCCAGCTTCCAGAACCCAGCAGAGCCATGCTGTTCAAGCCACACTCCCCAGCCTCCAGAACCCAGCAGAGACATGCTGCTCAAGCCACACTCCCCAGCCTCTAGAACCCAGCAGAGCCATGCTGCTCAAGCCATATTCCCCAGCCTCCAGAACCCAGCAGAGCCATGCTGCTCAAGCCACCTGGCTTATGGTCCTTTAGCCCGGTAGACTGATCCACAGCATTGAGTGAGATTCCGTGAGATTTCATATGCAAAGTGCCAGAGCCTGATGCTGATTATTGGAGATTGTCAATGAATGCTAGGTTCTGTTCTTCAAGTGATACTGTACACAGCCCCCACACAGAGGAATGAGACCTGAGAAGCAGGAGAGGCAAGCAAGCAGGCCATTATGCCCTGTGGGCTGTGGTACAGTGTGTGGTAGTGATGGGACATGCCAGGCCTGCTTGCCCTAGCTGGAGCCTAAGAAACAGTGAACAGATGGCCATTATTTCTGGTCACCTTTGATCTGGACAGGAACCAAATGGAGGATCCAGAGGCAATGGTGTGTTCAGCTCTGATGAAGCTCTCCTTACCTCTAAAGCTCTCTGTGGAGGACACAGTTGCCTTCCATGACAGTCCTAGCCTGTCCTGATCATAAGTATCTCTGCCCATTACCAATGCTCTCATCTACTCAGGCCCTCCAAATGGCCTGTGCATTATACTCTGGGTAAGGATCATTAGAGCAGCTGAAGTGAATGGAGATAAATGAAGCCTCCCTTTCTCACCCTCAAAGCACCACTTTAGAACAAGAGACAGACTTTTGCAGGTATGTAACTTCTCACCTCTGTCCATCCTTCAGGAGAGGGATGGCACTCGATAGTTCCAGAGCTTCCCAGTGTTCACACCTGTCTCTTCCACTGTCTCAGCACTGAGCTGACTCAGAGGAGGCTAAATCCTTTCCAAGGCACAGGCAAGCCAGCCTTAGCTGGGGAGGGGGACTCCTCGACCTCAGTGGTCTTTTATGGCTTTAAAGGCAGTTTTAGCTAGGCATGGTGGTTCATGCCTGTGATCTCAGCACTTAGGAGGCTGAGCCACGAGGATTATGGAAAATTGGAGGCTGGCCTGGGCCAAATGGTGAGTTCCAGACCAGCCTGGACTGTAGAATGAGACCCTCTCTAAAAAAAGAAAGAAAAGTAAAGTAAAGAAAAAGACTGTTTTACTCTGCTCAGCAAGGTGGAGGTCATCTGTAGATTGTACTCCACTACAGCTCCAGCTGTAGACAGCTGCTCAGTGCCAGATGGGATCACTCCAGAAGGCTGGGCTGATGTCCACCGTTGCCCTGTGTCCTGCGCAATTGCCTGGCAAGCTAAGGGAGTTAACTACACTCCAATAATACTGTCAGAGCTTCCCAGTGTGGTCCTCAGGCCAGCTGTTAGCTGACCTCAGTAGTTACAGCAGGGGACCCTCTACTCCAGCAGCAAGCTAGAATCCAGCTCAGCTGCATGCTTTACATGCAAACTCCCTGTTTCACCCAAGCCTAGAATATTATTTTCCTCTCCCAGGCATTAAGGATACTAAGGAGTAAAGAATAAAAGTGGAAAGTCCTTAGGGCTGGGGTATAACCCATCAGCAGAGTTTATTATCTGAGAAGCCCTGGATTTTGTCTCCAACACCCCCCCCCCAAGCATGAGTTCAAGCAAGCAAAAACAATAAAAAAAAAAAAAAATCCTTGACAGGTTTAACTAAATGGTGTTTATATGAAAAAAAAGAAGCGCACTAACAGTGATTCCAGAATTAGGTCCCTTCCACCCAGACCAGGTTCTGCAAATGCCAGCAATACCATAGGACAGCATATATAGGAAGCTGAAGTGAAGCACAGAAAATGACTTGACCAATCATTATGACTAGACAATCAACCAATCAAATGGTTACAGGTTCACTAGCTTCTTAACTTACAACCCAGCTGACTGGCTATGATGCTTTCTGCAATTAGTTAAAACTCAGTATAACTTATCTAATGGCTTGGATCTGTTTTGCCTGGTGAGGTGGTTCAGAGCTATGGTCTCCTGCAAAGTATTATCTAACAAAGGAAAAGGGGCTGCAGGACTACTGCAGCAAAGCATCCACATTGTGACCCTGTGCCATTAGAAACTCCATGGTTTCAGTCTTCTCTAAGTGTGTCTGATACTGGGAGGAGGGCGTCTGATAATTCCTCCCTGTGTTTCCTCTTGAGGTTATAAAAAGTAAAGAGGAAGACAGTGAACTAGTTTGAGCACACTGGCCACAGGAGGGCGCCTGAAACACACTGAGTCAGTCTGTAGTATCAGACCCGACCTAGATTCCTCAGGACACTCCTTAGTGCCTCAGGAACAGTGGATATCACAATTTAAGGGATCCAAAAGCAGCAAGTTTCAGTTTCTTTGTAAAGTAATAATAATAATAACAATAATGATAATTATATGAATAATACAAACAAATGTAATATCCTTCACTTGTAACTTAGGTCTTTACCTCCTACTCCCAGTGTCCTCAGCTCTCTGAACCTGCCTTCCCACACCCTTGGATAAACGACATTTTCATTTAAAGTTCTTTCTCATTATGCTAGGTGAGAGAGAGAGGTTCAGTTGTGTACACACACACAGTTCTTTCTCTTTATTATGCTAGGAGAGAGAGAGAGAGAGAGAGAGGTTCAGTTGTGCACACACACACACACACACACACACACACACACACACATACACACACACACATACACACGCACCTCTATCATGTAGGGAGCTGTGTTGAGCAGGCAGCTGGGAGACCAAGCCACTGCTTGCAGACCTTTAGGGGTTCAGTTGTACACACACACACACACACACACACACACACAGGGACACACACCTCTATCATGTAGGGAGCTGTGTTGAGAAGGCAGCTGGGAGACCCAGGCCACTGCTTGCAGACCTTTGTGTGCACCCTTTGTTTTCTTCATCTTTCTTTTGGATAATACACTCACTAGGCATACTTTCTAGGTTTTATCTCAGAAATCTCTGTTCTAAGAAATGTCTCCACCCAGGCAAAGTGGGATAGTTGGTCAACTTATAGACTAATCCCATAGTTGACAAAATTATGATGTAATAAGGACTCAGCTAAGCCCACAAACCTAGGACCTGGTTGTGTTCTCCCACTCCCAAATCAAAGCTTCCCATCCTGGAATGGTCAGCACTCAGGGGGCCAAAGAAGGATCTCTGGGTTAGCCTGTGCTACATAATGTGAAATCTTGTCTCACAAACAAAAACCAAAACATGACAAAGCCAATCATGAGAAAAGCAAGTAAAAGATGATGACAATGTTTAGTTTCTAGCTGAAGTTACTGAGAAGCTCAGAATTACTAGAATTTCCTTCATTTGCAAATCCCTACAGGCCAGCAGGATGGCTCATCAGGTAAAGGCACTTGCTTCTAACATCTGACAACCTGAATTTAGTCCCAGAAACCCGAATGGTAGAAGAGAATACACTCCTGCATGCTGTTCTCTGACTTCTATGTGTTCACCATGGCGGGCGTGCGCGCACGCACGCACGCACACACACACACACACACACACACACACACACACACCCCTAAGATGCACACAAAATAAATACATAAGGAATAAGAACATAAATGTAATAGAAATCCCTGAGACTGGTAACTGTTTGTTTGTTTGTTTGCTTGCTTTTAAAATGAGGTTTCTTTGTATAACCTTGACTGTCCTCAAACTAGCTCTGTAGATCAGGCTGGCCTCAAACTCAGAGATTTGTCTGCCTCTGCCTCCTCAGTGTTGGGATTAAAGATGTGTAACACCACCACCCAGCATGGTAATTCTTCCTTTTTTTTTAAAAGAAATATAGCATGTGAAAAGAAATGTGCTTCATATTGAAAGGGTTTTATGTAAAATTAAGAAATGCAGAAAGTACTAGTTTAATTTAGTTAACTTAATATGTTTTGAAACCAGGTCTCAGTCTGTTACACAGTCAGGTCTGGAATTGTGTGGCACAAGCTCACCTTAAATAGCAGCAATTCTCCCTCAGCCCCAGGATCACAGGTATGACCCACTATACATGGCTACAAAGTCCACCATTTGTCACTTGAAGGATGCTTTGTTTTCTGCTTGTCTGTCCCATATGGCTGGTCCCAAAACAACCAGACCTCAGATCTAAACAAATCTAATGTGGTGGTTTGAATAGGTATGGCCCTCATAGATTCATGTGTTTGCATGCTTGGCCTAGAGGGAGTGGCACTATTAGGAGGTGTGGCCTTGTTGGAGGAAGTGTGTCACCATGTAGGTGGACTTTGAGGTCTCCTCCTATGCTTAGGCTCTGTCATGTGTGGAAGAGAGTCTCCTCTCCTATGGCCTGTAGAAGATAGACTACTCCTGGCTGCCTTTGGATCAAGATGTAGAACTCTCAGCTCCTTCTCTAGCACCATGTCTGCTTGGATGCTGCCATGATTCCCACCATAATAATGGACTAAACCTCTGAAACTATAAGCCAGTCCCAATTAAATGTTTGCCTCTCTAAGAGTTGCCTTGGTCATGGTATCTCTTCACAACAATAAAACCCTAACAAAGACATCTGGTTTCTCCAAAATAGAAGGATTGTTCAAAGTGGCCAGGCAGAGAAGGGACAGCTCCAACTCACTGTCTGCTGCTCTCAAATGTGTCTGCTCATCCCCATTTCTAGGGTTATCTCTTGACTTCAAAACCCCATTTGTGCTTTTTCCTGGGTACTTGGTGGCCTTTATGTACAATAGAAAATGGAGGTCTTTTTAGCCTTGGAGGTTGGGTAGTATTTGGACCATGACCTTGTTGAAAAGTGGGGCCACGGCTGGTCATGGTAGTTCATGGCTTAATTGCAGCACTAGGGAGGCAGAGACATGTAGATACTGGAGTTTAAGACCAGCTTGGTCTACAAAGTGAGTTCCAGGACAGTCAAGGCTACACAGAGAAACCTTGCCTTTGAAAGAAGAGATTGGGAGGAGGTGAGGGAAGAGGAGAAGAGAAAAGAGAGAAGACAGAAGAAAGAAGAGAAAAGAGAAAAGAGAGAAGAGAGAAGAGAGAAGAGAAAAGAATGGCCACAAACTCCACCCACACCAGAGAACAATTGATCTGGAAGGGGCTTACACGGCAGCTTGAATGATGGAAGCTGAGGGTTTCTCTCCTCTAGACCTGCTGTCAAGTCAAGGGGAGGAGGAAGGGAAAAAAGCCTTCCCCTAGTATAATTTTTGTGCTTCTGGCCCTTCCTGCTGTGGCAGGACAGAGCAGGGGATGGATTCTTAGCACTCAAGCCCATGAGAGTACACAGCTGCGCCTCATCTGATCTCTTCTAACTGGGAACTCTCTCCCAAGCCTTAAGGAAGGATGAGCTAATGGTTGCCCTAGCTTCAGGTGTAGATGTAGAAACCCACTGGCAAAGTGAGTCCATTCACCATTACAATTTGTGTTCAGGAGTGTGCTGGGATTGCCACTAGTTCCAGGGATAGAGAGACACCAAGAAGCTGGGGAGAGTCTGAAAGGGCTTCCTTGGCACCCCAACAGTCCCACAGGCTTGTTGCCTCAGTTGCGCAGGTCATTGGCCATCATTATGCTCTT
>NW_022196912.1:130562891-130592891 GCF_008632895.1 Mastomys coucha | reverse complement strand
TTCCTTCCTCAAGCTGCTTTTGGTCATGATATTTTGTCAGAGCAATAGATACCCTAACTAAGACAATAGGCATTTTAAATAGCAAGAATCACATTACCTCTACATGTAGAATAGGTAGAAGATTTTGGTCTTCTAGGGTATCTATCTGTCTGACTTGGGATATGTTCTCAGGGGACAGAAAGGATCTGCAGCTGAGGCTCAGTTTTGCTTTCTACAAAGTGTCACTTAAGAGGCCAGTCTGGAGAGAAACTCGAGGAGATTCCTCTTTTGGAAAGGGCTATTTTGGGTGTGTGAGGGTGCTCTGGACATTCTTGTGGAGAATGTAGTTGAGAAGGAGAACCAGGGGAGAGGGGGAGTTACTGAGATGACTTAGAAGTGAGGATTGAACTCAGGAAGGCCAGTGGGGATAAAGAAGAGCCTAGCGGAAGTTGAGCAAACCCAGTGATCTAGCTGCAGAACAGACTTCAGGGCAGTGAGCACAGTATTGGGTCCCATTCTCTGAGGTCTTTGGGAACCCACATAAGCAGTTTGTCTACTTTCTTTCAAAAGTTACTTGGAACAAGTGAGGGTCTTACAGCTTTGGCCTTGCTAAGGATCATGAAGTGAGGCACTCTGTTACTAACAGCAGCTTGAATTTCTCTTACCCAAACAGCAAACAAGGGATGTCAGAGGTCAAGTTCATTTCTGTAAATTGGGCTTGAATGAATGGTGGCACATCTCACCACCAAGGTTTAAGAGCTCTGAGGCATATGGGACTCACTGCTGCTGTTGGGCCTAGCAACCATGTTGCCATAGCACCCGTCTTTCCAGCTGGTGACTGTGCTTGAGACTTTAGTTGTGTTGTCACTGTGCGTCATGTGATCGTGGCTCATCAGGACTCTGAAGAACATGATGCCTACTCCAGGGATTTTCTCCAAAGGTTCTGGATAGAAATTAGACTGCAACTATGCTGACGACACCTTAGACCCTGCAGGTGCACATGAGTAGAAGGAACTGGCCGCTCAGAACTTTTCATGGGCATGACATCAGGCAGGGTAGCCTCCAAAGCTGGGGTTGCCTCTCAGAATCTTTCAGAAGAAAAGCCAGCCTGGAGTGCTGGGCATTCCTATTTCCTACTTTATGCTGGAGACTCCCAAGATTCTGGGAAACCCCACAGCAGCACCTGGTTCTCTTCCCAGGGAAGAATTCCTGGGCCTATCAACATCTGACATTTGCTGAGGCAGTAGCAAGAGATAAATAGTGACAATGTGTGGTTAGACATCAGGGAGTTTGAAATATTCCCCTCCCTGGGAATGGGGGACAGTGGGGGACAGTGGGGAGGGGAGTGGGGGCATTTTAATGCTGTTATGCAAGTGCCATGAGAGAGAAACTAGAAAGCTAGTCCAGATGGGTAAGAGCAATGGGCTTAGGAAGTGACCTCAGAGCTTGCTCTGGGACTGCTGTGAAGAGGGAACTGTGGCCTTGGGCTCACAAATCCCATGTAGGGAACCCTAACCAACTCCTAGAGGCTCAGGACCTAGAAGAGGGGTAATTAGAAGCTATAGTAGCCCCTGTTCCTCTGGAGCCATTAGAGAGACCAAACCAAGTAGTAAGCTCCCAGTCCTGTTGACACAGGGCTCTAAGCGTGTTCCTCAGAGACTCTGCCATATCAGGTGCGCCAAACTTTCAGATGCTTGTTCTGTCTAGGTAAGAGAAGTTCCAGCCGACTCCAGTAACAGGGATGCCTTACTTCAGGAACCTTAGCAAATCTGAAACTTTATAAATCTCAATTGTTTCAAGTGACTTTTGAAGGGAAGTAGAAACTGTTTATTGGGGATCCTAAAGACCTCAAAAAGTGAGACCCAGTATTGAGATTGATGCCCTGTTACCCATCCTGCAGTAGGTTGCTAGGAGCAGGACCACAAATTTAATTTTGAAGTTTGTTGTATTGAAAGAGCACAGGTTCTGATTCATAGAGGCCTAGTTCCTCTTTCAAACGGAAGCCAGAGGAAATCAGGTAGGAACCTCTCTCCCTGGTGCCGCTGAGCTCTCGCCTACTTCCTCCCAAATCTGGAGCTCAGGACTGCCCACTTCTATTCCCACATAGCTCCTGGTTCTGGAAGAACCCTGTGTAGAAAGCCCCCAAGGATAAGGTGACAATGGGACCATGGCTAAGAGAGGAAATAGTGTAGAGTACCCTCTCTGCTCCCAGCTGCCATCATAGAACACTGTCCCTTGCACCTTCCTTCCATTCCCCACTGTACAGAAGGACAGAAGGGATAATTCCTGGCAATGGTCTTTGCATCCTTGTAACCTTCTCCCACAGGATGAAAAGGGCATCATACAAACACACCATGTGATTTCCAACAGGTGGTCTGCAGGGGTTAGGTGCAGGCTGTTACAAAGCCTGTTTGTGTTGGAGGCAGAGTGAAGTTCATTGACTAGTGTCTTGGGAGACTGTATTAGTCAGTCTGGGATAAATTCTGCTGAGTACAAACCACTGGCAATCCTCAGTGGCTTCTAACCCCAATGCTTCATGTTTTGCTTAAAGTGTTCCCAAGTTGGAGCTTGGGCTCTCATTTTTGCCTTCACTCCAAGATGCAGACTGGTGACACAATATAGAGGCACAGGCTCCTCGCAGAACTTACAACAGGCTGCACAGGTCAGCCCTTTTACTTATGCAACAAGATACATGGCCATTCTAGACTTTAATCCTGTGGGGAGGGGATGCTACATGCCACAGGCTAGTGTGAATTTTACAAGAGGGACACTGATTCTAGGTAGGAAAGATGCAGAAGGCCTGAAACACTGGCAGTCTATCATTGCTGGCACAGGAAGCCACCCCACCTTCCCTGAATATCATCAGAGCCTACTGAAGATCCACCCACTCAGCTCCTCCATTCTGGCATAGGAATCTCTAGGCCTGGTACTGCTCCTCACTCCTAGTTCTAGTCAAGAGAGTGGGGTGATGGTAGTAGCTGCGGGATTCTCCAAGGCTTGGATTGAGCCCTGGTGTGATTTCCAACAGGTGTTCTACAAGGTTTAGGGCAGCAGGATAGGTGACTGGGTTCCTGTAGCTCTTCATCTATATGTAGCTCTTTTGGTCAGAAAACCTGAGTTCAAGAGATGGCGCTGAAACATCGGCCATAGGCCCATAGACGCCACTGTGGCACAGGACAGAAGAGTCTAGGCATGAGCAGTATCTTTAACATAGTCTTATATTTGGAAAAGCAGATTTAAAAAACACTTGAAAATACAAGATAAAGTAATGGTTACTTATGTAAGTTTTAACCTTATATTGCTTGGCCATTTTTACATATAAATTATTGCTTCCTACTTTGATAAATACACAGCACAGTCATATATACAGAGGCAGAAAGCATGAACTATGAGAAATCAAACACTGTCAATGGCAGTCTGGTAACTCAACAAATGTTTCATATTTACCAGCTCCTATAATGGTGGAAAACTACGAGATGTAGTCCCTGAGAAGTTAGGTAGATGCCCGGACTGTGGGCTTTCTATCTTCTAATTGTTATCCCAAGCTGACAGCATCATGGCAGTCCTAAGCAATGAGATGTCCAAAGGCAAGAGTCCTTGTTTCTGGCCATTGATTTCATCCTGGTATTTAATAACAGTGTAATAAGAATACAATAAATAGGCTATGCAAATAAATATTACTCTGCTAAAAATGCTTAGTATATACAGCTTTGCTTTATACAGTAGTACATTTCTTCTGACTTTTTGGCAAATTTCAAAATGTGTTCTCTCTAGAGCAAAACTGGCTCACTCATTACTGAGTGGGCTGAAATTTCAAGGACGTGTCTTTGAAGTTGAGAAGAAATTCTATGCTGGACAGCTACAGTGGCCCTTGTCTTCTAAACTTAATGATTTTCCCAATTCTGATAAGCTTGCATGGGTTGTGCCATTTGGTTCAGGCTTTGCAGTACATGTGTTGTCTGTACAAAACCACAGGGCTGGTGCTCCAGGACAAGAAGTCTACACAAGCAGCCACATATCTGTATTCCCACTTCCTCACTCAGATGACTGTCCGTCTATAAAAATACCTCCCTACAAACTAGGAGGGGTAGAACTTTATTCTCAAGCCTCTAAATTCAAAGTATGTGTCACACTGCTTGTTTGTAGATACTGGAGCAGGAAAAGGAATTTATTCTCAATGCAATTAAGGATACTAAAAAGGTAGACTGTGAGTTATACCGTGTGCTATGGTAACCATTCGGCAAGTTCACACTTGGAGGCTGTGGAACATCTGCAAATGTGTGTGCAAATCCTTTGAAATGTTTGGAAAGTTTGTGACGTTCCCTAGATGGACTTGTAATCTGACTCCGGTAGGAACTTGCAAGCAGAGCTGCTTTGCAGGAACAGAATCCAAAGACCCACAGGACCCCTCGAGGGCTGTGCTGTCAACAGAAAGAGGCCAAGGTATCACTCACTGAAGATGCCAATTATACAGGATCTACGGAAGGAATGGAGATTCATGAAAACATCAAAATCCAAAGGTAACTGGAAGGGACCTTAGACATCTTCTTATCCACTCTTCTGGGACAGTAGCACTGAGTCTGGAAATGCCTTGGAGGCTTTCGAGAAGGAACCGGGTTATCCCACGCATGGGAGGGCAGACTCCTGTGGACCCCATACAGGGCTTGGCTTCCTTAGAAAGAGCTTGGAAGCTGATCATTCTGAACTTTTCTTTTAGATTTAAGACTCTACGAAGCTTCTGAAGTTCCTAAATCTGCTGCCTGAGAAATCCCTAGAAACAGGTGTTAAAGTTGAGAAGGATTTAGAGATTTTTAGATATTCTGGAGACAGGATGGGAAAACAATCGCATCTGCCTTTTGCTTTGGAGGGAAAAGCAGCCTCACCCCATGCTCTCCAGGGCTATTCCCATTCATGTCCTGCAGAACTCTCTAAGTGTGCTAAGCATGATGCAGGGAGGTGTGGCTTGTGTAGCCCAGCTGATCAGAGACAGACAGTGTTCTACTGAAATAGATCTCCATCTACAATGAGTTCTAAAGGGAAAACTCTGCTTGAAGCAATGTAGAGCTAATATTAATATACACAGAACACAGACAATATCAAAATGGCCTGGTAGCCCAATCCCAGTTGCTAGCTTGGAGGGAAGACATGCATGTTTGTGCTATAAGTGTGTGCTGCCCTTAGAGGTTGTGCTTGTCCACATGTCAGGACAGCCTGCTCTCCCTGGTTCTGTGGCTCTGGACTCGTGCACCGGCCCTCAGACCTGTGAAACATTTTATGAGTGAATCACCCTCAGTTGGGGTGTTTCTATATATCCCTTTAAGTTTGTAGGGCTGAAATTTTATGTGCTAGATCAGATGTAATCTCTCTGAAAGCTCTACCAAGATTTCCCATATGGTTCCCTCTAGCAGTGTCTCAGGCTCACTGGTCCCAAGACCAGAGAACAGCATAGCTCTTAGGAAGTCAGGTGGCAATGAACATAGCTCAGACCTTGGTAATGAGAATGGACCAAGTGCTGAAGAGAGTAGGAAGCAGGTCTGTGTGGACACAGCTCTCTCCCCTCCCCTGCCTCCCAAGGGTGTGAACAGCATACCCATACTCAAGACTGCTAATGGACAGACTGAATACTCAGCGGGGACTTGCACACAGTGAAGGAACTAGTATGTAGCTCATGGGAGAGCAGGCTTTTTTTTTAACCACAAGCTTTTTGCTTACTTGAGGATTCAGGGAAATCCTCTAACCAGTCCTTGAGAATTCCAAGAGGTCTTATTTGGTATATGAGGCCCAATTTATAAAAACAAAGAATAAAAGGTAAACAGCAAAGTGCAGAAAGACTCTGGTTTTGCTTGGGAAGTAGACTACGGGGCTCTGACTCTCCGCATGAGTGAGACTTTAGGCATCTCTGGATACTTTTCAATTACTGAGTCTAGCAAGCTAACTGTTAAGCCTCATATACTCAGCTTCACTCATCCTCCTTCACAGGCTGATGTTTTGTATCCTATAGGCAGGGAACCTGGTGGAGTAATGTCAGACACCAAGGCTCGACCAGAATGCAGAAACTAGAAATTCTGTCACCCCAGTACGCTAACACTGAGCACCCATGATCCAGGCCCTATGTTTTTCTGAAAATGGCACTCAGCAACAAGAATTTATGTAAAGAAAGTTCATAGAAACCAAGCAATGTCAAGCTCCTTATTGGATGAGAAACCCAGTCTACCTTGCTCACAGAAGTACATCAATGGTACAGAAACTAGTTCATCTGTGTATACACTGGTAAATGATTGTGGATGCAAAGAAGGGTGTGCCACGCATTTCTTATTTGCACAGAAGGACACGCCCTTCAGGGTGATGTTAAGTTTATAGCAACAGAGGCCTCTCTTCTTCCTAGGACATCTGGAAATGCCCTTGCTGTCCACAGGTGTTCCAGTCTCTTAACAGCCAACCAGTAGTAAGGTGACCAGGCAGAGTGACAGTCGCCTCCTAATGCTGGCACCTCATAGGCTGAAACTTGGACTGGAATGAAATCGTCATCATAAGGAAGACCTGTTCCAAGGATGCTCTGACTCCTGTCTTGTTCCTGACAGCAGTAGGGGGTACTCTCCCGCTTCTGGTGGCTGACATCACTTCCTGAACGTGCTTTTGTTGGTTTTCCTGTACTTGTCTCATGGTATGCTGATAAAACTCAGCAACCTCTTTTCTTACAGGAAGCAACATGCTGAATGGAGGCCTTTGCTTGCTCTAAGAGTTACAGATGCAGGGCAGATTGGCATAGCTCAGGCCCGAGGTTCCAGCCTGTGAGAGAGCTCAAACAGGGCTTGCTGGCTGTCGATGACATACAGGTGGTTGACATAGGACTTCAGCTCTGGCTGCTCCTTTGGAGACATGTCACTTCCTATTTTTCAGAGGGAAAAATGAACAATGAGTGTCATAGGAGCAGAGGTGTCACTCTTAAATGCAGTAATGATGGTTTAGAGTAGGTTATCTCCAGAACGGCTTCCTCGTCTCAAGATGAACAGCTACAGCTCAGATCATGCAGGCTGACTCGGATTTACTGGATAGTCTATTTAGAAGTCACACTGTTATCCTTTTACAGATTCGGACTCTGAAGTCACATAAGTAAATGGCAGAGCCAGGATTCGAAACCAGGCTCCGGTGGTTCCTGAGCGAAAGTTCCCATGCCCTGGTTTGATGTGTTACATCAGCTTGAGACATCAGCATCTGAGCATAGTGACTTACTAAGTCATTTATTCATCTGCTTATTTTTATTTTTGATCTAGTACACTTCTGTGTCCTTATATTTTGGAGAAAAAAAAAAGGAGCACATACCATAGAATAGATCCTTAGGAGTGGGTGTAGAAAAAGCAGGTTCTCAAAGTATGCATGTACATGTGGGCTACAGTATACCCAGGAGGATAAGGCAGTCCAAGATAAAAAGCCAAAGGCCACAAGAGAGACTACGTGTGCGCCATGCTTGGGATGGACAGCCTTCATAAGGCTCCTGAGATAGAGTGCATGGACAATGGACGAGCCTGACACCACAGGAGAAGGAAACAAACACAGCCCACACTGAGGGAGAGGAGAGCTGACTGGGTTCACGGAGTTTACAGGAAGCTGGCCCAGCAGCATTTGTGAGAAAAGCAGTTTCTCTCTCTTCTATAAAGAACGTACTTAACAAGAAAAATAATTTAAGGATCTGTCACAGCTAGCTTGTAACTCTTGGACTCCCTGGTCTCAGCAGTAACATGGAAGCTCAGAATTTTAACCATGACTGATAAGCTTTGTTCTGGAATACCTTTCTGGAAGACATTATGAGAGTGCTTTTAGTTTGGTAAACACTAGCTGGCTATACAGATAAGTTTGTCATTAGCAAGCGTTCGAAAGTCATCATGATGAATAGCCCTGGCAATCGCAGCCGACCCTTCCGTGGCACTTCATAGTACATAACTATTTTGAGTGACATTTTCTTATTTTATCCCACATATTGATGTTGGCAAAGAGGCTCATTGAAAGAAACAGTTAAAAGTAAGGCAGGCAATTTAGTTACAATGCTATTTAAGAATATATACAGTGGACAGTTAAGTTTCTCTTTTGTTTTGGACTGTGCAGTCTTTCTGGTGAGAGGTAGATTCAAGCCAAACCAGTAGGACCCTCCTGCCCATATCGGGAACAGACTGTTGATGAATCCGAGCAGTTGCTTTAGAATTAGCTGAATATTTGGTGATCACTTTGGCAGCAAAGGATGATGAGAGAAATATGGCTGCATACTTGTCAGTAACACATCTGAAGGACCCTTTGTGGCAACAGTATCACTCTCTATTATGACTGTTGTGCTGATGGACTCAATGGAAACTTACATAAGAACATACCAAGTGATATCAAATAAAATGAATATTTAGATTATTAGTTTTTTACTAATAATCTAAAAATTTTCATTTTTTACTTTATGACACATATAGGAGATTCAGTTCCTAATTGGATACTATAGATAGCTATGAGCAGAACACTATAGGAAAAGCATTGAAAGGATGCACACCAAACAGTTAGGCAAACTTTCTTTGGTAGGAGGCACTCGGATTCTCTATATACACTGTATTTTTTTTTTTTTTTTTTTTTTTTTTTAGATATAACAAAGATGTATTACTTAAGCTCTACTTAACACCAGGTTGTTCATCTTTGATTTGTAATCATTGAACTGCATTTATTTATTTTATTTCATGTATCTATGTGTGTGCCTAAGTGTATGTATGTCCATTTTGTGCATGGAGAAGCCTTCAGACATAAGAAGAGGTGTGAAATCCCCTGGACCTGGAGTTATGGATGGCTGTGAGCTGCCACGTGGTTGCTGGGAACTGAATCATGGTCCTTACAAGAGCAGCATGCACTCTTAACTTCCAAGCTATTTCTCTCTAGCCCTTCCCCCTCCCTTCTCTCTCTTAATTACTATTTCTACTTGTACAGTCAGCACAGGGCAGAGCAATGGGCTGGAAAAGGAAGCCAGGATATTTGATTTGACAGTAGGCTGCGTAAGTAGCCTCCTGAGTCTTGGTTCTGGGCTCAGCACATACAGGGCTAAGGATGCCTAGCTACTAGGACCAAGGCAGGACTCTGTCCTATGGGTGAAAGCTACTGCTACTCAGTAAAGGCAATATCTTCCCTTCCTGCCAGTGCTAATTCCATTTAAATATAGGATAGATACACTGAGATTCAAATTGGGGAAAATATCCCTGCGTATGTAGTCTCAAAGAGGATTCTATAAAAGTGCTAAGAAAAATACTTTTCTCAGCTGACAGACAGCTATAGATAGGAAATTTGGGTTGAAGAGAAGGAAATAGTGGAAGGATATTTCAGGAACCTAAGGAACCTCATTTCTATCAAAGCAAGGAAACTAGGGGCAGGGTCTAAACTCCTAAATAAATCTGAGGGGCTGGGTAAGTAAAAGGGGAAAGGGTGGTGGGTCGGGGGAGCTTTGACTGTTTGAAGTCAACCAGGACAGTGAAAACTCTTGCACAAAGGGGACAATGATCTACCATATCTGTGTGACTCTACATCCCAAACATGCACTGACAGAACACAATAAAAACCTAGAATACGAATAAAGTATGTACATTGGCACATACACATCATAGTTGAAGTGTGGGTTCATGAAATACTTCTTAAATGGTACAGTCAACATCACTTTGAAGCCAGGGTGCATCGTGCCCCAAGTCCAATTACTCACCGAACTGGTTAGTCCTGCAGTGTCTCAGGGTTCGGACAGTGTCTGCAATCATGTGCTGAAAGACAGGGGGAGCACAGAAACAGAAGGGTCACTTACTGATGCCAGAGAACCTGCTGGGATAGGTAGTCTAATCTCTCTGGGTATAAAGCAAAGAGCTCAACTTGGAGCTGGACATGACTTTAATTGATTGAATGAAGAGTAAATTATTCAAGACTATTGATTTTGTGACTACAAGAAGAGTGCCTCCCGAATAGTCAAGGTATTCTAAACCACAGGAGAATATGTCATCTTTGAAGCCCTCCTCCCCACCCCACTCCCCGTTTCCTATCCACATGTTGCCTGTGTTTCCCCGGCAGGTAAGGTGTTGCCTTTTTGAGACCTCCCTTCCTAGGGTACAGCATACTCTGGGTTATTATCATTGATGGGACTTTTGCCTTCCTCCTAATCAGAAACCACCAGAGGGCTTTGCACACTCAGGACACAGGCTCTCATGTGTTCCACTGCCCCAGTTTCTACTGGGCGGGGATCAAACCCAGGGACTCTGGAATGCTCAGCTGGCAACTCTACTAACAGGGCCACTTCCATGTCCTGAATGGAGGCTGATGGTTCTGTGGACTCAAGGGCTCCAACAATAGCAGGAAGTAAGGTATTCACGAAAGCAGAGTGTCTTCATCAGTATTTTACAAAGGCTGTTCTACTTCTTTTTTTTTAAATTGGATATTTTCTTTATTTACATTTCAAATGTTATCCCCTTTCCCTGTTTCCTCCAACCCCCCTATCTCATCCCTCCTCCCTCTGCTTCTATGAGGGTGTTCCACCAACCAGCCACCCACTCCCTCCTCCTTGCCCTGGCATTCACCCACACTGGGGCATTGAGCCTTCACAGAACCAAGGGCTGTTCTGTTTCTAACTTACATTTCCTTACTAGCTTTAGTATTCTAACTTAGTTTCTTTCCTTTAGCTCCTCGCTGATCTCCAGACAAAGGTTATCTGGAACGTGCATCTTTTGTGGGGAGGAGACCACGCTTAGGTCTTATGCATATTAGATAAGTAAATGTTTGAGCCACTACAACCCCAGACCCTTTTCATTTTTAAAATTTCTAGCGAGTGTCTCATCTACTTGCCCAGGTTGGCCTAGAACTCCCGATCTTCCTGCCTCAGCCTCCTGGATAGCTGGGGTGACAGCCCTACACCCTCAGACCTGGGTGCAGAAGGTCCATACCTCTCACACTGCGCCCCTACAATAATCCTTTAGCTCACTCTGCTACATTTACTTTTCCATAATGGTTTTGGAAGAAACCAACCTCTTCTCTGGATAGCTCCTCCTACATAGCTGTCAGAATACACTCTAAGTGTCCTTGTCACAGTGGGTCCTATTCTCTGGAGAATGACAGAAACTCCTCACTTTGTTTCATATCAAACCCCAGATATTCCACTATTCAAGGATTAACATTCATTATCTGGTCCTCCAAGCACCATCTTCATAACCTGCCTGCACAGGCCAGACACTGAAGCATCCACAGATGACAGTCAGTAAATTATCACTAAAAGAATAATGCTAACGCTCGGATCTTCTCACTTGCAGTCCAATGGAAAGACAGAGGCAGTGCCTGAATCGACAGTCTGATTAAGTTACCCTGGCTGCAGCTGGGCTAGTTCGATGCTTCTCCTAAGCAGAGACTTCAGCAGGGGTAATGATTATGGCAGCACTCCAGGCGGAAATGGGACCTGACTCACGTCTGTGTGAACGCATTGTTACATTTCCTTCCCCAAATTCTACCCCAATTCCCAGGACAGATTTTCATTGTTACAGTCTCTGGCGTCACGCTGATTCCTATCCTGTGCCATTTGTACAGCTCTTGAAAGGCTGGAGCTGATGTAAGGCTCGATGCTGTGCACAGCACTGAAATCCAAGTCCTGATTCTCATCTCCGGGTTTTTCTGACAGGGAGGGAGGCGGACACTGTAAAAGATCCTGCTCATAATATTGTGGATGAAAAGAAAAGGAGAGACCCCTTTGCTCCTTCAACATTTCATAGTTTGAGGTGGAAACATTTCGAGTTGCTGAAGCAGCAAGGAACTTAGCCCAGGGAACAATGGGAATCTTATTGCATTCAATGAGCACTTTGATCTGCCTGTGGTCCTGGTTTAATGTGCTGGCCTGTGTCAGCCAGATAAAGATAACACCCTGAGTTATCTGCTGACTGGCTTAAATTAACATCCACTGTGAGGAATTGGCTCCTCATAAGCTAATTCACTTAGGTCTCATTGGTTCATTATTGTGAAAGATGATCCTGCTTTAGCTTCAAGGAAACCTTGTCCTCGGCTGAGTGACATTCTCTAAGAATATTGTCTCTATGAAGATGTCCCATCTCCTGAGTGG
Source organism: Mastomys coucha (assembly GCF_008632895.1). Classification (NCBI taxonomy): domain Eukaryota; kingdom Metazoa; phylum Chordata; class Mammalia; order Rodentia; family Muridae; genus Mastomys; species Mastomys coucha. Next base: position 130,580,815 of record NW_022196912.1, on the reverse strand, counting down.
GATACTGGCCTGAGTATGATATAAAATTGATTTTTATCTTTCTGAAAAACCTAACTGCTTCTGTGTTTTCCACATTAACTCAAGGCATGCTGAGCTTGAAATGCCTCCTGTAAGGACCAGGCCACCATTACCAACCACAGTGTCATCTCTTTATTGGTATACCAGGGCTGGGAGAATGGTACAGTACCTAATGACATTCGTAGTGCAAGCCTGAGGGCTGAACCAACATAAAAAGTTTGCCATGGCTGTATGTATCTGTAAGCTCAGCACTGGGGAGCAGGGACAGGAGGATGGCTGGGGATTGCTGACCATCAGCTTAGCTCTAGGTTCAGTGAGAGACCCTCTCTCAAGGGAATAATGCAGAAAGCAAAAGAGCAAGGGACACACACACAGACACACACAGACACATACACATAGACACACATACATGTACACACACACACAGACACACACAGACACATACACACAGACACACATACATGTACACACACACACAGACACACACATACACACACAGACACATAGACACATAGATGTGACCTCCCCCAGCCTCAAGTGGGCTGAACAGACCTTGCCCTTGCCACAAAGCAGCTAGCCCACTTGGGTGGAGTTCCTGAGATAAAAGAAAGCCCTTCTGTCCTGCTGCTTCTCTGCCTCTCCTGCTAGGAGTCACTGCCCTGCTGAGCTGCTTCACCTGCCTTCTTGACAGAACAAGATGTTAACTAGGCCACAAGATCCTGGCTTACTGGGGAATGGGTTTCCCTGCCATATATATATTCTCAAACTCTGAAATACACATTGGACCTTGATCGGAACCTTTGACTTGCTCTGGTTATTTCTCTCACAGTCCGATTCCCCTGTTTTCCCCAGGCCCTTGCCTCTCTTTCAGGATTTCAGGTTTGCATAGCTGCTGGCGGCTGCTCACAGACACAGACAGACACATATACAGACGCACACATATACATGCACATACACACACATAGACACACACACAATGATGCGCCACTGATAGCTGTCTGGTGGTCAAGGAAGCTGCTAATTTTGTTTGAGGTAGTTATCTTGCACTGTAGCGGAGGCTGTCCTGGAACTCACTATGTACCTCAGGCTGATCTTGAGCCTGTGGCAGTCCTGCCTCAGCTACCTGAGTGCTGGGATTAGAGACTCATGCTGAGCCTCTGGGCTTTTAAACTTTCTTACAGACAGTGGAGTCTGCGTTCATACCTTTTGTCAGTCCCTTCTGTTCTGCTCTAATGAATTGCTGGAGGAAAAAGGAAAAGTCCACAGCCAAGGATGTGAACGAGAAGGTAGAGTGCTTGAAGCTCCCTGTCACTCTCTCCATTTTAGCCTGTACAGAATTCTTTCTACTCTTTCACTGATGTGGCATTAGATGAGGAGAAATAGTAGCCAGGACACTGTTTGCTTTAGGGTAAAGTTCTGCTCCTCATAAGAGGTGATAGTTTATAAGGAGTACGGTGTTTGTCCTGTGTCCCCACTTCATCAGAGGGGACAGTGCTTCAGATCTTTGTGCAAAGATTCCATGCACATCCTCCATCCTCACACATGCCTGCCAAGGTCTTCTGGTGATTTGAAACAGATTCATCGACAGGAGGCAGAGTAAATATTGACCAAAAGTTTCCCTGTGATTGTCTATAGACACCACACACTGCAGATGAACTTGCTCAGACTGAAAACTCCAGTGATTGAGGCCTTTGGTTGCCATCAGGTATACTGGGATCCTTGGGGCATCACAGAGTAGTGCAATGCAAGATGACAATTGCTCACATTCCCACCTCTGACCATGCTGGCTTCTCAATAGCATGAGAAACGACTGAGCTCTGATCCTGAGATACACAGGGCATAAAGACTTGGGAACAAAACACATCTGCATCTTCACTCCCCAGAATAACCAGTCATGAAGGCAACATCTTCAGAGTTGCTAAGAGCTGCTATAGAGAGCGGATGGGGGATGTCTATCGTGGAGAAAATCTGGAAGCTGGGCTCTAGGGTGTGGGGGAGCTAGCTTTACTCTTCCTGTGGGTCTAAGCCCTTGTGTCCTGGAGGCCTTGTGTCTAGGACAGAGTTGTAAGTGATAAGGTATCAGACACCAGACATCATTTGGAGACTTCAGTCTGAACTACTCTTTAAACATTTCCATATAGGATATGGTCTGGGGCTTCAGCCTCAACTGACCTTCTCTGAAGCCTGACTTGAGTCTCACAGGGAGCTTGGATTGCTCCCAAAAGTTCATACAGCCCATTATCATCATTGAAAGGGCACTCAAAGGTCAGTTCCTAGAGAGGAGTGCTAGGGTCACGATGTAGCATTTCATCTGTGACACTAAAGGTCATCTGCCAGACAGGTGCCTTCCTCTGGTCCCTGAGCTGTCTCTCTGGAGCACTGCTGAGGAGCATCCACCCTGTCCCACTCAGTTTTGTATGTAGCTTCTTTTTGGCTCAAGGACAGAGCAGAAGGTCTGAGGAGCCCACTGAGGACTGCAACTGTCCTAGAAGGGATACTTGGGAGACGCTTCTCAGGAATTCGTATAATCAGCAGAGAGGTCCTGGATTAGAGGCCAATAAGGAGGTGGCCTTTCCCCTAGGAGACAGACACATCTATTGGGAGGACTTTGTTGCTCACTGTCTCAAAGTGGTTTACATTGGGGCATCAAGAGAGGCTTTTGAAGTAACTGAACTCTCATGAGTGGGAACTGCTCCTGGTATTAGCTTCTATGCCCAGTTCTATGTTTACACAGTTACTGGTGCTAAGCTAATGAAATGCTATTTAAAAGAATAGGATTCCAAGAATCTTGCTAGCATAGTGATGGCACTGTTCCATATGCCCAAAGAGACCCTGGGAGTTCTTCTGTGTACAACAGGGAAAGCTACTCAGACCATTTGCTTCCTGGGGCTGGAGAGAAAAGCGTGCATTTTCTTTACAGAGACAAGAAAGGAAACAATGAAATTTACATACCAGCTTTTCAAAATTGACGAGATTATCCAAGAATGTTTTATTTCCTTCATGAATAAATGTTACATCTGAAAGTTAAAAACAAGATAATGTACTATTAGGAAGACATCATAAACCAACAGAGTTGTTTAGAAACCATGCAATTTATCATGTTTTTGCTTAAGCATTTTGGAATTATGCCACATATTTGACAAGGCAACTTGAAGCTAAAAGTGTATAACATCTGATATAAAAGTTTAGAGGGCAGTATAGACTTCCTCAAATATTTTGCACTTAAAGTGAACAGTTGGTGTTAGCCTGTATGATTGAAGCTAAGGCTAGCTTGTAACTTAACTGGTCCATTAGGTTTTTAGGTCAAATTATACTGAGCAGAAAATAAATGAATATTCATAAGCAACAGGGACTTAATATTCATTATATTTGCTTTAAAAAAATTCCTGCCAGCTAATATAAGTGGGACTTGCTTTAGTTAAAACAGTTAAAAGTCTAGATTTTCGGGCTGGTGAGATGGCTCAGCAGGTAGCTGAGCTCTTCTGAAGGTTGGGAGTTCAAATCCCAGCAACCACATGGTGGCTCACACCATCTGTAATGAGATCTGACGTCCTCTTCTGGAGTTTCTGAAGACAGCTACAGTGTACTTACATATAATAAATAAATAAATCTTTGGAAAAAAATCTAGATTTTCATGCTTATATTAAAAACATGAAGAAATTAAAAAGCCTGTGTATCAGAAATAAGGAAAAGGACAGGATGTTGGCCCCATTAAACTGGTAGAGAGACAGCATTGCTGATGTGCTAAAACAGGAAAGTTAGCAGGATAAAGGATGAGGTTGGTTTTTTTTGAAAAAGTAAGAATTAACTTTGGTTTGAGACTCACTAGATTTAAAGTAACTAAAGAACTGGGGTCCAGTTCAGGGGCTGAGCCTTAGTTCAGTGTTGAGACCCAGGGTCTTACCCACCATAATCCACTGCCCACAGAAGTGGCTGAGGATGCTAAGGGTAAAAGCCCAAGAGTTAAAGATTGGGGATGAGACACATTATGCAGTACCTAAGGCTCTGAGAACTCCTGGCACACAACAATGGATGAGACAGTATATAATGGAACCTCAGCACCCATCGATCACACAGACAAGGTTCACAGTGCATTCAGTTCAAGTCATTCAGCTTAAAGGACATGTAAACATCTCTGCAGTCAACAACAGACCAAACCCACAAGAAATAGAAATGCAGATCCAGTCAAAGCTGTTTAGACAGGTGCTGCCGAAACCTGCTTATAAAACTCTGAGCTTGTGCTCCCACGGCCTGCAAGAAGGCAGGCGACACACACTGCGATACCCCGCCCACAAGGTGTCCCTTGCATACAGTAAAGCTTGATGTGGTAGCATGAGCTTCTTGTTCTTCAGGTAGAGTTCTGTAAAGTGCCACTTAGGAAATTGTAATTATACAATTAATTACACAATCTCTTACTATCTTTCATGGTTTTGAATTCAAAAACTCATTGAAAGATTTCAAAACAAGTAGTCAGCATAGTTAGCTTTTACACTTTGTACACAGCAAGCTTAACCCTGTACTCCCTTGGCCACCATTAATACATCCTGGAAGCTTGGCCTCACAGAGAACTTCAAATCACAGGCTCCTTTTAGCAGCTGGTTATGTCCTCCTCTCTGCTGTGCTCCCAAGTACGGTGATGGCCAGTGACAGTATTTTCAGCCACATCTTCAAGTGTTTTACCTGAATCAATCCATTTTGTCCTCACAAAGGCTTTCTAAGGTGGCTGTAGGGAAGTTAGGGCCTAAGAGATAGCCACAGCTAAGTCATGCTTATGCCATTGTGACAGAGCTAGGAATCAGTACAGGGAGGATGGATCCTTCAGTCATGGACCTCAAGCTATGAAAAGCTTTAGGTCTCTTGCTTCCAATTAGAGTCATCCTGCTGAGCTTCTGCCATACAAGTTGCCCCTACAACTTATAACTAACGGTTCCCCATATTTTTCCCTGATGTCTTCCTACTTGCCTCAATCTCTCCCCTTAAGCTCTCTCAGGACTTACTCTGATGGCAGCAGGTGGGATGGCTGCTTCACTGAGGTGTGTGTGTGTGTGTGTGTGTGTGTGAGAGCATGTGTGTAAATGTCAGTGTGCAAGTGAATGTGTGAGTGTGCATATGTGAGTGTGCATCCGTGTGTATGAGTGAGTGTGAGTGTGTGTTTATGATTGTATATGTGAGTGTCTGAGTGTATGGGTGTGTGTTAGTGTGCATGTCAGTGTATGTGTAAATGTCAGTGTGTGAGTGAAGGCGTGTGACTGTGTGTATGTGAGTGAAGGTGTATGTGAGTGTACATATGCATGTGTATGAGTGTGTGGGAGAGTGTATGTAAGTGTGTTTATGAGTATGTGTGTGTGAGTGTATGTATATATATATATATATATGTGAGTATGTATATATGTGTGTAAGTGTGTGTGAATAAGTATGTGGGTGTATGTAAGTGCAAATGTATGAGTATGTTTGAGTGTATGTGAATGTGTTTATGAGTATGTGAGTGTATGTGAGTGAGTGTATGTGTGTGAGTGTGTTTGTGTGAGTGTGTGTATGTGCACATGTGTGTCTAATGCTAGTGTGTCTGCAGGAAGCCTCAGTACAGAAGGGACTGGTGAACAGAAAGTTGGGGAGATGACAAAGGGACAGAGGCTGCATGAGAAGAAAGGCTTTAGCTGAAGGTTTGGTGCAGACAGTTGTCCAAAGGCTGTTCTCCTTTCCACAGCAATTCTACTTTCACATAAGATGAAGAGTAATGTTGTGTTCAGAGAGGCAGAGACATGGCAGTCCTCCAGGACAAGCAGAAGACGGAATGCCAGCTTAACTGGGATGGAAGTAGGGGAGTAGAGGATGATGGCCAGGCCAGTCAGCAAAGCCACTCCTTTCCAGAATCATTTATGAGGCAAGCCAATGGGGCCTGATTCTGTATGCAGTATCTCTGAGAGGCAGAGGTCAGATGAAGGTGTATTTCTATAAAACCCCTTGAAACAATTAAAATGTGGCCAAGGAAAATTCTCCCAATTCCCTTTCCCTGGGGAGCACAGAAGGTCAGGAGTCCAGGCCAGATTCTATAGACTTCCCTCCCACTGATGCCAACTGACAGATCACTCAGCTGTCAGCAAATGGAATTGACAGGTCACATGACCTGTGTGTGCTCGGCAGAAAAGAGCTCTGTGGTCAAGGTGGGGTTGTCAACACCAGCTAGGTCCCACTTCTTGGAGACAGAAAGGACCCTCTTGAGCAGCAATTTTCCTCTGATGCACAGCTTCTGCTGAACGACAGGTTCTCTCACACACAGGTTCACTGTGTAAAGCGTGGATGCAGACAACTGCTTGCTCTTTGGGCTCTATAAGCTAGCCTTGTTCTGGCTTAAGCATTCTATGGTATTAAAGAAAATAATACAAGGCTTAGACACAAAGCAATTTAAACACACAGATTTCTAGTGACAATCCTTTGACACTGCTCAAATATAAGTAAGCATTCCAGACACTTAAAAAACAAAACAAAACAAAACAACTGGGCATTTGAATAACAATTCCATACGAATATGGAGGTAAGAAAGTTAAGGCTACTATTAGATACTAACTGAGAGTCCTGTTATCTTTCTGCTGTAGTTAGAAAGGAAACATTTCTAGAGGATGGCATTGCATACTATAACAGATAGGAAATCATTACCTTTAAGCAATAAGGGCATGAAAGGGATTTTTGGCGGCTTCATCTTTTTGAACGCATCCCTGTAGGCTTTGTGGTTTAGGGAAGGATCCTGCCAAGCAGATCACAGAGACAAAGAAAAGTCAATGCGCCGTAGAAGCAATTCTCAATCTATGTCTGTTGTACAATTCGAACATGTACAGATAGATTCTTCTTGAGAATGAAGTGAATAAAGGTTTCCTTGGAGAATAAACCCACTAATTATGGTAGGAAATCTAGGCAATACACAGAATCCAAGTTATTGGTTTATGATAATTGGAGGCGACACCAAAGGAGACAAGACACCTTTTGATCGCCCTATCATTCTCCTCAAATAGGTTCTTCAAGTGCAGTTTCCTCTGCATAATTTCTACCATGAGGTAACCTCAAAGTCTTTTGTTAAGTACAGAGCAAATAGGAACTGCCTTTAGAATACAAAGACAGTGCTGAAATCTAAAAACAAGCTACACATCTCACATGTAAAACCCAAGAAACAGTAACAGAAGGAGGAAAGATTAATGCATATCACACTAATTACTAAATTTATAACAATTAGTGTCATATTGTGAACTGGAAAATGGCCTGTGAAAAATCATATGGATTTCACAGGGAGAGGAGGCAGCATTAATGGCTACCCTGCTTCATTCCTTACTTACATCTATCATCTGTCTGTCTGTCTGTCTGTCTGTCTGTCTCTCATCTATCTATATACCTAGTTACCTCTATCATTTATTCTTGTCTTTAAATTAAAAATATTTGAAATTACAGCATTTCTTCCTCTTCTCCCTCTAAACCTTCTCTTGTACCCACCCCCTTGATCTCTCTCAAATTCATGCCTCCTTTTCTTCAATACATATGGATGTGTATATAAAATATATTATGTTTGTACTCATAGATACATAAAAATAATCTGCTCTATCTATCTGTATAATATCCTTTAAATGCATATGAATTTAGGGCTGATCACTTGGCACTGGACAACCATTTGAGGGTCTCTTCCCTTGGGGAGACTTTCTTGTCTACTCTCATTTTTTTTTAGCTGTCTGATGGTCTTTGTCTAGAGTTGGGGCCCCATGAGATTTTTTTCCCTTCCACGTTAGCATCTCTTTCTATCATTTATTTTTAAGATAAGGTCTTATTTCATAGTCTAGGCTGGTCTGCAATTTGTAATCTTCCAACCTCATCTCCCCAAAGCTCTAGAATTCTATCACCATGCTCAGCTAAAAACTTTACTTTTAGATGCAAGCAGTCAGTTTAGGCTTTGACATCACAAAGAAGAGTTCCTGAACCCAGAAACAAATAGCACTAAAATTAATTTGAAGAATGAGTCTTCTTTACTTACCGTTAAACTCTCAAGTTCAGAGAAAAGTTTCTTAAACTTCCCAGGAATTTTCTAAAAAGGTGAAAAACAAACATTACAATCAGAAACCACAAAGGTCACAGAAGGTGACTACTCTGAGAAGGGGCACTGCTTAAGTCACCAACACATTTCTGAGCATAAATACCTGTCATAGGGCTCTGCCCTGATTTTATCATTATGCAATTTCCATCGTCCACTCAATATGTCCACGGTTAGGCATGTTGCTAAAAATATCTTGGCAGCCACAGGATAAAGGAATCTAGCTGGCTAGACATTCTATACGTTGGTGGTTATTTAATAAACACATAGGTTTCAGTTCTATATCATATAACATCTGATGAATGTGCCCATCTTTCTAATAATCTGTGGAGTGGGAGATAACCATGCTGGCTGACTGGTTTTTGTATAAATGGCTTTGCTGCATTACACAGCAGAAGTGAGATAATAAAAGGTGGTAAAACCCTTGGATGATTCCGCTTGCACCTTAGCAGATGGAACCATGGAATCTGAGTGCAAACGGAGGCTTATACAATGACCGAAGTCAGAAATGTGTGGCTGTGCCATCCTCCTAGTTAGAACCGCAGGCTCCATGAACAGGGTCCAGAGATGTGACAGACTGCCTTTAACACAAATAGAAAGCATGGATCTTCTCATAAAGACCTTTTGCAGAAAGCAGACCTAACCAAGGTCAGCTGCCCCCACCCATACCTCTTTCCAGCTGTGTATTTAAGTGAGTCTGCACCCTCTCTGGCCTCAGTCTTCAGCAACAACCCATAAAAAAAATGTACAAATGTCCATGGTTGCTGGTTGACAGATTCCAGTTATTAGCATCAGCAACAAGGTTCAAGATATACCAGAGGGGTTTTGTTTTCAAACCAAATCAAAATAATGGAGAAAAACCTTAAAATAATTAAACTTTAAAATGACCCCAAATTTCCAATGTAATCAATCATTTTGACTCAGCTCAGCTCTTCCATTGTAAGTAGCCTCATCTACCTGGAAGTAAGTTCTCTGCAACAAATAAAATGTAAAATGTAGACTCTTGCAGTTATTCCCAATCTTTTCTTGGAGCCATTATCTCAGTCTATCCAACATCTCGATGAATGTCCCAGGGGTACCTCAAACTCAGTGTGCTTCGAATCAAACTGGCTTAGCCAGAGGTCAGACAGGAGGCAAGTCTGACCTAGAGAATATTTTTGTAAATAACCTTTTACTGGAACATTCCCATGGCAATCATTCATTCATTAACTATGGCTGCTGCATGGCAATGACAGAGATCATAAAATCAGTGCAGCATAAAAATTTGCTGAGCTCTGACTACTCCCCTCAAACCTAGTTCCTTTCCTTCATCTGATAACACGGCCACTTCCTTGAGACTTGGAGATCCTGCAGTCGCATCTGCTGGGAAGCCCAGCCTCACTTCTTCCTCAGGAACCAAAGCCCTGCTACCCAGGCGTCTCGTCTTCTCCCGGGGCCTATGAGACCTGACTTGAAGGTCCTTCACCACACAGCACTCTTCTCTGATGTTTGTTTTCTTTGTGGCAGTGATAGGGTGTGGTGTGTGGGACACAGTAGGCAGCCCATATGCAGATTCAGATTTTTAGATGTAATTCAATTATGTCTGCAAGTCAAAGGTCCTTTTGAGGTTTTGTTCTAATCTGTTCTGTGAAGACCCTTGCCCTCCATTTGCCTTCCCGTAGCTTGAAGCCGCAAGGTGCTTCTCTCCCATCTCTTTTAATCTTTAATGGCCTTAGCTATCTGGTTTGCTTAACCAGAACAGGCAACCCTTTCATGTTTGTCTTTCTCTTGTTGGATTCCCTTGAAGGAGAACACTAACTCTGTCCCTGGGTCAGCCCAGTGCATTCCACTGGGCACAGCTCCTGACTTGGAGAATGGCAATCAGCTATAGGAACAGGAGAGACCAAGGGGACCACAGTGGACCACACAGTGGACCACACAGTGGACCATGAGTATGGGAAAGAGAGCATGAGTGAGGGAACAGTGCACAGAGCAAGGTGGGGCAGGAAACCAAGCGCAAACAGAAAGAAGGGTGGGGCCCAAGGGAGAGGTCTGTCTGATGTTTCTGGCTAATTCCAGCTCCTCTGGTTGGGTTCTCCATACATATCCTCAAGAGTCTATGAGCCAACTAAAAAGCCACCTGCATCTCGTTTTCTACAAATATAGAAAGCCCTGGTCTACAGAGTGAGTTCTAGGACAGCCAGGGGTATACAGAGAAACCCTGCCTTGAAAAAACAAAACAAAACAAAAAAAAACAAAACAAAAACAAAAATTAGAATGTAAAAAAAGATACCCTTGCCCGTGTAAACATGCCAAGGCCTGCAAGTGGGAGGCCCTGAAGCCTAGCTTCACCTCCGTGTGCACTGCCCCACTCAGACCATACATCTGCCTCTGTGCATACTTCACCTCATGGGCCAGATTGGAGGATGACTAGCCAGCATGAAGCTAGGGCTGCCTTCAGGGAATACAGGACGGTGAAGAGAAATTTAAAACATTTATGTTTAAAAAGTCTTTTCCATATCTATTAGAGAACCATGTTAAAGATCACATGAAAGGCCATTTGATAGAAAGGCCATTTCCTATCACCCTGTTACTGTCCTACTAATAATACCTTTAGTGAAGCAGAATCTGTCTCTCTTAGACCATTTAAATGTATTTATTTCTAATACGGGCTCCCCTGGAGTGGATCATTTGTCCTACACCCACACCCTAAGTCCCAGCACAAAGCCAAAGGCTTACCTCCCACGTCTGTGACAGCCGGCTGACGGAGGCAGTGTTGAGACCCATCACGATGGCAAAGAAAGAGTTTAGGTTCTGCTGGGCTTTGCAGCTGTGAATAAAAGAGAGCAGAGGAGACTGAGAAAACATTCTCTCAACCAGTGGGCAGTCACGGATAAAGCCCCACATACCTGCCACTGTCCATGGAGTGGGATGGTTGCTTAACCATTTCTAACTCAAAAGCAAGGATTTCTAGCTCCTCTCTGCCTCCAAGAAAAGCCTTCCGGACACTGCAGGAGACCCCTCCTCCCTCTAACATTCATTGGTGCACATTTATGATTTCAGTGATTGTGATGTGAAATGCCCACTTCTCTGTATCCACCACAGAGAGTCCTGCAGCTCTCGTTTGCTCTGTGCTTTTCCCGTATCTAGCCGATGGGTCTCTCCCACCTCATAAATCTAAGTCCTTTCATTCATTCTGCCATGTCGTTCTTTGCTAACAACAAAATGTTGTCTATCATATGTCTGTCCATCTATCCATCCATCTATCCATCTATATCTATTAATCTATCAATCATCAGTCTACCATCCATCTATCTATCTGTCTGTCTGTCTATCATCTATCTATCTATCTATCTATCTATCTATCTATCTATCTATCTATCTATCTACCTACCTACCTATCTATTATGTATCTATTTGAGTTTATGGCATATATTATGGGATAGTGTGCCACATTTCTCTTTTATGAAAGTAAGAAAATAAAATGGACTTTTGTAATCTCTGCATTAGGGGTGGAGACAGTAGAGTCAGAAGTTCAAGAAGACTACCCTTTCACTACTAGAAGCATTGAAGACCAGCCTAGAGATACATGAAACCTGTCTCTTAAATAAAAAGGAGATGTTTCATAGTTTTTTAAATTAGTTTTTCTGGTTGTATCCTTTGCTGATTTCAATTTTTCCCTGTTACACAAATGTTGCAACAGGCCCGGCGGTGGTGGCGCACGCCTTTAATCCCAGCACTTGTGAGGTAGAGGCAGGTGGAGTTCTGAATTTGAGGCCAGCCTGGTCTACAGAGTGAGTTCCAGGACAGCCAGAGCTATACAGAGAATCCTGTCTTGAAAAACCAAACCAAACCAAACCAAACCAAAACCAAAACAAATGTTGCAACAGATATCTTTGTTATGAAACTTTTCACTTATTTATGACTTTTTTTCATTAAGCTTCCAGCTATTACATGATGGTACATAAGCTATCAATGTGAAAAGTGTTTTTCTTTTTGTTTAGTTTTGTTTGTTTTGAGACAGATACTCATTATGCAGTCCAGGCCGCATGGAACCTGTTATATAGCTCAGACTGCCCTCTGCTTCCTAGTGCTGGGAAGCTGTTACCAGCATGTCTGCCAGCTAAAGCCAATATATGCTGTCTTCCAAAGCTGTGACATTTTAGTGGCATTAGAATGAATAAGAATATGCAGTTCAGAAATAGGGAAATGGCCTAGGCTGTGTTCTGGCAGGTCCTGTCTACCTTGTGAACCAGACACTGCTCCAGTCCAACTGTACCTGGACTTCTAAGTCTGGGTGAAAGTTCTCTCCCCATGAAGAGAGGAGCAGGAGAGACACTGTTGCCTCCACACCTAGAGCAGTAGGAATCTGGGGACATATGTCCAGCAGGCACATCACTACTAAGCCTCTTCTGCTATGGCTGGTGCTCAGGCCTGGACAGTTTCAGCTTCCTGTCTAGGACAGATGAGACTACTGCCGACCAGCTTGGTACTGACTGCACCTGCTTCCAGCATTCTATGTTGTAGACAGCTCACACAGCCAGAAAAGGCTTGCACTAGCTTCATCTCTTCACATAATGTTTTGAAATACCAGCTCCTCTGCTAGGGCTCCAGTCAGTGAGAATGTCTGAGTGGATCCACGGTGGAGGCTGCCACCCAGACCCCAGTGGATCCACAGTGGATGGCATCTAGACCTGGGTGGATCCATGGTGAAGGACACCCACTACCCCCGAGTCCTCCCCATGCAAAGAAGGCCCTATAGGTTATTATCACCATCATCGAGGAAGCTGATTACGGCTGGACTACATATCTACTTGTTTTTATTTTAGTGTGTATAGCCAGTTGCTAATGCGAAGCAAGGCATGCACAGAGCTGGTGCTGAAGCTGAGAATAAAAACTTTTCTGTAAATGGTTATTGTTTTTCCTGATTAGAAGCCTTTTCACTTAGCACCATTTATTGAGATGATTTCCATCTTTCATCTGTCACCTCCTCACTTCTTCTGCTCCACATAGCTTCATTTTAGTCATAAAATTAGGACACGCACACCCCATCTGAACTTGTTTTTTAAAAGAAATAAATTAATATAGATACAATTTCTGAATAAGACAAATTGATTCTGAGCAGAAACTAGAAGCCAATCAGCCTGGAATCCTGTTACCATGGGTCATTCATTCTGAGATAAGAGGGGGCAGTCTGACACTAAGCATTTCAGTCCAGCAACCATTCCTTTGTCTGTGTGAGGAAATAAAATCTACTCAGTCCACAGAGGTGGGGGTTGGGGATGGTGAGAGGGGATACATGAATATGCAAATAAGGAAACATGAATTTGCAAATCGGGTGCCTTAGGCAAGGGAAGACACTTCATGATTGTGGAAATGACTGTTTTCCCTTGGCTCTTCCTACAGTGTGATTATAGGGAATTTAACTTTATGTTTCAGTTGGCATTCTGTTCCATGGGCTAGGATAGAGACCAGAACCATAAATAATTCAGCAGCATGGAGCTAGGAGAAGACATTAGTATGTTTCGTTTCCTCGGGATAGATCTAATCTTATACTCTGGGAAGGATCTGTGTGGGGTCACTTTTCTTATTGGAACTGGTTTCCCATTTCTCCACCTAACTCCTGTTGTGAGAAACCTTTTAACCTTAAGGAATCTCAGAGACTGATTTAGAACACTCTGGCTGAATTAACAAGCAAGCAAGCAGACAACACAAACTACAACCACAAAAACCCCACTCAACACAGAAGGGGCTGCTCAGGATGTAGACCGATCACCTGCTCCTCCACGGAGCAGCAGAGCTCAGACAAGGGCTTCCTTGCATCTGGGGCCCTTTGGACAGGGGGCACTCTCTGTTCTCCTTACAAGAGAACTTTCCTAAGGGATGGTCTGAGCCTATCAGTCTCCTGACCCCATCTCAGTTGTGTCTGCCTTTGCCAGTCAGTCCTCCCTCCACGTGATGTTCATAACTGCAGAGTCTGCCTGTCCTGTTGTAGCCTATCTTCAGGAAAAATGCTCATGGAAAGAGCATTTACCCAGAACTCAGGAAGCAGCAAATGCTGTTCCTCTCAGCAGTGTTTCCTCTCTCCACTCTCACACTCCTGAGGTTCAGCATGTCTTTTTTAAAATCCTGGACAGACACAGATCCCAAACCAGGCACTTCCTCATTCTGTTCTACAGAGCAGCATGTTGAACTGTGGGAGCACATTCAGCCTGAAGCCTGATTTCCCACAAGGCCTCATCCAGATCCACAGACAGAATAAACAGTCAGCACTTCCTAGCAAGCCAGGCTGGCATGTACATCCAGCCCTGCACACCCACAGGATACTGAGCTGTAGGTTTAGTCAGTCACAGATTGGGTACCAGGCAGTGAACCCCACATGGCTACATTTACACTGAACTCCAGGGGTTACTTTCCTTGTCCTGATTCTCTAACCAAGTCAGTATAGGTGATAATTTCCTGCGGAAGGACTAAGCTTCCCAGCTTCCCTTGAGGGTTACGAAAGTCATTTCTGCCTATTGCCATTCTTGTAAGTGGCTGCTTCTTTTGTAGGATTTTGGCTGTCTACACACATGGGCGACCAGATACCCCCTCACAGTGAATAAACATGGTCCCACTCAAAGGCAGGCAGCCTCTCCTCTCTCTCTCTTTACAGCTGCCTAAATAATCAAGCAGTGTTGCTGAAGACCCATGGGAAATATAAGCCTACCTGCAGCTCAAGCCCCAGCAGGGCTATCAGGTTCTCTCAGGTAGCTTATATTCTTTTCACTCTCTGTCTCTGCTCTTTCTCTCTTACCTTACTGTCTAACCCTCACACAGTCTGACCTAGGTGGGAGGCCATACTGTATTCAACAGAACACACAGGTAACACAGAAAAACGCTGGGATGAGGTAATCTAGGCCTAACTCTGAGGAACTGAGTTAGTTTGGAGGCTCACTTTCCCGGATTCGGGAACATTTTAAGGTCTAAACAGACCTTAAAAGCCTGAAGGCACCAGAGACTTAACCATTGTCTGCAAGACCACTTGCTCAGCCAAAAAGGTGTGACAACTTTCCATTGGCCCTGTGGCTCCTTAACCCTGGGGTAGTATAGGTTGGATACACCCCTTATATTCAAGGGGCATTTCTGGATGCCCTACTCAACTGGACATTGACTTTTAGCATGGGGCTGTACCTTGTCCTAGACCAGTACCTTGGTCCTAGGCCCAGACATGGGTTGTAAACTGGTTATACCATACCATGTATACTGTACTTGGATTCAACTCCTGTTTAGGAAAAGGGTGTGTGTGCCTGAAGGGCTCACCATGTGGCTTGCTGCCATCATGGCAGCCATATGACTCAGCCACCATCTTTACCAAGGTTAGAGAAAGAGCATACTGTGTGACCTCACTGCCATCATGGTTAAGGTGGCCATGCGGTATAGGCCCACTGAGCTCTCTGCTAATCATTCTATCTCCCTTTTCTTAGACCAAGGAGGCAACACCAGGCTTCCAAGATAGTTTGTCTTCAAAATGACTCATAAAACAAGCAAACAAAAATCTGTCATTCTGTAAAAACACATTATAAAAGGATCAGGAAAATGAAGTTCTCATTTTCTCTGTGTGTTGTATATATAGTTTAAAGTTTATTTTGACACTAGAGGATTTTAATCCAAGAATAATATTTTTCTAAAGGCTAAAACTAAACAGAGATAAAATTAAAAAATCTTAATCTTTTAAAAGAATTAGTAATATTATAAACTGTTAAAGATAATTAAGCTATACACGTTAATGGCAAGTCATCATAAGTACGAATATAATTTATTTAGGGGGAGAGATCAATTTATGTCTCTTATTATATAGCTTTCTCTATATGTTACAAAGTTAACCCTGAAACATGTAAGTCAAAACAAGTTTAAAGTAAACATAAAGTTTATTTAATATAGATTAATAGTAAAAATCAAGTACATTAAAATTTTTTATAAAAATTGAATGCTTTAGTAAAATGGGTTAAACTTATGATACACTGGCATAGCAGGAAACTCCCAGGCTTCCTCAGTTGCCTTGGATGAAGCACAAGTTCTCTTGGATGGAGGATCATCAGCATGTAACAAGGATGCATGGGAAATAAGACCTGCTTTCACCTCCAGCTGCACAGTGCATAGGCCTGACCAGCTCTGGTTACATAGGCCTAACCAACTCAGAGACGTATGCTGAACCAAGATATAATACAATCTCCTTCTTATTTAAAGATGACTCCTGCCTCACATATCAAGGGAGATAGATTCCCTCGCCCAGTGGAGGATCTCAGAGTCTGCACCCACAGCCTAAATGTCAATGCAACAGAGTCGAGCAGTTACTCTGTCCTCAACGTCTCTTGTACTATAATATGAGGATGCTGTAAACAGTAGGACTTTGATCAGAAGCCTACCACTGGACTATCATGGGACTTCCATTCTAGTTCAGCTGGTCATGCTCTTTACCCTGGCTTTCGGTTCTTTCTCTTAGCAAAAGCTGATTTCAGGGTCTATACACTAACTACCCATGCTCCCTCATTAAAGGAAGATGTCAGATACTCTGTCCTCAAACTCAAAGCTTAGGAAAGTTATTCAAAATATCTAAGCAGTACTTTTGACAGCTGGTTTTATATCTGTAGAGCCAACAAATTATTCTTTTAAGTAATATCCTAAGAGCTCAGAGGGGATTGACTTAGCTGAAGGAGATTCTTTCCAATCTGGAGTCACTTTGTGGTGCTTTGAGAATGAAATCTAGTCTCTATTCTGATAGAGAGCTCTGAGCCAGTGCCTGTGCTCTTACGTTGAAGCCCACAAGGAGGGTACAAGCTTTGGCAGCGAGGCTTATGGATGTTTTCCAAGAAATTCCAAACCAATATTTGCTAAAGCTCATTTAATTTGCTTTACAAATTGTGCTTCTTTAGAATGATGTTAAGAATTTATGCTTACTGCTGTCAGTATGTGGTGACCTAGAAAGTTGTCCATTGGTAAAAGGAGCAAAGCATTGGCTTTAGCATTCTTTGTCAATTCACTCTGTGTTTCATGCAATTATTTATTACAGACTTGATGTGACTACTTTCATCTTTCATATGTTGGTTGAGTTATAGAATGAAAATGTAGAGATTTGTTAAGAGTTCTGTTAATACGGTTGATTTTAGAAAACGTTGAAAAGTAAATAATTTTCTCTTGGCAAGGCAGACATGGTCTCTGGGAGCATACTTTTCAAATTGGAAATCACTTCTTTTTAGAAAATCAACTTACAACTAAATTGTTTCTTAGAATAAAGGTATAACAATTTTATGTTAACAAAAATACATATTGTCATCATTTCAAATACTAGATATGGAAATTTAAAGTAATTACCAATTTTTAAAATTTCACTTTATCAAATTGTTTCTAATCAAAAATGTTGTTTTACTTAAGATACTCTGTTTTTGTTTCATCAAATAATACTTGCGATTGTTAATATTTCAAACAGATACACAAAGTTCAGTTAGACATTTTTTATCAGATTCATTCCTTGGATGCTGACCTTAGCTGACTTCATTTACAAGGTTTTCAGGCACTTGTTCCTTACACAGGAGACTGAAGTAACAAACAGCTGATGATTGTTACCATATCCTGCTACAGAGCTCTAGTACATGGTCCAGACAGTCCTACAATTGCATGTAAAACTTATTATCCTCATGTAACTTTGTCTCTAAATCTCCCCCATAAAGTTGTACAGTTATGGCCTCCTGACTTATGTTCTGGATCTTTGCCAACTGTTAACCTTGATCATGGCCCCTTGGATGGACCCTCTTCTGAGGAATCCCACCTTGATCATGGCTCCTTGGATGGAGCCTCTTCTGAGGAATCCCACCTT